>NW_018127986.1:344454-365419 GCF_001952655.1 Monopterus albus | reverse complement strand
AACTTTGTGCAAGATGCAGGGGGTGTCGGCTACTGGTGAGTGAATCGCTCTGATGAAGAAAGGCACATCTCCCTCTTTGGTTTCTTTAAAAAGCTCTCTGCGGTTTTCTGAAATTGTTTCCAAACTGCTACAGATTGAATTACGCACAAGGTTTAAATCCAAAAATGCCATTGCCATCTGTCAACTGTGCAGCTATAAGCCTGCGTCAACGTAAAGAGTTGTTTTACTCGTCAGACTGCTTCTCAGATACTCTGAGATAAGCATTAATTATTGGGAAGCTTGAGCTGACACGGCAAGAATAAGCGCATAGCTGTGCCAAACCGTGACAGAAGGAGCCCTCACTATTGCCCCGGTCTGACGCAGCCCCCGCCCTCTCACCCACAGAAAGTTGTCTCAAAAACAAGCCTAACTACAGTGATGATGTTCTGATAATACTGACTTGAAGCGGAGTCATTCATTCTTTTCCTAACTGCAGTGTGTGCGTGTGCGTGGCGCCATAACAGCTCCTCAGTTCTTGGGTGGAATGTGATTTAAATGGAGGAGAGTTTATCTAATGCAAAGCTTATGAGATTCGAGATGTATTGAAAGTGTCTGTGAGTGTGTCTCTCTGTCCATCAGTCAGAGATGATGGTGGGAGGACTGCTAGGTGTTTGAAGAAGAGTGCAGGTCTATAGGAGTCTGTGTGTGTGTGGCCCACTCTCCATTACATTGAGAGGCTTTTTTCATTATGAGATATTTAACTTGTATTCCACCATAACCACTATTTTCTTTGTTTCTTTCTAAATCAACTGCACATTATTAACTGTGTCCACATCACTGTTCTTGTGTCATGTGTTGTATTCTGCCATTTGGGCCATTTGGTTGAATATTTCTGTCGACTAACCGCAGTGAGTGACTCTGAGAACCAAACTCCATAGAAAATTTGGCCAAATCTCAGAGGCTTTAACAGAGGCTGCACAGTGAAGTGCTAGCATGCAGACAGAGAAGGGGGAGGGTATAAGAGAGGGAGTGATAGAGATGAAGTGCTGATGGGATGATATCAAGCTGCAGCAGAGGTGAGCTATGCAGAGAGAAAAAGAGTGTGTTTGTTGTGAGGCTCAGGGGAGGAATCGATCTTCTGTCCTCCTGGCTGACTTTCTTTTTCCGGCAGTGTATTGTTTCTCTCCCACACACATATCCCTTCCCAAGGCCTTGCATCTTTTTTGCAGTCCCCTCTTTCTCTCCCACACTGTCCCAGATCGGTCTCTACCCCCTTGTCTCTCTCCCTCCCCAGCAGGCACGGCAACCGCCATCTGATGAAATACATCTATTTTTTTCTTTCTTGTGAAGTTCCCTCAACTTTATTCCTTCCACATGGGAATGCAACCAGCTTGTGCGCTCTCTAATGCTTATTTTTGTGTTTGCGATGGGAGAGCCAGAAGGGTTGTAGGCTGCTCGCACCAAACCATTGGAGAATCAATTAAAATAAACCACAACCAAATAAACTGCGGTGGGAGAGATAGTATGCCTCTCAGTTTGAATTCCACCTCAGCTGTCAGACTTGTTTCCAAATCCATAAACCTTTTTTTTTTTTTGGTGTGACTCTATCTTCACCCTCTGTATGCTGTAGGTCTCACTCGGTGAACGGGTCTCTACCACAGATGCAGGACAATGGTGGTCCATGTGTGACAGGCGAGATACAGGGATGTCCTGGTTGTTTGGGTTATCTATTATTAACGAAAGCTAACTACTGGGCCTGTCTGTGTTTAAACAAGACAATGTAAACATTTCCTCTTCATGCTGGATAAACAGTAAGCACAAGAGTTAGAGAGGAGGATGTGAGAATATTATGTATCCACGTTTTTTGTTGTGTTGCGTTCTGTGTTGCTTGCCCTGAATTTCAAACGCTTGGTTGTCTAGCTGTAAATCCAGCATTCACCCATTGGTCACTTTGCGTGTTAAATGATGTGCACAGAGACACTAAAATTGTAATTCAATGAAGCCTTACCTTGAAATTTTTGTAACTATTTCTTTGGCGAGCACCAGCTGGAAGAATTGACTGTGCACATCACCTCTATGTCTTGTTATCTTGTCAGTGAAGTTTGGCTATGTAATGCCTATACAGAAATCAAAGCCTGTAAATGCACATCTTTATTTGCACACTCTCTCACACACCTTATCTGGCAAAGTTCAAGCTGGAGATGCTGCACACAAGTACTGTTGCCAGGAAATAGACCCAACACACAACTTTGCATAAAATAACATTTTTAAAAAACTGTCAGAAAACAAACTCAAATGGTCATTTGACATTTCTGTTTGTGTATAGGTCAAACATTTGATATACATATTTGTTAGTGAGCTATAGGCATATTTTAACACTTCAGACAGAGCCAGGCTAATCGCATTCAGACTCAATGTACATATTGGCCGACACACGAACTGATCCTGTGATGTCTCGTACACTGAGGTCTGTGATAATCTAACATCACCTGATAATATCTGCTCTGCCAATGGGCAGTGCAGCTCTACTCACTCAACACTGACTGATCAGTCTTGCCATTTGGGATAACGCCAGTCGGCTGTTACTTAGCATCATATTAGCACTGCGCCAAACAATCTGCTGTTGTACAAATGGATGATTTTGGTGCTGACATTCTCAAGGTGACCAACACACCAGTCACCCTGCAACTTGGTGTATTCCTGGAAGCATCAGTCTCTAACACCCATACACTTCTCTACTCCTCCATGTCTCTGTCTCATTTTGTTTATGTGTATGTGTGTGCATGTGTGTGAAGCACCATGACTCAATTTCAGGGCCATTCAGAAGCTTCAGGCTCCTTCCCAGCCTGCCTGAGTGTCACCCTGATTTTCCAAATGCTTGTCATGTTTATGTGATGTGACTGACCCGTTTTCTGCAGTTCCAAGTTTGTGTGTTTTTTGCAGTGTACTGCATGATGAAGTCTGCATTAGTTTTCTAATAGACTGTAAAACGGAACTGTGTGGCATTACAATCATTTTTGTTTTGTTGTGCTGCTTCCTTTAGCTGCAGTATGGAATTAATCTGACACTCCCGTTTGACAGGTTCTGGAGTCATTTGCAGGCACGTTGCTTTGACAGGAATGCTTTTGAATTGTTCTGTTGAATTGTTGTTACATCAATATGGATTTATATGGCAATTTTCCTTGCTTGCTAATTGATAAAGGATGTTGTCATAACTTTTCACCACATCTAACTGTTCTTTTTAGCTCGAAATGGCCTTTGACACAGTAGTCCCCAGCCCTTTTGATTTGTGACAGTTTTATATAAAATAAATCATCTTCTTTTGACATCTCAGATCAAAATCATTTTTGATTGATACCTGTGTCACAGTATGTGTAGAGGAAGACTGTTTGAATCCCTTTACTGCAAGAAGCAAGCTAGTTTTTAAAGGCTCCAGACTCCTCTTTCAACATGAGTCTGCGTTGGCATCTGTGACACGACAATCAAGTTTTTAGAGAAGAAGCTGAAGTGCAATGAGGCAGCGCTAAGAAAGTGAGGTTTAGATTTTACAGCCTTGTACTGTAGAAGATCACACTGATGCCTGAGGGCTTTGAGAGTTTTAACAGAATAATAAGAATGAGCTAGTAGTAGTGGGAAGTCAAATACTGTTTGGTATTAGGATGTTTCTGTTCAGAATAGCAGCCCTTCCTGCACAATGTGTTTATACTAGAGTTCTGTCAGCCTGTAGTAGGGTCTGACACACACACACACAGAAGGTGGAAGTGACCTAGTTTCCCTAAGTAGTACCAACTGTTGGGGCCTTTTAGAAATGGACATAATTACTTGGTGTCACCTAATAAAGCACAATCATGTTAGATGTTGAGCACTGTTCCAGAGACTAAATTAATCTCATCCTGGTTGTCTAGATAGATCAAGTTGTTTGTAAGCCAGATGCTACACAGGGTTACATACAGACATCTGAGAGTGGGAGTGCTCACTGAGGATGGTTGAAGGACTCACCGTGGCTGGAAAAAATAATCAGAAATCAGCACAGTGATCTGATACATAGAATGGAGAAAGGGCCCACAGTAGTCTGTACTCTTTCACACCCTACAAGTCTTTGTTTGTGTCTCAGTCACAGTTTCTCCACAGCCATCTGTGTCTGCCTGTATCTGGGTCTCTTCTCCAGTCTGCTGTCTGTCTGGATCAGACCTACCCTGATGAGGGGGATTTTTCCTGGGAAAGTCGTATGGAAAGAAAAAAACCCAGCCTTAATAGTAAAAGCATGTTCCATTCTATTTCTCTCCCTTTGTGTGTGTATGTGTGTGTGCATATTATGAGTTGAACTACTTTCTAGCACACTGAAGGCATTGTGTTTTTCCTCTGTGATCATCAGAAGAGCAGGCTCTGTGGAAGCAGGGCTTCCTGTACATACTGGGGTTAATGGAGGCAGCGAGGAAGAGGAGATGAGGAAGAGGGCAAGTGGTGGTTACCTCTAGGTTAGAAGGTGAGCATCATCATTCTGGTTCACAGCTGCTTTAACACAGCATCCAGAAGGTGAGGCCTGCCCCTTGAGTAATAGTGTGTGTGTGTCTAGAGCCCGTGAGATGTCGGCGTAGGCAACAGGAAATGAAGGTGGGCCAGAAAGTACTGAGAGACTGAGTAAAGCACTGCTGCTTTGATCAGTAAATAACAAAAGAATATTACTGGACTTAGGGTTTTAAAAAGTTGGCTTGCTCATGTTATGTATTTGTTAATATACCAATTAGTATTACATTTTTAAAAAGCTGTCAGATATAAACTTCAAAAATCCAGTACTGGCTCTGTGTTGATCATTTTCCAAAGTATAAACAGTAGGTTTTCAGATTTACTATCTTCCAGGCAGCAATTGTTTTTCATCAAATTCTCCATGGTTGAAAATGCTTCCAGAAACTCACTCAGGCTTATTGTGTTTTGCCATGGTTACATTTTTTAAGTGGTATTCTAGCTATGTGCAGGAACTATCTAGTGAAAACTGAAAGACAGCTGCTGTGAAGTACACCATTAACAAGCCAACCAAAAATGCTCAGTGTGAGTTTGGTCATTTCTGGCATTAGCTCCACATGATGGTGATATAACTCTGACAGTGAAATAACAATCGATTACATGTTTCAAGTTTCTGAAATTTGATTTTTATACCACAGTGAGGTGAAACCAGCGGCTGCCTGGAAGGAAGGAAGTCAATCTAAAAACCGATATTTCAAAAAATGGTCAGCGGTAATATAAACTGTACATCACGTGCAGTGTACATTACTGCTGACCACAGTCAGGAGAACTCCTCTAAGGCATTTTATCCTTGATCTTTCGACTAAGCTTTAGTCCCTCCTCCCACTTCCCCCTCTTTATCACTACACACACCACCACCATTCATTCACCTGATCTAGCCATAAGCCATGAGTCCTCCCAGGCTTGCTACTTGCAGCCAACAAGGACAGTCTGTGTTGAGTTCTCCATGCTCTCTCCCCTGGGTGCCCCCGCCCCCACCCCCCTCTGCTCCACTCTTCTGTTGTCATGAACCATTGTCTCTCTCCTTTTCCTCTTCCTTCCTTCCTCCAGTATATCATTGTTATGGAATAAATTGCACAGAACATTAGACTTTGCCACTAAAACCCAACACTTGTATGACCTGTTTAACATTTTTCACATAGTTATTTTTTTATTTGACACTTTAATTGGCGGGCTACACACATAACCTCAGGGCCTGTCTGTCAGCAACAAGTTCGAAAGCTTTCCTTGCTCTGTTCTTCTCAGCCACCACCAGTCTGTAGCCCGTCACAGACAAGCCCCTGTTTAAGTGGCATGACCGTTTGAACAGGGCTCTTATTTAATGCGCTATAAAGCACCACAAGACAGGGAGTTGGCTTTATGATTTATTATGACTGCAGATTTATCCTGACTGGAACAACTTGTGTGCCTTGAGAGCATCCTGTCACTTTTAATCTTAGCTGTTTTTACTGTCACTCATAAAACGCTGACTCAAGGAACAAGGAAATAAATTATACAACCGTGTCTATAAACCTCAGTCTTCTCTTTGTCTAGATATGATTTATGACATCACACAGTGTTCTTCATGTTCACTAAAAATCTCTTACTGCTGCAGTGTACAACTGTTATTGTATCACTAGATGGCGCCCTTGTGTCATTCTTTTCAAGTTCCACGGCTGTAGCTGAAATAAGAGACAGCGATTTCTAAAGACTTTCAAGGATACAGTGATAAAAGACAGTGCTCTAGTAAAGTTAAAGGTTCATTGCCGACATTCATCTTGCAGCCCTTATCGTGTGACCCCTTGTGGGAGTCATGACCCCCAGGTTGGGAGCCACTGCTTTAAACTAAACTCCTATAAGAGGTCAATTCTAGCATATTTTTAAAGAATTATCTACAACAACCTTGTAACCTGAAAATGTTCAGGGGTTGGGCATCTTTTTCATCCTTGTGCGGGCTCTGGAGTCTTCCTCACAAATTGCATACAGCCTCAACAGCCTGTAACACGAAGGTGGGGAAGCTTGTACAGCTAGAGGGTGGAGCAGGGCAAAACCACAGTTCCCAGTTGGCCTGCTGCTGCTTGTTAAACCTGTGCTGTGAACACAGAGTAATTTTATCAACTCATTGTTTCTCCCATCTGTATTTTGGTGGTTGGACTGTAAGAAGACACAGTATCTAAGTGAAAATGTAAAAGTAAGGTGGACAAAAATAGGATTTTGAAAAGTGGGGGGGAACGTGTCCTACCCTCAGTGCTGCCTTCAAGAGGTAGCAAGTAGACATTGCTTTGTTTTAGGGGGTGACAAGCCAAAAAGGTTAGAAACATTTTGTTTAATCCTTCTTCCTTCCCTTAGAAGCATTTGCAAATGGCTGTTGAAGAAGAATGTCTGTGTACTGGTTTGTGTATCCAGGCTACCCTGTGCTGGCTTACTGGCACTGCACAGATCCAGAGCTCAGCAGCCGAGCTGCTCTTGCTCTGGGTGTCATCGAGGTGCTTCACACTAAAGGTCACCCTGACAACAGCAGGTTGACTCTGCTGTCTCCTCTCCTTTCTCCTGCTGTAGTCTGCACTGCCATTTATCATGTTATACTGCCATACCTCTGTAATGACTGTGGAAAAAGATCTGGGCTCTGACTTCCCGCTTTAATGGCTGCAGTTTGAAGTAACTTGCATTTTCGACTTTAGTAGAGAACTTCCCCCCTTCTCGTGTTAAGATGTGTCACCTAGATCCTTCCTTTGATTTAAAGCATCACCCAGGGACTTGTGGAAAGTGTGAGGTTTTTTTTTTGTCCACTGCACTGTGCCACCCTCTCCCAGCAGGCCTTGCACAAGCTTCAGCTCTCATCACAGGACAGCCATAACACCCCGTGCCTAATGAGGAGATGAGAGCTACATCCACACAGATGGATCCTGTTCCTGTAGCCGGTTGTGGATGATCTTCATCACACAATTATTTCAGGGTCCCAGTAAAAAAAAAAAAAAAAATTCATGAAGTCTTCTAATTCTCTAACAAGCACTTCATTAGATTAACATTGATCCAAAAAAAGTCAAAACACAATAAAACAACAAACTCCCACAGGCTGCTGTGCTGTGTTTTTGTCCATGCATGTGTGTGTGTCTGTGTTTGTGTGTGTGTGTGTGTGTGGCATGCATGTCTGTAACTGATTCCCTGAAAAACCTGCTCTCTGTCTGCTTCTTTAAATGTCTGAAGTGAAATCACTGTAATTAATATCTTCCAAAATCTTCCTTGAAACATGAAGTGCATGTACTGTAGGTTGTTAAGATGCAGTCGATCACTGTGCAGCTCTTCAGAGCTGAATGATGAGTTTCATTAAGCTAGGACGCACACACATACACACAGATATATTGTACTGTTTGATGGCCTTCTGCATTACCCTGCTGCTTTGCCTGTTTCATTCAAAAAGTGCTAAAAACAAAACTGCTAGACATGCATCATCCTTTTCTGATCTGTTTGGCAGCTGTGAGAATGTACCAATAATGCAGCAATCATAGCCACAGCAAGTCTCAATCCTATCACAATAGGTAGCTTGTGGGTTTGCTTCTCTACACTCAGTCATCAAGGATTGCATCATTGTTTCTTATCCAGTGGAAGAAATGCGACCGGAATGCTACTCTCTGTTTCAGTGTCTGTGACACCTGAGCTGGCTGAGGTGCTGACTCATTCTCATGTGGAAGCTTTGAATGTTTTACATTCAAACTATGCTCTCATTGTTCTTCCAGATTTTTGTGTTTAAATTGCTGTAACTGGCCTCTGGAGGTGACTGTATGTAGTGTAAAAGTTGTAATAAAGTTAAAATACTGCCGCGTTTTAATAAAACTATTGTAACTTTGTGTCAGCGCTGTAAAGAACCTTACCCTTCATGTTGTTGTTGCACAGACTCTGTATACTTCCCTCCAGCGGAAGCTTTCCCAGTAAACATGTCGAGAGTTAAATGTTGTTGGTTCAGTGAAGTGTTGATCATTTTTCTCATTGCTCTTTGGGGTGTGCTTTACTTGCTATTGTGGTATCAATCATGTCATATCACTGCTAGCTACAAATGCCACTGTGTATATTCCTTGCTAGAGCCATTCCCATGTGACACACACTTGCAGACCTGTGTCATCCATCACCTGTGACCCCTCCCTACACACCTTGTCCTCTTAAAAATGATTCAACACATGAAACATGAGCTTATACATACAGTATGTAGCTGAAAGGCTTTGTCTGTGCAGATGTTTGGAGTGTTTGTGAGATTTTGTAGCATGTTGGCTTAATGTTGATGCTGAGCTGGGTGGAGCTAGTCGCCCCTGCATCGTCTCCCACTCTTTCTTTAACCCCACATAGCTCATATTATCATTTAATTCTGTGCCAGCTTTTTCCTCATTTGAACTGTGTTTATTTTTACTCTCTCTGTTTCACTCCCAATCTCTGCTGCACAGTAATCTCTACTGAGCTGTGTGTAATCACAGGCCATCTGGGCACTGTAGGGAGAGATGAGCCTGCAGCTCATCAGATGACCAAATGCACCATGGGTGGACATGCACTCACCCATACACACACACACACACACATGTATAAGGATACATGCAATCACACCTTTTAATAGCTGTAAAGCATCACAGGGAAATTCAATTCCATCCAACCTTTCAAAACCATATGCAAGGACATACACACCATCCAAGGCGCAGCAGTTTAACACAGCAGAAATAAGCAGCAGAGCATTTGAAACCAAAGGACGCCTCTTTACCTCCACGTGTGATCCACAAGCCTAGTGTTGTAGTTTGAAGCTGATCGAGCACAACTGAATGCCGCTGAAAAAAAAAAGGGCCTCCAAATCCAACAAAACAAGATGTATGGAAATAGGACTGCTTTGCCTTTGTATATATCTATCTGAAAAACTCTAAACGGTGTGTGTATACTTCTATAAGTACTTCATTTTTATTTTTCTAATGCACAATCCTTTTTCATGTTTACACATTCTTTTTCTTTTCTTGTTCTTTCAGTCTTATCTTGTTGCCAATGTACCAGAGTCAACTTCCTCATGTGTTCAACACACCTGGCCTGTACAGCTGAATCTGATTGTGATCATTAGTTTGCATTTTCCAGTAATCCCCCCTTACAGGGATCCACACTGAGTAACATGTGCACTGTGTTGGTCTGCTGTTTCTAATATTGCTTTACTCATTGCTGGACTCTGTGCTCATCTCGTCTGAGGGGCCGCACAAGAGCTCAAAAACCTGCCCTGCTGGTTTAATAGTTACAGGACTGTGAAAAACAGATCATATTATAAAGATGTTTGAGTTGTAACTGTACTATAATTATTCCAGCGAGCATTATGTGTTGAGCTGGTGCACATCAGCAAAGACGCTCCCAGTGAGGGTGTATTGAATTAAAGCAATAATCAGATTTAACCTTTGTGGCACAGTAAACACTGCACGCACAGTAGACTTATGATGACAAATAGTGGTCTGTCTGTCTGTTCTGTATAAATTTCCACATGCCTTGTTTGGAGCATTGTACAGATGGAGGAAGGTCAAATCTTTAACATCAGTCAGCATCTGTTATTTTTGGCAACTATGCCCAGTAGGATTTGTTCCAGACTTGCCATTGGAGACCCTCTGGACTGGATGGTGACCAAGTCAACGTAAAGTCGATGCGTCTGCTTGTACTTGTGCTGCTTGTGCACAAAATCCTTTCTTCCAAAAATCATCTTGTTCATCTTAAAAATAAAACATTGTTTATTGCAGTAATTAGTGTTTTGGGCTGGGTAGGGTAGCATAATCCTGTTAGGATCTTTTTGTTTCGCTCTTCAGAGAGGTGGTATTTTCTTTTCTCCTTCCTCCCACAGACAGAATGGGACCAGTGCACAAAAAAACAAGTCCTCCAACCTAAACAACAATATATGGCATTTGTCCCTTTGTTAGAATATGACCCATAGGACACGTCCAGCTGCATGCTTACCACACTTTTGTTGTCATGGTAACAACCATATGGTACATACAACCCTTCCACCAGCAAGTGTACACTGTTGCACTTATGAAATTTGTTTTATTAGGTTCAGGAACAAAAACAACTTGCTTTGGTTTAGAAAAGGACACGGTTTGAGTTAAAATAACCTTTGTTGTCATGGATGCAATAATAATCACATGGCTTCGATGGTAGAATGGTCATGGATTTAAAAAAACAAACATTTTACACAGAAACTGAACAATGGTCCTGTTTTCTGACCCATTCATCTTATGTCTACATCGTAACCCAACTTTCTCCTTTACTGGTGTCATAATTACTACAGTCACTAGTCATAACAACCTGCTGGCACAAACTACCTGTGGATTTGTTTGTTACAGGATAGCAGTTTCAGAAATAACATTTCTAGATCTTACCACCAGCGGTCAGCACTGCTAGGCCCTGGCCTCTGTAGTATTTGAAAAGATCTCTCTACTCCAGCAGATAGGTTTAAAAGCTAATAATGTATTAAAAGCTTCTCCTCTGGGTGAAATATTAATGGCTTCATCTTTTAAGAGAGACTTTGCTGCTAAGACAGGGAGGATAGCTGTGTTGGGTTGCTGTCAAGGTCATTATTTGAGCAGACATATCTTGGATTAACCATTAAAGATACTTCTCTTCAAGGTCAAAAGAGGCATCCCTATTAAATCTGACACTTAAGATCACCTGTCTTCATTCAGAACTGTAATCTAATCTTATTTCCTTGTAAAAGCTCTAATTGATTTTTGTTTTGAATCTTTGTGAGTGCCTTTCCCCTCGGAGAAAGCTGATCCATGGGCTTGGTGAGTCAACATGAATGTGTGTCAGTAACACAGGAAGATTCCAGCTGCATTAGCTGTGTCCTTTCTCGCCCTCTGTCTTCTACCGAGCTTTGTCTGGTTGTTGTGTCTTGCTGGCACTCCAAGACCTTCAGAGATGTGTGAACATAGAGGTTATTAATTTTCCTAGCCTAAGCTTGTGATGTGTGACGTGTGTGGTGTGTGTGTGTGTGTGTTAGCCTGAGTGGCCTGTGTAGATTTATTCATATGCGTGTGTTGTCTTTCTGAGTGGGGGCTTTTTGCAAAAATCCCGGAGTCAGGTCAACATGCTGTGGAATGTGAACTGTCTCCATGACAACAGCCCAGTGTCCTCCTTCCAGCTTTCATCCGCAGGGTGCATGTCGCCGCAGCCGAACCAAGTGTGCAGTGGCATCAACCCACTGATGGATCTGAGCTATTTGAAAGCTATTCTGTTATCTGTAAAGTTTTCTGTATCGAGTCCCATCTGGCTCTAACAGGTCGACGTCCACAGGGTGCTTGCGATAGACCACAGCGAGATATAGAGAGGGAAGATGTGGCATCTGTGTCTGTGAAGATCAGATTCAGCACTGGCTTTTGAAAGCCAGTTGACAGTGATCTGCTGTGTTTTCAAACAAGGCTCATGCCTGTTGTTTTGCATTTTTTATTGAGTGAGTGCATAATCCATAACCAACAGAGCAAATACTGTATAGACGCACGTTTTGTTGGCCCTGTCTCAGTGGCTGAAATAAATTGTTCTATTAAATTTGATAAAATCTTTTTCAGGTTAATGTGTGGCAATGACTGCCCTTGGTCCTGTATTAACAAGAGGGAAAACAAGCTCCTTATTTTTCATGAACCAGGTGATGACTGGTGTTTTCCATGTGTTTAGCTCTCTGAGTTACACAGGGATGAAAGCGAAAGGGAGTGTGTGCGGTTGGTGACCTTATTGGCCAGATGTGTGACTTACTTTGGTGAAGTAAAGCAGAGAAGATTTAGACTAGTATTAGCCGACAATATTCCAGAGGGTTTGTGTGTGACAGAGAGAGTGAATAATCACACCCAGTTTTTTCTTTGTGAACAGAGAGATCATTGCTGTACTTAGTGTGAGTGTTAGAGGGTGACAGAAAACAGTGCCAGCTTGGTTCATTTCCTCTGTTCTTTGTAAGTGAATCCACCTCTGTTTTTTTTTTTGGATTAATTCCAAGCTATAAAAAGTAAATCTAAATCTTCCAGTTGCCCCTTTTGAAGCCTTCTTCAGATCTCTGCCATATGAGGTAACAAGATGGTGAGAGGTTTCAACATTCTTCGCTAACCCACCGCTCACATTCCTCTCTTTGGTGTAAAGAGGGGCACCATGCCTCATTAGATAACCCACAAAGGCGAAGCTCTATTCTTATGTGAAATGGGTTTTTCCCCTTCTTTGGATTGTCCCTGAGGGTGGCAACACCACTGAGTCTCCATCTCATCTTACTCTCACGTGAGAATGTGAGAATATGCTCCCGGGTTGAGCAGCCAGCCTTATTGCCGTGGAGAGCAGCACCTGTTCCCCTGTCCAATGTGATGCATAATTCATTGTGTTGAGAATTTCAATCAGTTGAGCAAGAGGTGGCCTAGAATGAGCCGCCGGAGGTTAGGGGGTTTGCTCAGGAGGATGTAGTTATCATTGCTGGCTCAACAGGAGGACAAGAGGATCGATCAGGCCCTGTTTTATCCCACTCTCAAGCTCACCTTCAATTTTAAAGCTGCTGTTTCCTGAATCTAAATGGAACACAGCCACCCATCCCCCTCCAAATGTTCTCTCTCTTTTCCACTCTTTTTCTCACACTCACACCTAGCTTTAAAGAGCTGTTATCGTTTTGGAATTGGGGATATTCCAGCAGTGTTTCCATGGTTATCTGTGGCATTCATCTGTGGGTTCAGAGCTGGTGTCAGGCAATGTCACCCCGACTTTCAGGGCTGTGTCACCCCAACTATTGAGTGGGGTGATATGGAGAGGGCGTTGTAACTATATGTGCATATGAAGAGGGCTGGAGCGGCTTGGGCGCGTCATCCATGTCTGTGGGGGGAAGTCACAGAGAGACAAGGATGTACTCTCCAGAGACGTGTGGTAAAGTGGCCCCCCAGCAGATACTACGGCGTCCATATTACACATCAGAAATACAAATGAAAACTTTTTGATAATTGTTTGCATTTTTGGTCTTAGATGCTTAGATTTGTTGCTTTTCTGTTTTGTATCATTATTTGCGCAAAAGCAAAGCGAGTTAACACCTGAGATGACTGATCAGTCCAATCAGTCATTCTACAGTAAAACTTCCAATCATTTGTAAGTTTTAGCTTCTTAAATCTGAGCATTTACTGGCTTCAGTTTTGTATATTGGTGTAAAAAAAACTAAATGCTTTTGAGTTTTGAACTGTTGGCTCAGTAAAAGAAGCAATATGAAGGGAGCTGTGTGTATTTTTCACTGTTTTGTGATATTCTATAGACTAAATGATGAATTAATAATGAGAATAATTAATTGCAGGCTTCCAAAGAACACTGCTCCTCTGTAGCAGACTGCAGGATATCCCCCAAAACCTTTACTCATATCCTCACACACACTCATACAACAACTGTGCAGGCACACCCACTGATACTTACACACTTCCCCCATCTTTCACTTAGCCACTTCTTTTCCTCTCTCCCTCCTCCACTCCTCTCTCTTGCTTCACCCCCCACCTCCCTCCTCCTAGCCCTGGCCGTCATTAGTTTCCATGGTGACAGTTGGGAGGCATTATTGCCGGCTGAGAACGGCTTCTGGGTTCCTTTCAGAGTGGCAGCGGCGGAGGTATTGTTTAGTCCGCCGCTCTGAATGATGCGGGGATCAGGACGGGGAGCGTGCAGGACAGGAGGAGCACATTTTTTTGGGTCAGAGTCGGTGCGTTTGGAGAGCTGTGGGGAGGGGGAGGAGGAGGAAAGGGAGGAAAGAATGAGAAGAGGCAGCGGCACTCTGGTGGTTAGAGGAAGTCGATGAGGGAACAGGAGTAGTTAGTAGCAGTCATGCTGTCTCCCTGAGAGCACTAAAACATCCAGGCTCCCAGACAACCTCCCCCTGGCTTGGCGCTGGGCTACATCGGACTAAATTGTTTAACTTTTGTTGTTTGTTTATTTGACACAGCAGGAGATGATAAGATCTGTTTCATACAGAGAGTAAAAACATTGAAGGCTGATGGCAAACTGAGTATAGCTGGTGAGTTAATGGTACTTTATGGTTTCTCTGGAGTAGATTTATATGTAGCCTTTATATGTAGGAATACATGTATATATAAAGGAATATAGATGTGTTCTGCCTTTGGCTTATATGTATCTTAATGTGTCTGTGTAGCAGGTGCTGCTCTTTTACAAACTACGTTTTCCTCCAGTCCTCTGAATGGGTCAAGTTTGGGTGTATGTGTTTGCAACTGTCTGTTGTGGGCTGACACTCGCTGCCCTCTGAAATATATATGTCAGTCTTCATGTTTTATTGAGAATGTAGACTATTTTCTGCTTCGTTCTTGGGTTCTCACAGTGCTTCTTTTTCAGGGAATTGTGGAGTTAGACTGTGCATGTGTTTTGGTTTTAGTTTGTTTAGTTTTTACTACAGCAAAAACTCAGGAGTGAGCTGAGCCCTCTGGCTTCTTGTGTGGTGACTAATGTAATGAGCAGGGAGCAGTGTCAATGCTTCTTTTTTTTTTCAGCTCATGGCTCCTGTGATGGCTTTTCAGTAATACGACACTCAGATCATTTCTCCTCAGAAATTGTGCAGCTTCCATTTGATACATGCTCACTGAAGGAGCGGCCGAGGTTGTATTAAAGTGATAGTGATGACCATCAGCTCGATGTCATCAAATGGCTGTGAGCAGTGGCTTCAGTGGTGATTTATCTGATTGCACAGGGAGTCTGTGTATTTTCTGAATTCTTCACTGCTGCTGTGTTTGTATTCAGTTGCTTAGGCTTTTTTTTTTTTTGGCACACTATAATTTAGTTGACTAGGGAGCTGTCTTAAGGAGCGGGGAGTCTGAGTGTTTCCATGACAACTGGCAGCAGCTGTGTGAGTCCAACTGAGTGTGTGGCAGACACTGTGGCATTGCCTAGAAACTGGGAGACTCAGTCTAATCAATGACCTTTTGCCCCAGATCAATGAGATGGTGGTGCGCCGAGCAGCAACAGGGTCTGGCTCATGTATATGCTGTAGTATAGTGCCTGTGCTTGCATTACCTGGATCATTTAGGGTGTCACCGGTGCCACAGTGGTCTTATCCTCAGATATGTTACAGTGTAGAAACAGGCTTCTCAAATATCATGGATTTATTTTTAATGTGTAACTAAAGTGTGACTTCTCGATATCTACAGTGTCTCTGCTGGTACTGGATTCCCAAATCTCGCTGCCCTTGAAGTGGGGTACTTTTACATATATGGTACATACTGTATGATGAACAAAACACTAAATGAAACAGGACTTTGAAAGAACAAAAGCAGTAGTACTGCTACACAGGTCATTAAGAGCCAATATGTAGCAACTTCACCACTGTTCTACAGCCATAAGCTTTTACCAGTTTTTAAAGCATGCCTAATGGTCAGTGCCCATAATACTACAGGTGCAAAGAGCTTTAATTTGCTAAAGCTTTACAGTGTTAAATAAGAATTAAAAAAGAACTGAATCAGCACCTCTGTCAAAGCCTCAATGAAAAATGTTAATCACAAACTGTCAGTCAAGCTATAAACATAATAAGTTGGTGTTTACGGTGAGGCTGCCTGTACTCAAGGCAACGTACAAAGACTCGCACAGTAACCTTGTGTGAAAGGCAGAACTCCTGTGGAGGAAGTCATGTTTCTTCCTTTTGGTAAAATTAGTTTACTTTTAAAGGAAACCAAAATATAGGTTGTTTATAACCCACTGTGTCCACAGCTGTTTACCACAGAGGTGATGGCAGCCATGCAGTCCTCTGAATGTACATCAGCACTTCATCAGTACTACACGCTCCCTTAAAAACTTGACTCTTTGCTGTCTTTGTGTGCACTCCCTGTAGATACTTTATAAACTCATCTACGTCATGCTTGTGGTTTTCTCTTCGTTGCTCGGTTGAATCAACAGGAAGGAAGTTCTCCATATTGGTCAGAGATGCTGGAGAACTTAAGGTGATGCTGACCCAGTTCAACATGCACACAGAAAAATACAAACACACACACAGATGTTAAACAGTCACCCTGATTAGTGTGCTCCATCACCCAGGTAATTATACCCACAAATAGGGCACCTGGGGTCTTCCTCCACTTAGAGCTGGTGATGGCATTTCCTGTGGTGTTGGCACAGTAATTATAGGAATCAGCGAACACAAAGAAATGTCAAGTGATTAGATAATGATAGATCAACAGACACCGCTGCTACTTTACTAAGACAGTTCCTGTGTTATATTGCAGTTTGAACTTTCACTTAACATTCGTCAGGTTGGACAGTTAAGAAGAGGCAAGTGCTTTGTTTCCTGTCGTAATGTGTGTCCTTGTGGCTTTGTGTGCATTCAATATGCCTGCATGTGTGTGTCCTCCATTTGGTCTGGGCAGTCAGTCAGAATGTGTTAAGGAGCTCTCTTGTCTCCACTGAAGCATGTGTGTTGTCTTTGTATTAGGCTTTGACAGGAGGGGGTTGTTTGTGTGACTTGCTGTGTGATGCCAAACTCAGTCATATCTAATGTCTTGTAATCTTAGCACCTTCTGCCTCAGTGCTCACTTCAGATGTTTACGAGGTTTTGGTGGCAGTGCTGACACTGTCTTTGTTGTTGTATTCTACTGCTCTGGAGTGGATGAAGGATGGCTTCCAGATCCAGAGGCCAGTAACAAGATATTTAATAACCCCTGCTGCAGGGCATAGTGAGTGCACAGTACAATAAACACATGTTTATATGTCTGTCTGTGCTTGTTTGCATGCATTTGTGCATGTGAGCTTCCAGATAGTGTTATAGAAATAGATTTTCCTTTGGGCTGTTTCATTAGAGAATCATTTCCTGCCATGTTCGGATCAGGGAGAACTTTAATGTCTCCTTGTAAAGTTTAAAGTCAGCTGCTTGCAGTAACTGGGGTGCTACCATAAATGGTCATTTCTGGACAGGAAACATCTTAGTGAGCTTTCAGTTTTGTAGCTGACAAAGCTTGACTGGTGTTTCTCAGCAGCAAATGTGGAAAAGGGGAGAATATGATTGTCCTGTAACATTTCTGTGTTACTTCCATATTTACTGAGGTTTAGAAAATGTATGCAGTATTATGTCACATCACCAGGTACATGCAGTACGATCCCTGGTGCATCCTTGCTGTTAACCAATATGCAGCGGAAGTTATCACCACCCTCTGATTGGGCCCTCTTGGATAATTTCTCATGTTTCCTTTCAGTCTCTGCCTCAGAAACAAGCTGTTGCAGGTGACAGGAGGCCGGTGGACAGAGCTGCCCTACAGACAACTGTGGTTCTTTGCAGCTCCTTCAATAGAAATTCAACAAGGGCTGTGATTTAGCCAGTCGTGACGTGAAAGACGATATGACAGCCAGTTGTGTACAGGATAGATGCAAGAATGAATATAAGTGCAGACTCTAATGCAAGGTGCATTTCATGGCAAATAATGTGTATAACGTTTGACTTTTTAATTGTGGTGTTTTATAACTTTAATTTTGACATTTCCTTTTAACACAGAAGTAAGTTGGCTTACTTTTTCTTGCAGTGTTTTGCCCAGGACTGTAACACAATTATAATTTGTCTTAATGTTACAGCCTACCTGCCACATTATACACTACTTGATATATTTCAAAGCCATTTTACAACATGAAATATGCATATAGGTTTATAAACTGCTGTGGTGGAAAGAAACAAGTGATACTTCAAGTATTTGTACCTGAGTATTTTTATTTTCTGCTACCTTGTACTGTACCACAGTTCGGAGGCAAATATCCCACTATATTTATTTGATAACTTTAGTTATTTTGCAGATTTAGATTATTAATACAAAATATAATCAACAAATAGGTTAAGAAGAGATCAAATACAACTTAATTGATCCCAGGGAGAAAATTCAAAAGACCCAGCAGAACAAAATGTTGGATGTTGTGTTTGTACAAAATGCTAGAATTGTTGTATTTAAAGACAAATGTAAAGAAACTGTAGTCTTTTCTGACACTTCGTAGACCAATAGGCTGATTAATTGATAGTCATAGCCCTTGTTGAATCCCTCTAAAGGTATAACAAGACTTCCTGTGTGCACGACTTATATATCATGAGGTACATAATGGATTTTAACGATTCCCATTGATATTTCCTGAGGAGAAAATCTCTTCACTGTCTGTTGTCAACTCACTAAACAGTGTGTCAGCTGCATTGTAGCACAATCTTGATAAGGTGTTTGATTTAAACACTTTGGCACACATTTTGTAGCTCTGAAGATTATTTGCATTCAGCAGTGTGTCGGCATCTTGATATTTCAGGTTTCAACAGGGACACTATCGCTTCGTTTCTGACGAGCAGTCACCAGCCACATCAACCTGCCCAGTGTTTTATTGTTTGTTGTGTCTTGTTTCTTTTCTTTTCTGTCTCCTCTATCCTCTCACCCCAACCGGTCGAGGCAGAAGGCCGCTCACCAAGAGCCGGGGTCTGTCGGAGGTTTCTTCCATTAAAGGGAGTTTTTCCTCCTCCCTGTCGCCAAGTGCTGTTAAAGGGGGATTTTGTTGGGTTTTCCTCTATAATAAAATGATAATTCTAAGGTCTAGACTTTGTAAAGTGTCCTAGATCACCTTTGTTGTGATTTGGTGCTATACAAATAAAACTGGATTAAATTGAATTGAATCCTATATTTGACTAAGTGTGTAAGGAGCCAACCCTGGCAGTCCTACTGACTCTTGTGTGGGTGCCCTAACATGGCCCTGGACACTGTGGTGCTGTGCTGTAAGGGGAAATACTGAGCCATTACAGAGGGAATAGGAGCCTTTATTAGTCTGACTAGTGTACACCTGGCTTCTATAACAGGGCTCTCCTTGTACAATGGTTTTTTTATGTGTGAGTGGTGTGTGTGTCTTGGCTTCTTGTGTCTCTGTTAAGTCTGCCATACAAAACTCAGCTTGGAAAGGTTTCAGTGTTTTTAGGTTACCATTCAAGACTCTTCCTGCACACAGTCAATTTATGCTTCTCTTTCAGTGACATTTACACATTTTCAAAGTTGAGTGACTTCTCCAAGAAGATGCATCTCAGTCAACTAGTGTCAAATACTATATGTTTAGATGGACTGGCGCCACTCTCCTCAGATGCTCCTTGCTGGAGCTGACGTTGCCTTTCAGGAGCCAGATGACATTTTGAACATGATTCTGACGTCAAAGAAGGCGTGTTAGTGTCGAGTGCACCGTGACCTTTAAGTCTCTATGCGTATTTTGGTAAGAGTCCAGTGTATATCGGCACAGAAGAGCAGTGACAGGGGAGGTGACTGAAAGTTAACCTCTGTTCCTCATCCCGAACAATTCTTTTTCATCAACCCAGCCTTTTACATCTACACACCCTTTCTGGATTAGACCAACCAGACTGGGCAGGACCGTCCCCCACTGGGACACTTTGACTGTCAGTAGCCTCATAGATACTCCCCTCCGCATGCTGACATCCATCCTGCCTGGAACAGATGCAGGGTGGTGTGGTGGGCACTACCACCTCTGCCTCACTTCATAATGCCATATAGCAGTGTGAATGAAGGCTGTGTTGGTGGATAAAATGCTAGTGAAATGTGAATGCATGTGGTGGGAAAGTGTGGAAGAAAGCTGTGCTGAAATATTCATGAAACAAGACAGTTCTGTGATGATCAACTAATCAATAACCAGAAACTTTTACCATAAAATCATTTCCCTTATAACAGCATGTCGCACGGTGGCCCAGTGGCTAGTGCTGTTACCTCACAGCAGAAAGGTTCCAGGTTTGAGCCCAGGCTGACCTGTTCTGTGTGCAGTTTGTTTCTTCTCTTTGTGCCTCTGTGTTGGCTATAAAATGCCCCTTATACGTACCCACAGCCAAGGTAATGTCTTGTATTGTTTGACAAACAGTCCAAAGCCAACACCTATCAACTCTGTCAAAAGAGATATTCTTTTATGACATAAATATGGTTCAAATCCTCACATCTGACAAGCTGGAACCAGAAAATGTTTGGCCTGTTTGCCTAAACACAAAAAGACTAAAACAATTATTAGAATATCAAAATAATTGCAATTAATTTTCAGGGAACTATTTGATTAATTGTTGCAGTTCTAATTTAAATGGAACAAATGAATTGTTTAATAAACAATTTAAAACAATTTTGTTTACTACACTACGTTTTTATGCCGATGACATTCAGATTTATATGCCACTGACACTGGGCAACAGTGGTGCACTTATCCTGCTGCAAAATTGTATATGTGACATAAAACTCAAACTATCGCAGAATTTTCTGCACTTAAATGAGGACAAGACAGAATACATTGTATTCATCCCTGACTCCGCTGCTGTGGTACATAGTTTAGGTGCCCTAGCACCTGCATGCACTGGCACTGTGAGGAACCTTGGAGTCATTTTGGACAGTGATTTTAATTTTGATAAGCAGATCAGATCCGTGGTTAAAACCAGTTTTTATCATTTGAGGCTCTTAATGAAGGTGAAGCCTTTTTTATCGTATGCCGATTTAGAAAAAGCCAT
>NW_018127986.1:335103-344374 GCF_001952655.1 Monopterus albus | reverse complement strand
AAAGTGTCACTGAAGACACTGAACCCCCAAGTTGCCCCTGATGGTTAGAGCTGCAGATGGCTGCCTCGGTTCTGTACTGGGAACAAATTCAATAAAGGTGATTATCCTTATATCTGTTTTGCACAGTATTTAGTTGACATAAGATGTTATTAAGGATAGGATATTTAAAGAATAGTGTACAGTATATTATGTAGCAAGTAAACAGCTGCATATTTTAGATCAAATTTAAAGTAAAGCTCATTACAGAAGTGTCTGGGCGTCACGCCGGACTAGTGGACTTGAAATCCCGCAGGAGTAAGATGCCTGAAAAAGTTGTTGGACAGGATGAAAAAATAATTAGGTAATACTTTGTAGTTTGTTTTGTATAGGTTTTTGTTTTAGTATTGTCTTGTATTAGTGTCCTTTTGTGAAGCACTTTGGGCTCCTGCCGAGTTGGAAAGTGCTATATAAATAAACTATTATTATTAATATTATTGCTATTTCTAAGTAATTTCAATAAATTATTCTATAATTAAAAGAGTCATTAACTGTCCCCTTAGACACGTACCCGCAGAAAAATATACATATTTCTGCTGTGACCTTCTTCCTCCTCCAGTTTTGGAATGGTTTGGTCGGCTGCCAAATGTTTCTCCGTGGTCACAGTTTGCAGTGCACAAATACATCACAGTGGAATGGAAATAATGTTGACATGAGTTGAGTATGTAGTTTTCAATATGAATTAACAATATGTCATCAATCAATCAGCAATTAATCAACCACATAAGCACTTTTTAATTGGACCTGTGCACCGTGATGATTGGTTAATCCCACCAATCAGGCTTTGATGAAATAATCAGTGCATTCACACTTCAGAGACAGTTTGTTCGTACGAAGTGCAACCATGCCTGGATTCAGACGACTGAGCTGCATCATCCTCACTGCGGTGCGACCTCCTTAGGACACAGAATGATTGAGATTTATTTTAAAATGCTATTTCAGGCTCTTAGGTGATTTATAGAGCAGACCTGTGTTTGTTAAGACCTCTCCCACCCACCCTATGGGAATGGAAAGAACAGGAATGTGTTTTCCAGCACCAGTGGTTAGAAATTTCCATTGCTAGTGAAGGTGTGTCAGTGTTTAATAAAATGGACTGGAACTAAAAGATGTGCTCTCCTGCTCAGCTTTGTCCTGACTGTTGCACAGAATGACCAATTGAGTTTCTTTACACTGAAAGCCTCCATTGAGAGCGGCTAGTTTCTGGGACAGTCAGACTATCCTCTCCACAGGCAGATTTGTAAACTGCCTTGTTCTCCTTTGTGTATTGCCCTAATTGCCAGTCCATGGCTGCTGCCTTTACAATAATGCTCCACACTGCATCCACACAAACAGAGGCCTATTTCTTTGCACTGTGCCTGTTTTAGCGGTTTGGTAGTGGGTAAGGAGCTGTGAATGGGAGATGCCAGTTAGTTTGCAGCCATGCTATCATGCCACGTATATGATGATGATGAGAAATATTACATTTGAATCATTATTTGTCACGTCCTCACATCATTGTGCTTCATCCTGTAAACTGTGAGTGTTCTCCCATGACTTATACTTTATCTGTACAGATGGCAGCCACATTGTATTGGCCTTGAGTCACACTGTAGGAAAAAGGTCAGAGAATTTGTAACATGTCCGCTTTTCTTCTGTCTAGCCAACAAGGACACAACAACATCTGGGGGATAAAGACTGCTGTTTGACCTACGTTCTACACGTGCCTACATGCACATGACCCTATACCGATTAGTGTGTCTTCTCTCTGCTGCTGTGAATCTGTAAAGGACACTTTGTCTGTGTGACTGCTGAAAGCAACAGCAGTTCTCTGTAGTTCACCATGACCTACCTACTGTATTAGCTATATAGATCAGCATTGTTGCCATAGCAACAGACTCTTCTTGGGTCTTTTGGGCACACAGAGATGAATTCCATCTAGAGTGACTTGATTTAGTTGAGGACATCACAAGGAAAGTGCTACTCTGAGATGAACTCTGTTTGTGGTTAGCTTTCTTCACTTGTTGACACGGTCTATCATTACAGGAACTGAAAGCAGATGGGCCTATTTTTTCCTCACTATATTTACAATTCTGACTATTGCATGGCTGCTGGTGATTGCTAGCTCATCATCTGTCATGCTTCAGACTTTCCAGTGAAACTGCTCTGCTGTACTTTGTCTCATCCCTATTTCTTATCCTCCTCTTATTTCACTTATTGTCATTCTCTATTTGTTCTACACTTCTACAAGAACGGGCTACGACTTTCTTCGACATGTTATCTATCTACTGCCTCCTCATTCTCTTTCCAGCCTCTCTGTCTCTCCCTGTCTTACCTCCTGAATCTCATGGTCCTAATCTGTGGGAGCTGCTGAAATCCTCCCACTTAGTGTAGGAGACATGTCAGTGTGCCTGCTGTGCCCACTGACCTGATTTAGGGGGAGAGGACAGGCCTAACAAGATGACTTGCCTCCTCCTCCTTTGCCCCTAGCCCCTGGGAAGCCATGATACCAGTGAAACCTGAGACGCCACCTAAACAACACAACACATAACCAAACGCTCCACACTAATGTAGAAAACCTCACAGGTTATGATAACACAGCATGATAAAAAATAGATTATTATAGATTTGCAATCTGGAACCAGATACCACTGTGCGTTTTGTGTGTGTTTAAAAAAACCCCTGTGTTGATCTGGGAGTTGGAGCCTTGTTACGCTATGAGAGAAATCTGCTGATTGTGGTAGGCAGCTATTGTTGTACTGACAGCAGTATTTCCTCTCACAGCTCGGTTTCCTTTCTCAGTATGTGAGATACTGTAGATCCCCTTAAATTGAAGGCTCCACCCAAACTTAAGTGTTAAGCATCAGCGTGTCTGGTGTCTTTGATTCATGGGGACCTTCGATGCATGTGCTGATCACCCCAGTGATGAAAAGTAGATCAAGGTCAGAATACTCAGTGTCTCCTGATGCACAGGGATGGCAGAGACGGAGTGAGGTGAGAGAATGGGAGGAGTGTATGTGGAGTGGTAGATGACATGGTGCTAAAACTGATGACGGCAGTCAACTCTATACCCTTTCTTTCTTTCAGTTGTTTTGTTTTTGCTTTCTCTACCCTTTATCCTGTATTGTTGGGTTTTCTTTACCTAGTGGGAAACAAGCACTAAAGTGTCTGTCTGAGAAAGTTTAGAAGTTAAGCGGCTGTGTGGCTCAGTGGCCATTATAAATCTACGAGCCATTAAATGAGAGGCTGCTCCTCTTTGACTCAGTCTTTCAGGGTAAAAGACTGGAGAAAGCTGATCAATATGATTCTGGTGGAGAGAGAGCAGAGCAGAGACATGCACACAGATAAAAACCAGAGGAGCAGAGAATAATGCAGGCAGAGGAACTGGGAAATGTGCTGCTGATATGAGAATAATGAGGTGCCATACTCCAAAAGGGTGTCACTGGTATTCAGTTGTGTCTTGATGGTTGAAGTTATGGGAGCAGGTCTGTCAGCCTCGCCACGGGGTTGACTGACTGGCTGTCTGAGTGGGGAGACTCTGTTGAATCTGAGTGATCTGTCTCCCAGACAGCACTGGGATGAGACGACTGTACTCAGGGGATGATGGGTAATAAATGACTTTGAGGGGGTCACCTCAGGGTCGACTGTTCCTGACAGCCAGCTAGGTTTGTGCAATTTGTTTTGTTTTTGAGCCTGTATGTCTGTGTGTAAGTGCAAAGTTCATTCCTAAATGAGGCATTCCTTCATTTTTATTTTGTCATATCAGTTGCTGCCATGAAAGTTAATCAAACTGTGGTGCAAATTTTGGGTTAGCACTTTCATCGTTTTAGGACTATATACCCAAACTCCCTAACTCGGTGACATGATTTTTTCCAGGATATTGCCTAGATTTTTTGAATAAGAAACCTACTTATCACCAAGTTTAACTAAAGCAGTGTATTGCTGTGTTGATGCTGTTTTGGTTCTTACAGAAATGTGTCCTGTACGCTAGCACTGATTCAGAAGCTTGTTTACTTATTCTCTGATCAGATAGGCTCTGATTTTATTAGAAGTGCCACCAGTTTAGTCCGCTTCATGTAGACAAAGTTCTTGTTTAGCTTGTTGTTTCAATTTAACATCTGCAAACTTTGGTGCAACCTTGACTCTAACCCTCCCTGGCCAGGAGTAAATAAGGTGCGTAGCCAAAGTTAGCTAAAGGAAGCATTATGTGTGTCTCATTTTTCCACAAAAACCTTTTTGATTCTTAATAATTTCATTTATTATTTCATAGAACTAGGGGTTTTATTTACTTTTTACACACATTTCAAACATGCCACCCCTCTCTGAGTCTGTGCCCTAGCCTGGCAACACCATCCAAACTTTAATGTTAACAAAGAATTGCCCCTGTCAAATAGAATAGAACTTTATTGTCATTGCACAACAAAATACAACGAAACTGTGAATGCACCCCAACAACAGTTCACAATACAAGATAAACAAAAGCACAAGAAATAAAAATAAATTAAAATACCCACATGTCCAAATACACAGTTTAGAAAACAAATACAATATTTGCTAAATATCTACACATCTAACGCCAGCTTTACCATATAAAATGCACAATGAAATTGCACAGTAATATTGCACATCTGAAAGAGGTAGTGTTGTTTAGTGTTTATTTGCAATTCGAATGGCCCAGGGGAAGAAACTGTTAGTTAGTCTGGTGGTAAAAAATATATCTGAACATTTCTGCACGTCAGCTACACTGCTGCAGAAATAGACTGTAATGCAGTGCTTGAGGTTACAATGCTAAATAATCGCCATGCTCTCTTGGTGCTGTTTGCTTCTTAAGAGCATGACCGTGACAGGTTGTTTATTTGATTTGCCAAGTGGCTGTTACTAGTCAAAGTAATGTATGGCAACCATGTCTGCAAAGAATGGTTGTCATAATAATATATAGCCTGCAGGGTGTGGTGGTGATACTGTCCTCAGACATGTAATTCCTGTCTAATTGTTCTTGACGTGAACTTAGCAGAGAAACTTGCTAAGCTCAAATCAGTTTCACAAAAGCCCTATTAAAATTACACTGTTACTATAATGTAAATCTCATCTTTTGGATCCCCCTGACTCCAAATCAGTTAGGTGACTGACTTATGACTTCAAACACTGTTTTAGTTCTTGTCAGTTTTGGAAGAATGACTGTCTGTTGAGTTGTGTGATATGAGCAAAGCTCACTCCTGTGGCCTTGCTCTAAGCGCAGGCTGGGATTGCTGGGTTCCAGGGTGACGCCACCTTGGCACCTAGGAGGAGGGACTTGGATCCGGTTTGGCAGGTGAACAGACAGGTGCAGTTCCTTGAACACGCCTGGGATACGATGGGTGAATGTGTTTGGGCGTGTTGCTTTACTCCCTGTTGCACACGCGCATTCTGGAAAGCTGGAAGGGCAGGCCCTGTTTTGATATCGGCTGTGCTGTTGTTGGAGGATATTTCTGTTCACTTGCTGTTTGGAGTTTGGCTATATGAAATTGAGCAGTTGGAGGCAAGGTAATGTTTGTTAACCAGCTTGTTTCTCACTATTCATTAATTATGTATTCCTGTTATTTACTTTTCTGTACTATTGCAAGCTTTAGTCAAAGTTTTCAGTAACAGCTTGAGATCACTGTGATATGATATTCGCATGCCAGAGATGTAATTTTCTTGTTCACATTTCACTGTGTATTTCTTGGGTACCGTTGAAGGATGTTATCATTCTATTCTTGGTTTGTGAGATTTTCATTAAGAAGAACTGTGAGTTCTTTCTCTGTCTCATCAAATTCCTGTTTAGTGTTAGGCGATTTGACATGAGGGTCAGTTTTAGCTCTCAGGTAACCATGACTACGTTGAGTTTGCAAAGGTACCAGCCCCTAGGCTTCAGTCTGTCTCTGCTGTTTGTTTTTCCCAGAATGACTCCAACCAGTCTTGGGTCAAAGAGTTCTTCACTAAGCAGTCATTTGGCTGAAAGGCGTGCTTGTTCCCTTGATCACCATATATATCAGGCTTTTCATCTGACTCAACCCACAAGTCACCTCTGATTTAGAGATGGTATTAGTATTAAACACAGCGAGAAACCTACAGTATTTCTGCTGCTGGAAGAAAAGTTCAAGGATGACTTCAAAAACCTACCTACCTATCATGGATTTGTGATGCTCGCATTCATTCTTTTTCATTTCTGTACTGCATGGAATTGGGGGCTGTCTTCAAGCCTCATCTTTTCCCACTGCCTGCTCTTTTTCCATTGTGGTGCAGAGATGGTAGGAAAGCCTGCTGTGCACCACTGCACTCATTACAGACCCCCCCTTCCACCGCTGGCAGCACTGCTGAAAAACACCAAATTAGATGTGCCAGGCATGGTGCAATTTCAGGCAGTAATATGGTGGAGAAATAGTTGGGGTGACTGGATTGAATCGATGTGCCTGAAGGAACGGTCATGTGTGGCTGCAGTTTTCATAGTTATTATATTCTACAGAGGGCTATATCCTGTAATGGACAGGCACATCAGATAGCACCACAAACACTCAAGTGGATCTACAGCACTCACAGGAATGGATAGTCAGAAATCATGCTTATTTTAAGCATCAAAAACAGTTGACACTGGAAATTGGATGAAAGAAAGCATTGTTTGTTCTTTACTAAATGAATTTTAGTGCATAACACCACCCCATTTCTGTTTTTTCACCTTTTTTTTATTATTTCCTATAAGATTTTTTTTAGCTACTGTTTGTTTGTTACAAGAGAACCCAGTAGTGTGTGTGTGTGTGTGTGTGTGTGCATGTGTGTGTGCATGGCAACATAAAAACATAGTAAAACTCAGAATAACAGGCAAGTCTGGTCATTTTCAATGTTTTTTCATACTGTCAAAAAATTCCCTGAAGAAAACAAAAACCAACAAGGACTGATTGTATAGATCACTCCTCTGTGCCGCAAAGTGCCATTGTTGTCCAGAAAGGGTTAAAAACACATCAGCTAACATCACTGTTTCTTCATTACCATAAACCCTTTTAAGTTTATTTTGATCTGATTCCAAAACCAACATCATGGTGGCATCATCACGCTATTTTTATTAATGAAAATATACTGTTTGTTTGTGGCCTGTGTTCGAAAGCTTTATAGCTTTTAGAAGGAATAAATGAGCTCTGAATAAATGGGATGTGTTGACAATAAAAAAAGATTGGTTTCCCATGTAAGACTGGCAAAATCTATCTGCCTTAAATAAACAGTGTGTTTTAGGTGTAACGCAGTAAAAATGAATGAAACAAAACGCAGCTCGGTGTCTCCCAAACACAGGTCAGACTGAACAAACCAAAAGGTGTTCAACGAATCAGAGCATGTTTGTACATTACAAACAAAGAAAACTTGTGTACATTAAACTACATTCTCTCACACAACCACACACGCAAAGTCTATTTGCAGAGTACAGAAAAGATTAGACAACACATACAATCAGTCAGATACAGACCTGTCAGAGAGTGTGAGAGAAACCTACTATATGCAGCCTCTGTAGCTCCCCCTGCGCCCTCCGGCCTGGTGTCAGGTTCGATGCTGCAGACATTCTCTTTTCCTCTATGGTCCCCCTGCTCTCTGGCTGAAGGCGACATCCTGGAATGCACACTGAGCTCAAGGTCATTCATCTCAGTGCTGCATCAACGTAACAGGATTGTTACGCTTGTTGTAGTTGTTTGTTTAGGTCGCTCTAATTATACTGATCTATACCTGATGTTGTCTTTCTTCATGTCTCCTTTCTGCAGACCTTGCTGCTGCCTCCCTGCAGTACCAGTGTGCACCAGTGGACTACCTATGTTCGCCACAGCTGGTGAAGAAAGGTCCGACCCCCAGACCATGTCACGACAGGCCTGCCATCAAACCCCGGCCCCAGGCCTCCACCTTACCCAGTCCGTCAACCGCACAGAAACCTCAAGGTAAAATACTGTGACACAGTGTGGCCTCTTCAAGGTCAGTGTTGACACCGGTGCTGTCATTAGAGCTGAAAAGTGCAGCAAGATCAGGCCCCTGCTACTGAGCTGTTGTTTATTCTGCTCTTCCCTAACATGGTATGCGTCGGCTGTCTGGCATCGCTCTGTCACTCACACAGCTCAGTAGGTGACCTCAGAGAGAGTCACTGATCCAAAGGAGGCCAGTGGCTCCCAGGTGTTTGAGTTTAGACATCATTTGAAGAATGCCAAATATGAACAACATCTTATGTTTGGGGACTTACTGAGAAACATACTAGAGCATTACCCCACAGGCCTGACCCCAATAAGTGTTGAGGAAAAGAGAGATCCAAACCATCCTTATCATTTTATTACATATTCTGCAGATTGTTGATCAGGATCATTTGATCATGGTTTTAATACAGATGGGTGACAAAAAGTAAAAACCAGCATAAGTGTCTTTAGAAAAGTCTCCAGAACAGCTTCGGTGCACCTTGGCATAGCGGCATGTTTCTTCATTTAGTGGTGAATGATGAGGCTAGACAGCAAGCTCTCATTCAATGGTTCGAAAACCCTCCTAATATTCAGCTGGGCTGAGATGAAAAAGAGATAGATAAGATAAGAGAATCCTTTATTGTCATTGTAACACGTACAATGAAATTTTTGTGGCCAGATTTTAGGTGCTCTGTCAAGTAGGACATACCTTAATCCAAATTATAAACTAGTAATATTAATATCCTTAAAGAGAAGGACACTGATTGTGTCATATTTATTTCCACTAGACAGAGTGTGATCACATCCCAGTGCTTTCACTTGTTGTATATCACTTTGTGCAGCTGCTCCTTTCATTTCTAATGATGCTAATAAATAAATCAAGTTGGTCAAAAGAAATTTTTAAAATTAATTGATTAAAATGTTTCTTACTTGTCCCCTTTTTCATGGCGCACTCACAGGTGGAAAGTCTGAATTATCAACCCAAAATGTATTAATATTAATTCAGTGATATTCTGTATTTTTCATTTTCAGTTTATTTAAAAATAAAATCACCAAATGACAAATTTCAAACTATATTTAGAAATTAAAACTAACTTTAGAAATGAAACAAATGAACAGTCTTGTCCTTTCCACCTGGGTTGTCATGACTCTTGTAAAGAGAAGCCTGTTCAGCCTCTTTGGTTTTATCAGACAGTGACGTGCACAGACACAGAGGAAGTGCTGAAATTAGCTACTGTGCCTGCTTTCTGACATTAAGGTTTCCGAAAATGAAATGTGTGCAAATACACAGAGCTGGCAGTGCAATCGTCTGTGTTGTG
>NW_018127986.1:302526-335059 GCF_001952655.1 Monopterus albus | reverse complement strand
TTCTCTGTGTGTGCGCTTTTTTTTTTTTCACCTCGGTGGCTTACGCACACACTCATCTCAGCATCCTGTTCTGAAATAAGGAAGTCGGCAGATAGCTGAAGTTCGGAGTTGGTCTCACTCGTCTGCACCACTTACTATATGTTTCTGTGTTGGACTGTATTCATTTTTTATTTGGAGGTTTGTCTTGAGGACTTAAGAGGAAACAAGCAGGCTTAACACATGGACATAACCATGGAGGTGTCCTCATTTGGATTTATACATGTTACCTGATTGTTCTGTTTGTTGCCTGCAGCCTCATGCTTCTCTGTTGCTCTGCTCTTCTTGCCTTGTCTGGACTTGTGCATCTGCAGTGCCCCCTAAACCTGTGCACCTGCTTGCCCCTGGGCAAGACAAGAAACTCAAGAGGATCCCTCCAGCTCCCTCGAGGCCTCTGCCTGCTCCCCCTCCTCCGCCCAAACCCAAGCCCAGTCTGACCCCTCCTGGCCAGGGAGCACAGCCACAAAGAGAGGCCCAGAAGGTGGGGCTGCTCATCGAGAGGTTCGAAAATTCAAAGTAAGGCATCAGAAATTTTGTCTGGCTGGTTTGTCAGATTTACTGTTTACTTTGTGATATTTTAGGTGTGTGGACGTGTGTGCCAGTATACAAGGACAAGTTTCACAGTGTTAACTTGCATCTGATTCTCATGTGTCTGGTTGAGTTTTGTCAATTTAAGGATAAAACCCAACAAATCCCAGAGATTATATGTCTTTTCTAGCTTTCCAGTTTAATACACAGTTTTCCTTAAAACAAATGTGATATTGTCTTTTATTTTCCTAGGGTCCCCATCCTGGGGGTGTTCCCACGGTCCCAGCTGCACCTGTGTCTGAGAATGGACACTGTGTCTGACATCGCTTCCTCTTGCAGCCAGGACACCACAGCGAAGGTTGCAGGAGACTCCTCCCCTATGGACAAACTTGCACTTAGCACCTCTGAACAGACTGATGAGGCATCTGATCTGTCCTCTCTGGCAACCATGCACATCGATGGCTCAGAGGATGGCGTGCTGGATGACTGTGCGGAGGATGACATCACACACAGGGTCGGTTGCCTTAACGATGTGGAGCGGGAGGAAGGCTCCTCCCAAGAGCTCCTGGACAATCCGGACTCCTCGGAGCAGAAGATTCCTAACCGGGACAGTGGCATTGACAGCCCCTCGTGTGCCGTAGAAGGGGAGGGGTTCCCCAACGAGGACGCCATTGACGAGGAGGACCACTACGACAGTGTCACTGAAACAGAGAGCGTGTCCTGCTGTGTTACCCTGGGAAACAAGCGAGACTCAACACAGGATGAGGACAGTGACTTAGACGAGGGGAGCAGCGGAGAGATACACTCTCTGACAGACACACAGACTGGGTATCTGATAGATGCACACACAGAGGCACCCAAAGTGAGTACCTCGCACACTTAACCCTCCTGTTATGTTGACCTGAACAGTATCTTTGTAATATAAACATGCAGGGGGATGTTGCAAATATGTGAATTGAACCATTTTCATTTTATATGTTGATCACACCTATTACGCCAAGCAGACGAAGTTTCATACCAATAAAATATTTTTAACTATTTTTTTTAGATTTTTTTTGTTACTTTGCACTGGGTCAATTTGACCCAGAACATAACAGGAAGGTTAAGCTTCATCAAGCCATAACATTAACCCAAACAACTATAATTTAAAGTCCTAACAATACCCCCACATTTTCCAGGTGTTTATTAATGTATCACAGCTCCTTTAATCCCCCCACCTTCCAGCCCTCACTGTTTAAATTAGTTTTCATGTTGCGTCATAATTTCCAAGAATTTGTAGGGCATGTTTCAAATTGAGCACATCCTGCAAGTTTAAAAGCTTCATCTCAGACAGTCAGCCTACCTTTCATGTAGTGGAAAAAGTAGCTTGTGTCTATTATTATCTCAGCATGGGTGCACAATTTCAGGGAATACTTCTGCATGAAACATTAGACGCTGTTACAGGCTTAGTTTGCTGGTCACAAGTGAAAGACTTGTATCTAAAAGCAGCTCTGCGGTTACATAAAAGGGCCGATACTTGCCTAAAAGCTAAAACAAGAACTTTTATTGACTGCTAGATGAAAGAGGCCAGAGAGAGGTTTTAGTTTTCTCTTGTCCTTCAGTTTGACTATTGATTCCAAACAACACTGATACCACAAACAGTGCACACAGTCTTTCTGGTGGCCTTGTTGTGCTTTCAGTGATTCCTGTAGTGGAGACTGATATAAAAGCATCAAAGTCTTAAAATATATTGGCATACCAAAGAAATGGCCATTGAGGAGGTGATGGCAGAAAGATTAAACAAAGTTAAATGAGAAACGACAAAAGCTCAGACAAACACAAAATGTTAGGCAGCATACACTCAGGGGAGAGTTTCAGTAGACTCGACACAGCATTGCTATCATAGTTGTTCGCCATAGTTATGTCTCAGTCTGTTATAACACACCCAAAACTCCTGTGACTGTCACATGAACACACAAACACATGGCCTCTGCTGAGAGTCCACACCCACAGTCTTTTGGGGAAGATATCTCCACACTCCATTGTTTCCTGATCCCAACCCTGTTGTGCAGAGGAAGGGTGTGTTGTGTGTGCGTGTGTGTGTGCTTGTTAGTCTACAGGCGTGCTGTATGTGGCTGCATGAATGTCTCTGACACTACAGCTGACATGTTGATGGTTGTATAATAACAGCCTTATCACAGAGGATGTGGGTTTTTCAGTAATGTGCACACAAGAGGGTAAGAGACTGAAAAGAAAACATTTTGCTGACATTGAGTGCCATCATCTTTGCTTTGCTGGCATAGTAACACTAATGCTAGATTTTCAGCATTGACAGAATAGCAGTATAATAACAATATAATTTGTGGTGCCTCCCATCAAGAATCTGTGTGTGTACAGTACATTTCTTTTTGGTACACTAATATGAGGACATTCTGGCCAGTATTCACAGCTTGAAAGGGCTGTTTGAGGGTTAAGACTTTCTTTTAGGGTTAACGTTAGGCTAAGGGCCGGGCTTTGCCATTTAGCTCTGATGGGTAAGGTTTAGGGTAAGAAGCTATGAAATGTTTAATGTCAGTGAATGGTCTCACAGCTATGGTAAGACCAACATGTGCGTGACAGCTGTTGTCACAATAGGCTGTTTCTGGTGCATTCTGTGTCACTGGGATGAATCAGCAACATCATTTTTATGTTTAATCATCCAATTTTTATGTCATCTTAGCTCTCACAGAGACGGCACTTCTGTTTCATCATGTCTCCTAATGGCATATCATGTCATATCAGTTTCATAGGTTACCACAGCAGAACTAAACTGGTGACTGAAACAGTGTCACAGCCACAGCCACAAACGTTAATGTGTAAGCCGGCGGGCAGTTTATATTTATCTTTATAGTCAACAAGTGCCATAAAAACAATCAGACCAGTAAAGGATTAAATCTACCAGTGTGTACATAGAATGACAGCTTAGAGCTTCATGGTTGTCCACACATCAGTGAACTTAGGTAGTTCATTGTTTATTTTGACTCAGTCCTACATATACTGCCCTGCTGAGGGAACTACTCAGTAGTGCACCAGACAGTCAGCTGAAAATAGTCCCTATTAAAATGTAGTTTTTACCCCCAGTTTAAGTAGTTTCCTAAAAACCTCAGTGCCCAGTGGTTTTAGGAAATAACTGAATCTTTTTAACAAAAAATAAATAAAGAAACTATACATTTATGAGCCTTTCTATAATAGGGAACAATGGGCTTGGGTAACAGACAGGCTGGAAATGTTAGAAAGTACTGAGAGATGAATTAACATAGACTTTGGTTTTTCACTGGATTTGGGGGCGGCTGTGGCTCAGCGGTTCGATTCCCAGCTTGTCCAGTCAGCATCTTGAAGTGTCCTTGAGCAAGATACTGAATCCCCAGTTGCTCCCGGTGATGACACCGGTGTGTGAGCATTTGGGTGTGTGAATGGCCAAGTAGTGTGAAAGTGTTTTGAGTGTGCTGTAAAGCATAGAAAGGCACTATAGTATAAGACAAGTACAAGTATAAGTATATACTACAAGTATAAGACCATTTACTATTTGACACTGAACAAAAATATGGAGTATTTCCCACCATATTCATTAACACTTGGTAGGGCAAGCCTAAGTATCTGAGTGACTTTGACAAGGGCCAAACTGTGATGACTGGGTTGGAGCATCTCCCAGACTGCAGGTCTTGTTGGGTGTTCCTGGTCTGCAGGGGTTAGGACCAACCAACAGTGTCTAAGGAAGGACAGGCGACAGACATGGACACCCACAGATCGCTGATGATGAGGTTGACCTACTGTAGATTGAATCTCAAAATTTATGCATCTATTTCAAAAGATTAGATTTAGTTTGAATCTTTGTTAAAATTGGTGAAAATGAGAAACACTGTTTTTTGGCCTCTATGAAGAGAAACATTCAGTGGCTATAGTGGTGATATCACACCTAGAGCGGGAGGCTGTTGAACTCTAATTTGTCCTCACAACCACAGTTTTCACTCCTTTAACATGTTTTTTCACAGAATGTTAGACAAAATTGTGCTCTTCCTGACAGTACAACTGTGGAAGCAGACAGATTCACACAAGATGTGCCGTGACACGCAGAGTGACACAAGTGCCAACCAACTGCCACACTGACTCTTGTGTACACAGTATTAGGCCGGTGGCTGTTATGGCTGATCGGTGTATTACACATATTACAGTTATACAGCTGCACATTCTTTGTGTTTAGCATAAAGTGTAACTTCAGCCTATTTGTGCATTGCAGTGACAATTCCATCATGCACAACAACCTATTCATTTTTAGAAAGACATTGCACCAAGAAGTTAGATTAATGGCCGAGGTGTGAGGATAGTGTCACACTGTACAGTGTGTTGTGGTTGACGGTGGTGAATAACGTGTTGATGTTCCGCGGACTCTCCGACGTTTGTTGTTCATACTAACTTAGCCACATCAACCTACTCTATCAGTGCCTTGTAATATGTTTATAATACTATAAATCTTTCAGTGAATGATCAAATGCTTTTTGTCTGGTAAAATACCGTCTGTTCTTCAAGTCTTAAGATGCTGAAGAAGAAGGTTGCAAGGTTTCCTTAGTCATATGACGGGGTGTCTGCTCACGTCTATCTTCTCCTTGCTTTTGAGTGTCAGACATAATCCTCAGTGTCTGTTTGTTCCCCTCAGTGCTCAGAGGCTCAGAAGCTCCTGAACATTGCCAAAGAGCTTCTCCACACTGAAGAGGCCTACGTCAAAAGACTCAACCTCCTCGACCAGGTAATGCTGATCCTCTGTTAGAGGCTTTGCGAGTGTGACAGAGTGTTTGGATGCCCAACAACAGACAACAGAGTAGAGCAATCAGAGGTAGGGGGGAGAGAGGGAGAAGGAGGAGGAGAGGCAGTGTTCATAAATATTATATACATTTTGAGCTATCAGACTGGTGCATGTGGTGGGCTCTATCTACAGGTGAGGGCTGAGCTGGGTTGACACTGTGATCCCTGGACAGGAACTCTTCCTTGTTGGCTAGATTACTCAGAGCAGTGTAAGCATGATCATGTGAGAAACTGTATGTACAGTATGTATTTGTATGTAGTTTATATTTATACATGAGCAGCAAAAATACAGCTTTGTCACCCCAAACATGAGGTGCTCTGCTTTACTATCACAAATCATCACTTCCTCCTATGGAATGCTTCATTTCTCATTTTTGTAAATGCGTCGATGTATTTGTCTTCACATGTCACGTTTGTGATGAGAATTCACTCCTGGTGGTTGATTCTTCTTCCTCTTTGTTCAGCTCCTGTGGTAGAAAAGATGTACAGCTGCCCTTTTACAAATCAGCTATGGTTTATTTGCTACTGAGGGCAGAGAAACCTCACAGTTAACTTCCTGTTTTTGACACCACGCTGCTTTCCATGGAAACAATACTCCCCGCCTGTTTTTGTGACTAGGCTAATCCATTAGTCCATCAAATTAATTATTAACAATTCTGACAATCAATGAATCGATTGAATGAGTTCAAGAGATGAACTAAAAAACTGAACTGAAAAAAACTGAAGCTGCATAGGCAGCGATATCCTGACTTTTATATGTGAAGCTCCAAAAACACAGAATCCTACATTTTCCTAAATGCGACTCAACAGAAATTCCTCAATAGCATTTGTTTAGATCCTCGCTCCCTTGTAAATACCCACACCTTTTGACCTCCACACCTCCAGATTCTAACTCAGGCTTTCTGTTATGCATTTGCAGTCTAATAATGTGACATCACATATTATTATTACTGTCACAAACTTCAGAAAGACTGTTTCACATGGGCAGCTATCACACCGAGTAAACCAATATTGACTTGTAAAATAGTTTCTATGGCTTGTCTCAGGTTATGAACTGATTTTTAATGTGTCAGTGACAAGTCAAAGTTTATCTAGCTTATAGAAATGTCCCAAGAGCTTGTACTATAGTTACACTCACGTTTAGCTGCTTGCCACACAGTGGAGAAGATGACTGTTTGTGTGGATGAGTGCCAACAAGGAAATGTCACTGTCAGTGTTTATAGCCGTGCTCCGTGAACAGGAGCCAGATTTGGGGTGTTTGGACATAGTTGGATTTGTGTTTGTAAACAAATATGGCTTTTTTTTTCCCCACCCAGGTATTTTGCACTAAGCTCACAGAGGCTGGAATCCCTCAGGACGTCATTACAGGGATTTTCTCCAACATTTCCTCTATCTACTGCTTCCACGACAAGTTCCTGCTCCCTGAGCTCAAGACACGCATCACTGGAGAATGGTGAGGAAAAACACTCAGCAGTCAGTTTAACAGTTTTCCTAGAGCATCAGTGTGATGCTGGAGATGGTTTGGCGCTCTAGTGGTCAGTGAGACTGTTGGTGTTGGTTGAATTTCTTAAGACATCTGGGCAGCAGTGGGTGACATTATTGCTAAGTTTTCTTGCAGTGTCTGGTTGCTAGGTTGTGTTTTTTGTGTGTGTCAGAGTTGCAGAATGAAAACATTTTCTTTCTTTCACCTCCAGTGTTAAAGTAGACAGATGTGTCACCACTTACCTCCACTAGGTAAAAGTGAAGCCAGATACATTGTCTGACATCTTGGAGTTTCGCATCCAGATTCTATTCAGTAGTGACCAAGTAGTTGAGTGACGTATCAGGCAACCAATCAAATCTGTCAAATCACCTGAAACACACCGCTTTTATATCAATTAACTTTTTGAAAACACACACCTTGAAAATGACTGCTTGTACACACATCAGCATGATAATATCTACCAAAAAACTAATTTGATTTGTACTTTGGGTTTTTAGCTTGGCTCATGTTCCATTCGCTAACATGGAAGGGCTGGGATTTATGACCTATACTGTTGGAATTCATTATACTGGCTTAAATATATCTTATGTTTACTGGCTTAGATAGAAAAACTTTAAACTATTATACATAACACCCACACAGCAATTCAGAAAAGTTGACCTTAAGAAGAAAGTTCTAGAGATTAGTCTCCTTTGTTATAAGCCTTTGTTTTGTACTTGATCTCAAACACTGTCTGTCTTATACCTATGGTAAAATAACCTTTGATGGGTTTAAAATCCAAGTTTAAGAAATGCCATGAGGTGAGATGTACCTGTAGCTTGAATTTTAAAATTGTTAACTTCCTCTTGCAGGACAAAAAGTAGCAACAAGCTGAACTTTAAAGTTAAGTTAACGTTGCCATAACTGGAAGATAGAGAAAATAAAATTGAGAATTGGTGCAAGAAGTATGAATTGTAAAACAAAAAAGATCTTATTTACTGAAGTTTGCTTTGTATCATTTTCAGAATCAGATCACATAGCATTAAACAAAGATCACAATGTAAACAACATTGTCTCCATTTAACATGTACTGTTCAGCGATATGTTCCTCCACACTCAAAAACGATTTCACCATATTTTAAAATAATGATTGAGACACACTGCCACCTGCTCCTGATACAGTTGAATAATTTGATGAATGTCAGTCAAGTCTTGGGGGATAAAATGAGATTAAGAAGGTTTTGGTCAGAAAAGGCTTTAGGAATTCAAGCTTATTCATTCGTCTCCTGTGTTGGACTGTGTTTGCTGTAGGGACTCCAACCCTCGTATTGGAGACATCCTCCAGAAACTGGCTCCGTTCATGAAGATGTACGGAGAATATGTGAAGAACTTTGACCGAGCCATGGACCTGGTCAACACCTGGACACAGCGATCTTCACAGTTCAAGAGTGTTGTCCAGAATATACAGGTTTGTGTGTGTCTAATATACTTTATTCTTTATATGTGTTTTTCTTTTTTATTCAGATCTAGCTCTAGATGGATGCCTTCTCTGAGCTCCCCATTACACATACGGTGTCTCTGTGATTAATCAATTCAGATCTTTGTTTTTGTGTTTGAACCAACAGAAACAAGATGTGTGTGGGAACCTGACGTTGCAGCACCACATGCTGGAGCCGGTCCAAAGGATTCCTCGCTACGAGATGTTGCTCAAAGACTACCTGAAGAAGCTGCCTGACGATGCCCTCGACCAAAAAGACGCAGAGAGTGAGACATTAAACCTGCTCTCTTTAACACACACTGCCCTGTCAATGTTAAGTTGCCAGGAAATCTTACAGCCACAGTTTTCTGTTTTCCTGTTAACATGTTTGACCTCTGACCTGTGCCAGTGGGACATGAATCTTAATGTATCATGTCACATACAGCTGTTTCAGTGTGTTGCCAAGGTGTATTATATCACTAGTAGGTGTCCGTTAGAAGCAGTAATTGGTTGATGAGATGAGGGATTTAGCCTGCATGATACTTTGATGTCATCACATTTTAGAATTTGTGAAGTATACTACACTACAATATATCATTACGCACCTTAAAACAATATAGTGAAACCTAACATGTCACAGGTCCCCGATTAGATGAGATTGGATTAGATTCCAGAAACGGATTTTCTTGAAACAGCTAAACTTCTTAATGCTTCGTAGGGTTTGTGGATCCTCGATTTCATTATGGTTCTTCCCAGCCAGAGTATTGTAGAAAATACAACGTAGTGTGTGATAACATGTGGGGTCGATGGGGCTCAATGAAATCTCGGCTCCTCTGTAATAGATGCGGATGCTCCACAGAATTTTACTGATGTGTCAGATCAAAGAAGACTCATACAAGGGTACAGCAAGAGTTTTTACACAAAAAACTTATGTATTGTTAGCAAAATAAAAAATAAAATGATGAGTCTCTCTTTAAGATAAATAGTTTGGAGAAAAGTAATGCCTTCATTAGAATAACGATTTAACTCAGTTTATGATGGAGAAGATGGGAAGACGTTCAGCAGCGCCAGTGCCACTGGTTACACAGCTGTTGTTGTGATGCCCGGTAGACTGGGAACTCTGGTGCTTCAAACAGGCTTCTGTGTAGTTTCATCCAATGCCAGGTAGAGACTGCCTTAAAAAAGGTCTTTTATAGTATATGATCTGATGTCATCCCACATCCTTGAGTGCATTTACATGACTTTGAACAATAGCTCTCTGTGACTGTAATCCAGGAAAAGGGGTGTTTGGTCTACTCTACTTGAAATGCAGTTTATCACAGTTGTCCCCTGGCTGTCTCTCTCTGTACAGTATATGTAGGCCCTGATGGAGATGGCTGACTCAGGTGCTCACAGACATTAGTACTCGACACCCTGCAGGCTAGAAGTCTCCTGATGCATACAGTGTGTTTAACCCTTTATAGGGCACTAATAGAAATACTTGGAAGTTCAAAATGTCAACCCTAGTTACTACTACATCATTTTTGTGTTTATATTTTTTTGACTTTTAAAAATGTTTGTCATGTTGCATTATTGTCCTGGGTAATAATCAGGGTAACATATAAAACATATTAAAAAACACACAGATGAAGTTGAAGACATATATTTAAACATAAAAATGTTCAAAAATACAAATCTACTTATTTTATACAAATATTCATAGCCAGTCAGGATGCCCACAGAAGCGAGCAAATGTGGTTCTTTGCCCAATAAAGGGTTAATGTGTGTTAACATTTAATCCTGTTAATTACATAGAACAGAATTAGCATGACACCCTACAGGTATTTCTTTCCATTGAGCAACAAGCATAACTTAGACTGGAGAAGTAGAGATTGATTTATATCAGTCTGACATTTGAGATTCTGTTAATCTGATTCCATTTCTGCTAATTCTGGATTTTATGATGAAACACTGTGCATGTTTGTATTTGAATGTGCATTACAGAGGCATTGGAGCTCATCTCTACTGCAGCGAATCACTCCAATGCAGCAATCAGGAAAATGGTAAGACTTCACTCAGTGCTACGCTTCACTCCTGTTGTGTTTGCCTTTCTTTCTTTCCAACATTCTGTCACTACCGCATCAAGCTTAAAAAACAGCTAATGTGTTGCCCAATCAAAGAGTTGCTAATGCTGTCAGTCAGCAACAGCGTTTGTCTGAGGGAGTGAACAAGTTGAATTAGTACAGACAGGAAGTTGCTGTTTCCTGCCTCGAGTTTCACAGCTTGCAGAAGCCTGGCTGACTCTTTTTAACACCCATCCTCCTCATCTCTTTCCTCTATCTGGCCCTGACACCCATATGTCTGACATTCTTTAAACAACTTAGGCAGTCAAATGTGTTTATGAATCAATAAAGAAATAAAGTACTTGCTTTCTGCCTACCTGAAAAACCCCTGAGACCTCTCTGGTGGAGTTTGGCGTATAGCTCCATCTGTCTTGTCTTTTAAACATCTACTGTACTTTGCTCATCCTCCAGTTGTTTGATGTTTTCAGGAGAAGATGCACAAGCTGCTGGAGGTTTATGAGCGGCTTGGGGGAGAAGAGGACATAGTTAACCCAGCCAACGAGCTCATCAAAGAAGGGCATATCAAGAAGATGTCAGCCAAAAACGGAACAGCGCAAGACCGATACCTCTACTTGGTGAGAGGACTGAAGTGTTACCGTAGAGAAATAACATGTTTCAGAGGATATCTGTATCTTACCATGTTGTTACCTGCACTGTTCATCACCTGCAGCATTTCTGTGTCTGATCTAGTTCAACAATATGGTGCTATACTGCGTGCCTAAACTCAGACTGATGGGACAGAAGTTCAGTGTCAGAGAAAGGATTGACATTGCTGGCATGGAGGTGCGGTCTTGTTTCTCATTCTGTTTGCTGCCCTGTTGTTTTCCCCTCCTCTGTCTTTTTTATTTATTCTGCCTGGTGCAAACGCATGTCCTCTGCTTCTTGACCTCAAGGTGCAGGAGAATGTGAAGCAGAACCTTCCTCACTCTTTTGCCATCATTGGCAAGCAACGTTCACTGGAGCTGCAGGCCAGGTGTGACTCAGCAACTGTTACAACTCATTATTGTGAAATGCTGTTTTTATTTAACATAGATTTATTGGAGCTCATATTAATTTATTTCTAAATGTCCTTTTTCAGAAAAGATTGTATTTTACTCAGTGACAGTTGTATTTAGTTTTTTTCAGGTATATTTCATGTCACTTGTTCCTTCCCATTGTTATTTTTCACATATGTGCTGTTACCAAATCCATCACGTTCCCTGCCGCCCACCAGCATCTCCCAACTCTATAGATAGAGAAAACACTGTTACTGCTCCTCAGAGTTGCTCTCTGAGAAACATACAGTATATAAACAGAAAACCCTGCAGAAGTGATGCTAAATTAACAGCTACCATTAACGCTGGCTCATTACTTTGATGCCAAGTAATAACAAAGCTCAAAACCAGGTTAACTAGTGAACTGCATAGCCAGCGAGCTGCATTGATTTGTGAACTCAAGTTATAATTATGCCATAATGATTATTTACTTGTTTACCATTAAACACTTATTGACTCCATACATGTCGGTTTACTGTGCAGTTGCACTCTCAGGTGAATATCCAGTAATCCAACATATCAGTCAGTATTTTTATGCCTCCATGCCAGCGATAGCTGTGGCCAGTGGCATTGTGTTTTCAGCTTGTCTGTGCATCTGTGGGTCCCGTTCTTGTGAACGTGATAGCTCAGGAACCCCTTGAAGGAATTTCTTCAAATTTGGCACAAACGTCCACTTGAACTCATAGGTGAACTGATTAGATTTTGATGGTCAGAGGTCAAGGTCAGCCTATCCTCCCATAAATTTGACTGGTCGGTGGAGGCATTTAACAGCAAAGTGGCAGTTCTAGCTTGTTAATATAAAATAATCTTATGCTATTTTATTTGGTCTACAGGACAGCTGAGGAGAAGGAAGACTGGATTCAGGCAAGGACCACACACATGCTCACACACATACTGTATAGTACACCCACACACAGTCTGTCTCATGCACGCATACAACATTCTGGGTCTATTCCTTTGGTAATTTGCTTTATTAGAGAACATATTCTGAAGATTTCCAACATTCTTTCAGTCTGTTTGGGCGCTATAAAGACTCATTATTGCTTATTTAGCCCATTGCTGCAGAGCAAAGCTGATTAAAACATTTTCGCTAGCTGGAAAAGGGGGCTGCTGTATTGAAGTGAGGGCTTAGGAGATTTTTTTTTTCTATGCAAACTTGAAAGTTGTGTAGAAATTAATAGAGGGATCAGTCAGAAACGCAAAGGACAATGGAATGTAAGGAGAAAAGGTTTTTAATCACTGCTAGCTGACATGGGTCACGGGGAGCCATGTTGTCATTGGGGCTGTCATTTGTTGGTGTATGGTCAGGCCAGTCAGCACGTCACTTTGTTGCTCATGGCGATCATGAAGAGAATAATTGAATTCAAATGCCGACGTGTCAGATCAATAATCCTTCTTTGGTTTCCTCTCACTTTCCTCTGTGTTCATTCCATCTCTCCTCTAACTGTCTTCCGGCTCTCAGGTCATCCTGGCCACCATCGAACGGCACAAACAAAACAGCGAAACATTCAATAAAGCTTTCAACAGCTCCTTCTCTCGGGAAGATGACCATGTCCCTGAATCACCGGTCAGTCGCTCACTCCCTTAATCAATCACTTCATTAATCACTCGATTAGTACATCATCCTGTGCAATGAATCATGGGAGGTTAATGCTATACCAGACAAGTTCATCATAGTCTGGTCTTTGTCTGCCTGAACAGCTCTCCATCTATGGATGTGACAGTGTCATACGCAGAAAACACACATAAAGAAGCTCTTTCATTCACACACACAGTGTCTGCAAGTCTCTTCTTCCAGAATGCTCTCATGACCTAATAGGGAAAGTCCAAGTCAAAGTGTATACAATACTCTTATGGATCTGCTTTGACCCACTTTGGGCTGCCTAGAAATGGGCCCTTGCCAAACTTAACTTGACACAAAGAGGGCCAGCACTGGCAGTTCCAGTCTGACACCTACTGGTAGAAAGATGTGACTGCAGGAGCAAGCTGCTGGTGGAGGCTTGACAGTGTGGTTAATCTATGTTGGTTTTTCTCCTCAGGGTCCCTGGTGCAACACATCCATGGACTCTGACAGTGAAAGACTGCATGAAAGAGTAAGTTACTGTTATACAGAGCAGAAACCGTTTTTGTCACCTTGCACGCTGGTGGTATTTGAAAGAGTTCTGATTTAGAGAATATTAATGCAGTCCTTGGGCATCTCAGGTTGATCAGCCCTTCAGGGGGCTCCGGGGCAAAAACTGTGTTGTATTAGTTATTAATAATTAGCCTTCATGAAACTAGATTTTAACCTCGCAACAAGGGACCTCAAGATCACGTAAGATGTCACCTTAAGGCTCCTGTAATTTTGGTTTGGAATGTGAGTAGTGCAAATCAACAGGTAAGATGAAGTATTTTAAAAATTCTTTTTTTTTTTTTTTTCAAGAAATATGTCTAACCCCAGAAAATTTACACCATTAAGAAAGAGAATGAGGTGGTGACGTATTAGGTGACATGCTTTGGATTCAAAAGCTTTTACTTTAGTGAGTCTGTATGCCTCTAAAGGATACCAGTGCTCAGTATAATTGAGAACAAATGATATGGTGTTTGCAGCTCAGCAACTGTCCTAAGAAGAGATTTAAATTTGATATTAAACCCAAAAGCTGATAAAAATGGAAATTAATCGAAAAACATTGTATTTGCACTGCTGACGTTAATGTAGACTTTCGACCCTTTAGATATCTGGAGAATATTGCACACAGGTGTCAGAGAGTTTAACTTCTATTCCAGTAGACCCCAAATCTTTTCAATAGACCTCATCCTGGTCCAGATTAGACATATGACACAGACTCTAATAGATCCAACAGCTACTTCTAATCACAGTCCTGTTCAGACAGACTTAATTTTCAGTCAGCACAATGGCAGCCTAAACATGGAGGGTTGATAACTCTCTATTTGAAGATCCCGAAAACAGAAAGAAAGTAAGTGAAGTGAGATTGCTGACTGATGGTGGTCGTGTCTGATACTAAGGGGTGGGGAGCGGGTCCGTTTAGATTTGACAGTGGATTGGAGGGGTTAGTGGTCAGTTATTTGTTGATTTCTTTGTCTTCCTGTGAATAAAGAAGAAGAAAAGAACAGTGTGGCAGTCTGCACTGCTGTGGACACCTCCATCGCCTCTCCAGTTTAGCTATCTTCCAGAAGAGTGGGTGCTGTGTGTATTTTGTTAATAAAAAGGAGAAATGAAAGGCAAGCAGCCAGAAAGACAAAGGATGGAGCAACATAAGTAGTCTGACGTCCCCTGTGGTTCAGTTGTACTGAACTTGAACAGGCTGATGACTTTAACACATGACTCCTGTGTTTTTTAATTTTCCAGAAGAGTTCAAGGAAAAAGGAGAAAGAGAAGCAAGCATGTAAAGGCTGCAACGAGAGCTTCAATTTCACCAAGCGCAAACATCACTGCAAGTCCTGTGGAGCGGTGAGCACAGATGGAACAAGGGAAACTTGGGCAGAGTTTGGTGGGATATAGATCGGAAAAAGTCGGGGAACAAGTGGAAACTTTATTTCAACCAAATTAACTCTGAACAGCTGAGCAGCTTTTCAGTCTCTCTCTTTCTTTTCTGCAGGCCATCTGTGCAAAGTGTTCAAGGACCTTGGACAACAAGACGTGCCGTGTGTGCCCAGAGTGTTTTGAAGCGAGCCTCAGCCTGGAGAATCTCAGTGTTAGTGAACAGAAAAGGAAAGCTTCGGCTGAGGTGAGGCACGCTTGGAAACAAACAAAAACAACACACACACATATACTGAGACTGAGCGGCATGTGCACGAGCTCCACATCTCTCTATATACCAGTGCTCAGTGTCAGCTGGGGTGCAGCAGCCAGATGCTTGACTTTGATGGCAATACAAAGAAATGAAGAAGCACAGTAGTGTTTACTGAAGCCACTGAAGACATTGCACATACACCAGAACATTGTACGCAAGCAGTACATGTGTGGCTAATCCCTCTTTGACGACTAATATGTTAATGAGATCTCATCTTAAGGAGGACCAGGCGTCTTCGCTGACTCAACAGTCTGGCTGCTTTAGTTGTATGTGTCTTTGTCGATACTGTGAATGGATGTCTGCTCCGGTTACACTAAACAGCTGACAGGAGGAAACTGCCCATAATGTTGAAACTGCCATGTGATTGTGATTCAGGTTTATTCAGACCAGTGTCTCAGTGAGAGGACTCTCCTCGGCGGTGAGATTAGTCACCACATGGGGGAGCCATAGGCCGTGCTTGAACACCTGTCCCTGTTCAAACCTCACTGTCATCCATTGCATGACATGCTGAGATATGTGCTGTCAATTGCTCAGAAACTTTTATCTCCAAAATATGATACAAATGGATGTCAACTAAAAAATTAATTCAAACATATAATAATGAACATTATTTTCACAGCAACATTCAAAACACTGTTAGAAAGCGATTTATGTGAGGAAATCTAAATTAAATTGTCCAGTTCAACATTCAGTCCTCAGTGAATAGTTTTTCAGTTATCTCAGTTGTACACTGGTGTTTTACAAATATGTCTAGGCAGCAGTGGCTGGACTCCTTATCCAAACATTTCTATTATTATATCTTTTTGCCGACAGACTTCTCTAACGGGGGAGAACTGTCTACACTGTGGCCACCTTCAAGTGCAGGAGAAAGGGAAGAGCTGGACCAAGATGTGGGTGGCTGTCACCAAAGCTGAGCCACTGGTGATGTACTTACAGAGCAGTGGACAGGTACGAGTTAAACATGCACACTCTGGAGGCAGGTGTGTGTGTCAATGTGTTGTGATCCAGTTGTTCATTAAAGCATGTTCCACCTTTTCATTAGGTTTAGGGATTATGTATTTTAAGTTGTGTTATAGTCTGTTCTTTTTACCCACAATGGTCATCACTTTACAGTACTGTACTACATGCACTCCTCCTGTTAAATTAAGCATTGTGCAAATATAGGACAATAAACATTGCAAAGGTTCACCCACATGGCTGCATATGCTTCAGTCATGTCTTCAATGTCTATGAAGCCTTTTGCTGCACCCATCTGGCCTGTCTGTACATCCTGTGTCCTTCCCCCTTTTGAAGCTAAACATCCATACAGTGTAGTGCCTTGGCATATTACTGAGTGATGTGTCATGCCCTGCCTGTACCAGGTTGTCTGTGCACTGTCTGTGCTGTGTAGTATTTGAACCAGGAGCATTTCCTTGTCCTGAATCTGACCTCAGGCATAGACATTGTCAGTGACGCTGCTCTTCTGTTTGACTGGGTTTTAGTTTGTACAGACCAGATGAAGCAACTCTTTGGATTCACAGTAGTTCCTTGAAATCTTGGCTCAGTATGTAGCAATAAATCTGCTCAGAACCTCCCAAGGAATGCATATAGCAAGCGCTTTGCACGATTGCTTAAAATAAAAAAGACTCCCAAAGTAGTCATGTTTGGAAAGCTCTCCACAGCAGGCTGTCATTCATATCATAGTGGATGGCACAGAAGGGAAATCGGCCTGCGAAAGCCTCTCTGGGTTTCAATTCCAAGACTAATATCCAATCCCACTGCAGAAAGCTTCTTTTCCAAAGATTAGGATTAATGGGAGATAGACAGGCATTTCCTGATTATACTAAAAGAAAGGTGGGGAGGGAAAGAAGGGGACACAGTTCACTGTATGTGCCCAGTGGATTATATTCTCCTGCACATGAAGAGACAAACAGTTACTCATGATATTCATAGTACAGTATGTTGCCTCTTTGCTTAGAGAATGCCTTTTCAAGAGAACGTCATTTTAAAATACTACAGATTTTTTCTGATTGACTGATTTTGCTCATTTCTGTAGGATACCAAAGGGGCACGGGCGGTGCCTCTTCCTGGGTTCGAAGTGAACATAGTACCGCCATCAGCAGGTGAAAAGTCAGAGGTCAGACACGTGCTCCGCCTCAGTCACACCCAGCAAACTTTGCTCTTAAGTGCCCAAGATGCAGAAGTTCAGGCCAAGTGGGTGGATGTCCTCTCCAAAGCTGCCCGTGGAGAAACACCAACAGATACATCGACGAGCCTGACTGAATACAGGAAGAGCCAGTAGCCATGTTGGAGCCACGGGACTGCTGTAGCTCCCCCTTCCCTCCTTCCTCCTCTCCTGTGTATAGAGCACACATTACTTGAATTCACTTTACCTTGGCACTTTTTTTTTTTACTTTTGAAAGGACCACTCAGTCCTTCCTATGCCACTTCAGTCCAATCCTCATGACCACACAGCTACTTTTTGTCTCTTTCCCCTTTCTGTCAAAACACACAAAAAGAAGGACTGTGCTATCATACCGCTGTATGTATGTATTATTTCTTTCAGTGTTTTCAACAGCTGGAGAGGATCTTTGAAGAACTCATGTTTTATGTAAAATATAGCTGAATGGTTCCTGTATTGTGTTTTTTAAAGATGAAGGTCCTTGTACATTATACGACTGTGTGGTGGAGCATTAACTCTTATAGGTTTGTTTTACTTTTTGTGCAAAAGTGTTTGTGTGTGTGTGTGTGTGTGTGTGTGTGTGTGTGTGTGTGTGAGAGAGAGCCCCTTCCCAAGTTTATTAGGTATTGAATGGTAGTGTAACAAACCTGCACCGCCTCTCTGCTCTCCTGCTGGGAACACAGTAGCAGTTCAGTGGGTATTGTACAGAAACAAAAAAAGACATTTTAACTTAAAAAGACAGAGATGTGTATATTTGTGGCTGGCCACCTGATGCTCCCATGATCATCTCCTATCTTATAGAGTCTCTCCTCATATGTCTCTCTCCCTTCACCCTCTCTGGACTCTGAGACCTGTAATCTGAGTCTGATCCACCCACATTTCCACTCTGTCATTATTCTTTACTCCTCCTGATGAGAGTATTCAGCCAGAATGGCCTCAAGTCTGACCCTGCGCACAGGTTCAGTCCTTCAATATCTCCACTTGTACAGATGCTAAATAAATCCTTTCCAGGTTCTCTTCTTTTTCTGTCTCTGAGTATAGCAAACATTTTCCTGCTTCTCCCCCTTTGGTGATGTTGTGGAAATCAAGTACTGTACTGTACTGTACAACTGTTAATCTTGCCTTTTCCCGTTACCCTGCTCCTATCAGCACCAGCCTTTAAGCAAAACTAGCAAAAAAAAAAAACATTTGAATCTCTTTGTGCATGTAAACCCACTCATATTTATGTACCATGCTTTGAACTCTTGCCCCCGTCCCTCTCTTTATGCTCCAGAATTCATTCCTATCATACTGTAAGTGAACAGTGTCACCACTGTAGTGTTTTAAACATGGACTGTGCACAGTGGAAAAAGGAGACATAAACAAACAATAAACAAACATTGCTGTTCATTCAGTACCATGCTGCCCAAGAAGATTTTCATGTCTCATCCTGTTTCTTTTGAAAAATATGTTTCTCTTTGTTTTTTCCTTTATGACAAAGATCAGTCCATGGCCACTCCTCACTCGGTGACAAACGATGATGTTCATTCACTTTGGCCACTGTTCTTGTATTGATCTCACGCACCAAACAGTATGTGAAATAATTCTCGCAGCCATTCGCTTTGTTGCTGGTGTGATGTAAGGAGTAATAGGCTACTGTATGTGTACAAATACATTTATGTGTGCATGTGCAGTTTTACTATACTGTAGTATTAGTTCCTTTCTTTTTTTAGTACATCTTCACTTCCAGTTTTCACTTTTGTTTGGATCATTAATAATGGCCAATAATAGTCTTAGGAGTTTAGTGTTCAGCATTTTTGCCTGTATTTATGAGTATTTTGTGCTTTATAACACAGTAACACAGAGCACAGGTAAAACCAACCACAGGAAACAATGTTTTTAAAACCAAAAAGACTAAAGCTATGCCGGTGGGTCTGTGTGGCTATAAGCACACTAACACTAACATCAGCATCTGCATGGTCGCAATGACAGTGACCATGCAGATGCTGATGTTAGGTTATGTTTGACATCGGCAGTAAAGTCTGACAGGAATATTGTTTGTTTACTGTGGCCATCTAGTCAATTGTTTTTACAATCAAGATACACGTTACTAAAAATTTATTGTATTATTGATTTTAAATGATTAGACAAGATGCAGCTACCCCCTAAGAAAACTAATTTGCTCATACTTACACTTGACAAGCACAGACCACATTCATGGATTAGTGACCACAGGTTTACCACTAACGGCTACAGTTGCAGTAACGGTGTACAGCCCTGCAGGAGCTCTGAGACCGTATCGAGGCACAGTAGTGTTTTGAGCTAAATGTTAATGACGACATGCTTACAAGTTCACAATGACATTGTTTACAGGTATGTTGGGTGTGTGCTAATTGGGGCTAAACACAAAGTATAGAATTAAGAGTTGTTGAGAATTGCACTGAAAATCACAAATGTGAATCTTGTGGTGGTGCTGCAGGAAAAATCAGGGGATCACTGATATTGTTATTTATCCTCTGGAAACCATGGACTTTGTGAACCATCCCAGTACAATATTTTAAGTTAAGATTTCAGGGTTTTACATCCATCATCACTTTTTATGCTTCGTTCTTGTCAGCTGTGATTGACTGAAGGTTTTTTTTGTTGTTTTTGTTTTGCATGTCAGTGTCTTGTATGTGTTTTAAAATTGATTGACTTCTGAACAAGATAGATCTATGTCAAGTGTATGAACAGAACCTTTTATTGACAGCCAGTACAGTGTCTTAGCTAACACTATGAGAACCAAACACTTAAATCTCCAGTATTGTGGTGACTAATGACAAGCTTCTCAACATAGAAAACACACAGGCAGAACACTTCCAGAGATCCACAGTTGTACAGCTCATCTTCTGCTTGTATACGTATCATAAAATGAACTGAAAAGCTGCTGCAGCTGCCTTAGGTCGATTTTTCTACATCTCGATTTTCTTCAGTTTCATCTTCCCTCCCAGTTCTTGTGGTCATAAACTTATTGATGAGCATTTATAGAAAAAAAAAGCAGAGGACAGCTATTGATAAATGATATGAGCCATAACTTTTTTATTTAGCAAGTCAACACTATGTGTCAGAATGATGAATTGGAGGGCTGGTGTCTCTGTAGAGCTGTGAGCTGTGGTGCAGAGATAGAGAGCGAGCTGCTGACTGCCTCCTTCTGTCACTGGTTTACACACTGTTCATCTAGAGCAGAGTGTAACAGGGTGGGTACTGTTGTCTACTGCAGCACAGAGACCACACTAAGAAATGCACTATCCTCTCTTGGAAAACTCAAGTCTCTGTGTTGTTGTTTTTCTTTCCAACTAATCTTTTTTTTTAACACCTTTCTCAACAGTCGAATTTGGGTTTTCATTGTTTGAACACTCATGTTTGTGGCAGGAGTTTTTGCTCCTTCCACATTATTTGTGGGATGGTGTTTTCCCATTATGTAACAGAGTTGTATGCACCTCTGTCTCACACCTGGCTTTCTCACTCTCAGTTACATGCAGTATGTGTGTTTGCCAGTCATACCTGACTCTACCAAGGCTGCACTGCATCGATAACATGTTGACTTGACTTCCATCAGAGGCCTCAAGGTTTCCCTTAATATCTCTATTCATCAAGGGCACAGACCGTTTGAAAGAACAAAAGGCAAGGTTGGTTGAACTGAGCTATTAGTGTTGCCAGAAACATAATAGAGAACTGTTGTAGGGGACAGCAAAGCCAAGCAGAAAATTTCAAGGTATTTGTTCACAGTTTCAGATTGTGGCCCTGATTCTGTGCTGCTGGTTTCTCTTCTACAACAGCTGAGGAGAATGATTTTAATAGGAAAGCTGTCACATGCCACTGGACCATAAGCCTCTTACCAGCTGTTTGTTATTGTGTGTGTACATATATATATATATATATATATATATGTGTGTGTGTGTGTGTGTGTGTGTGTGTGTGTGTGTGTGTGTACGCATCTGTGTGGTTCAAAAACATTTGAATTTAGCATTTAACTTGTTTCACATACAGTACCTGCAGTCCTCCATTTTATCTTTTCTCTTCTCTTGTCGTCATCTCTCTACTCTCTATTTAGTCAAACTACTGACATTGGTTTATTAGCCTGTTGGTTCAACATTCTGACCCACAGTGGCACTTTTTATCATGCCAACAGCAGGTCCAAATATTTCACCTATATACCTCTAAAACTACAACTGACTTCCTATTAACCTTAGCTTGTTAGCATTCAGGTCAAAACACAGCCTAGCCCAGGGCAATGGTTCTCATCCTGGGGGTTAGGATACACCAAGGGTTTACAAGAATTTTAATAAGACAGGGTATATTTCTGCTGCACAAATGATTGAGTGTGAAAGTTGAATGTTGAACTGAAAATATATCACTAAATAATAGTAGTATTTTATTGAACTCAGTCATGATGGGTCTAAGCTTGTGACTGATTATTTTGTGGAACTACACAAGCTATGATTCGATATAATCACAGTTATAATAGTCTTTTTTTAAATAGTGGAATAGTGGATAGTTTTACCTATTTTGGGCATATAAAAAGCAATAAAGTGAAACAATCTCAGAAGAGGATATGACTTTGGTTGAACACCTGCCAACTACTTGTAAGGAGGGGCTACAGTAGACTTTGCATCACTTTAAGTCAAAAAAGTTCTAATCTAGTGACAGAAGGAAGCATCAGCAGCTTGCTCTCATCTCTGCACCACAGCTCACAGCTCTATAGAGACTCCAGCCCTCCAATTCATCACTCTGATGTAGTGTTACCTTTCTAAATAAAGAAGTTAATTCTACTATCCTTAGGCCACAGGGAATCATGCTGCCTGTGGTCTAAGGATAGTTGGAGCTGAGATGTTAGCCTGCAATAAATGATTATGTTTTTTCCCATTCAGAAGTAGTTCAGGAGTAGTGGAAACAAGCTGTGAATGTACCACTGTTGATACACAGTATCATCACCTTTTAAGTTGATATCCTTGTTAGTAGATGGTTGGTTATTTACTTATCCAGCTGTTTCAACATTATCAGCATTATCATTCATCTGGTCACCTGGTGAGTGTAAGTTGAATATTAACTCTCTTCTCACTCTGGTTTCTATCTCTACCAACTCGTGACAATAGCATATGGCTCCTTGTCTGATTGATGTACCACTTTATTTACTAGCTAGCTGGTAACTTTGTCTGTTACCCAGACCATTCACCCTTGTTCAAAAAATATGATGCTTCAGATAAACAAGGGTCATGCATTATTCTCAGGGTGTGGCGTATCATACTGCCTGGTGGCATATCTGCTGCAGCGCCAACACCCTCAAATGGCAATGCTTCAGTGCATTCTGAAGTGAAGCAAGCAGACAGTTCTGTTCCTGTAAAGGAAGTGGTTGCAATGGTTTCCTGCCATTTGTATGTGATGGTTTGTTCCTCCCAGCTGCATTGTCTCTGTCTGTTTCTTTAGTGTCAAACATCTTCATGACAGGTTCTTGTAAAAGACTCACAGTGGGGTTGATGTAAATGGGACCGTATCTCTCATAATTCCCCAAACCAATTATTTTCTGGAAGTTCAGGCCCATTCACAGTAAAATTGTAATAATATCTGTTGTAGGATCTGAACACTTCACACGTTGGCCTCCTCACTGAAACAACACACCCTGGGGAAGTGCCCTACATTTAATCAAGCTATAGCCTATGTAAGAGTAATTTACTATATTATAATGATTAATTGCTGTAATAGTTACACTACATCACCAGAGACAATATTATTGATCTCATTAACAGCCACTAAAGAGTGTTGGTCATCCTATAATTATATGCAAATTAGTAATCATTAAGCTGGATCTAATAATGATTATGATGATTAGAAGTCTAGTTAACTGAGTGACCGGAATGACCTTAGAAAAACTATATTCTTTGTGGTTCCTCTAGCTTGAACACCCATGACTTTGCCTCTCCCCAAAGCCTTCTAACAACCCCCTCCCACAAGAGAAAACAACACTGTTTCATGAAATAACAAGAGCAATTCTTCAGGGTCACTGAACAAATGATGTCTGTAAAACACCAAACCAAAATATCATATTCTAGAGCATCTATCGTTTCATCAGCTGTTATGGAACATTTTGAAATGATGTGGAATATCATGGCAGCATCAGAAACAAACAAAGAGTCATAAAAATGTGTATTATAGGAGTGCATCCAGGCACTACTTTAGCAAATAATCAGGATGCTTAATATTAAGAGGTTTTAGTAAACACTTTGCTGAGGCCATGTTGTTCAGGTGGAGGAAGATGGAACATACACAGGCATGATATGAAGTATATCTCTGTTATCAAAAGCGATGTCTTGTAGTTTATCTTTTTGAGTTGTTGCTCTCTTGCAAAACTTTACAAAAGTGATATAGCTTTCTGTGTTTGCCGGAAATGAACAACTGAGCACATTGCACCTCAGTTAACCTTATAGATGTCTCCCCTTAGTTTTCCCACCATCTATGTTCAGGCCAGAGCTACAGTATGTTGTCACTGTCCTTTCTGTCCTGTTCTGTTTCAGTATATAAATGCCTGCCACCCTCCAGACCATCTTATCTTTTATCTGTTGTCTTCAGCACTGTTGGGCCCACCCATCCTGTTAGCTCGCTGTCAGTACCACACTAGGAATGTCCCCAGTTGCATTGGTTAGATGTCCCAGTGCGTAAAGATCCTACAGGGTAGCTGACTCACATGAAACTGATGCAATTTTCTTACTATGTTGCAGGCTTTCATTCACTTTTACCCTCTTTGCTTACATCTCTTTCTTTTTGTCGTTTACTTCTCCTCCTCTCAGATAACAGGGGCAGAGTGAGGATGACGTGTTTAGCTGGAGCAGCAGTGTGGCTTTACGGCTTGAATGTTGTCAATTGGTCCTTCACTTTTCAAATTGAAATACTTCACCCACTATTGGACAAATTGCCATGAAATTTGATTAAAAAGCACTCAAGGTCCCCAGAGAATGAAATCTACTCTTCCTTTAACACCACAACAGATCAAAGTTTTTACATATCCTGTCAAATATTTCCATATGGACCGGAATAAGAGTTTGTTCATTTATGGTTTCCTGATGATGAATCATACTGGCTTTAGTGATCTGACTTTTGTCCCATCATGAGGTTGACATGTAATGATTTTGAGCAGCCCTAAGAAGCCTCCTCCATAATGCAGGTAAACCTAATGGGCTTATACCGAGTCTGTAGCTGTGATCTGTTTGCTTTGAGTGTGTAAAGTCACCATTTGCATGTCATTTTGAAATATCATTTTATGGAATGTGAAACCCCTGAAATCCTTTTGGGAAAGTCAATCTTTCATTGTATATTTCTACTTTAATCCTGTCTTTTTTGCCCATTCAAGTTTCTATGCTCCACTTTTTTGTACAGGCATTGTTATGATGTATTAATTGATGCGACTTGATAGGCAAAATGCTCATTATGCGCTTTCTTCCTTTTTAATACAATAAAAGAGACACTGACTGTCCTGTGCTTCATTACCAAGTCTCCTGGTTGCACACAAGCACACAAGCCTGTGCAGAGAATAAAACAAAGTCAGTCCAAACTGTAACCACTGAGACTATGACAGAGCAATCTTACTGTTGCTGTAGCAACTGTCTCCAAATCAACAGAAAAGGCAAACACTTTAGGTAGACTCATTTCACAGTCTCTTCATCCGTTATGACATTTTTTTTTGTCTACTTCTGTAACACAAAATATTCACAAACATTGATTTCATAGAATAAAAAGTGTCACAACTATTTATTTCAGAAAGCACATTCAGAGATGTTCCTTTTGTTCAAGTACATTGCTATAAAAATTCTGTTGCATAAAGGAAAATGTTATAACCATGTTTGACACTGGGAGCTGAACTAAACTCCAACATTTAAGACTTGTTTCATGTCTACAGAAGGATGAAAAGTTAGGTGGGAGTTTTAGTGGAATTAATTAAGAAATAATTTCCTAAGAGTATGCTAATGAACTGTGTCACTCCATAACATGGAGAGTACAATAAACAGCATATTATAAGACAGCTATGAACATAACTCTTTGTCATTTGCATAGCTCTTAAGTCTTGAGTGTGAACACTTTTAATCAGCTATGCTAATATATTCATGAATGAAGAGGCAAACTGCTGTCTGAGAAGCTGAGGTGGTGTGTGGGGTTCAGGGCAGCGCTCGTGGAGACACATCACCCTCAGCAGAAAGTGACTTATGCATGCTCAGAATTCTCAATGAAATTTAGACTGACATGCAGTTTGAACAAGAGGAAAGTGCCACTTTGTGATGTGAAGGCAACCTTAAAAATAGAATCCTGTGCCGAGGCTATATGCCTGTGTTGTATGATGTGTGATATGCTTGTCAACACATGTTTTTGTTTTATGGTAAAGTGGACAAAAATGCATCAGTATGTTTGTTTCATTAATCACATTTCCATGTTGCACCCACCCATGACTACTCCTTAAGTAATGAAGGCCCAGAGCTATTTTCTCACTCTTTATGCTGTGAATATGTTATGTTGAATGGTAGAATATATTAAGACATCTGTCAGTAAAACTATTAAATGATACAGGTCATCCGTGTCACCGGTTGACCACAGGCTTACATGAACAGTGACCACAGTGAGAAACAGAAAGGGAAGTGAAGTGAAATTTAAACAGAATTTGAGTCACAGTGATATTTAGATTGTGGTTAGACATACTTATAGAGAAATAAGGGTTCTGACACAATACTTTCAATGTTTCAATAAAGAATCATGTAATCTGGTATACTTTCAATAAAGAAAGACAGCACGACTGGGCTCAGCTGAAACATCTTTCTTTCACACACCTTTCTCATGCTTCTGCTTTATATTTCTTACGTTTTACTCCCTCTCTGTTTGGTCCTACTGCTGTTACTTGTGCAGCTGATATTTAGTAGCAATTAATAAATGTAAAGTCGTTAGTTGGGGACAGTGAGATCTATGCTTTCTACAATCTATAGGATCTAGTGCAAAGGAAAAGCTTTACGTCATTGATTGGCTAGGTGTGCTTTGCAAATTTTCACCCCAGTCTGTGGCTCCACATCCTGATAGGCTCAGAGCAGCTGTGCGACATCCTGTCCACAAAGAGCGGATTATTGCTGCCGTTGTTACTCATCACTCTCTTGCTCACTAAACGCGGCTCTGATATCCAACTTTAACTCACTTGGTGTAATACACACATTTTTGTTTTGGTCAACAAGATTTCGACGGATCACTTCATCTCTCTTTGGCTCATTCGCCTGCGCGACAGCCACACACTGTGCGTACTCCTAACCTTCAAATAAGTGAGTGTTGCAGTGAGACGGATCTGCGGGAGGACTCTGTGCATGATAAGCTGTCCGCTCAGAGGTAGAGAGCCGAATAACGCACAACTCCAGCAACGGACTCCCGAGGTGTCCTGTACTGGGCGCAGAGGAGCATCGCCGCGCAGTCTTTACGCACAACCAGAAGAGCGGAGACGGAGCGGAGTCTGTCACCAACATGTCGGCGGCAACCGCTTCAGTAACAGATGTGTTCAGAACTGATGTTAAAAACAAAGATAACGTCCGTGATCAGAATAACTCGGGTAAGATTATAGGCTTGTTACAGTTCTATTGTTAACGTAATGTACTTATTCATTCCAGATTACATGATTTAATTTTAAAAGAGAATGAGACCAAACAAAACGAAGAGAAAATGGGTGGCTTAACCATCAGTAACTTCTTTTGCTGACGATGGGCATTGACGCGCGCGCGCACACACACACACACACACACACTGCATAAAAGTGATGCTCTCTGCTTATCAGCAGGTCCTTCTGTTACATAAATATGAATGTGAAGATCTAACACCGACGGCCTTCGGGGAACTATTTATACCAAGCTGCTTCTATCCCACTGCTTCTGTACAATTCTTCAGAAAATGTTCAAATGTGCTTCCTGTCTGCCTGTCTGATAACGAAACCACGAACTGTTGTTTTTTGACTCTCCTTGGCATTGAAACTTCTACCCTCTTCTATCCTCTTGCAGCTGCACACTCTCTCACATTCTTTGATGTTATCCTTTATCTACGCAAGTAGTTACAAAGGAGGAACTTTGCAAAACCTCTCTCCCTGTCACAAGTTTTATTGTTGTTTGTTTTTATTGAAAGCTTTACAGGAGCTGGTTCCCTCAGTAAACAAGCTTGCTGAGACTTTTCCTGGACCTGCTCACATTATCCCTCCCAGTTTTGTTGGAACTCACCAGATTGATCATGTGTTTATTTGCATTCCAACAGCTTGTATCACGATGAAGGGATACTCTTACACTGTAGGTTCATTGTGCCCCCCCCCCATACACACACACTAATATGCTGAACACTCTGCTATAAGATCACTGGTTATTTAGCATGGCTCCAGATGGCCTATGTGTTTCCTGCAGCCTCATGGGCTTTTGTTTTATGAATAATCATATCTCCTGTTCCAATATCGTTACAATTTGATGCAGCACAGCATAATAAAGAAGGGGGGCAATGTTTTGACACATAATGTTGTGCAGCCCTACAGGGGTTCATTTACTCAACCTGTAGACTAATTGTCCCATTCCACTCTGAGTCCCAGCTGCAGCTCGTTTAGGTCAGTCCCAGGCTCAGTGCACATCCATACCACTACCAGCCCAGAGGATCATCCATGGAAATGGTACCAGTGTGGGCAAAGTCATTTTCCTGCAGTGCTCAGCTAAACACAAACTGATTCAACACTAATGTGTGTCATGAGCACCAACTACACCCACTGGGTGGGGGAGATGTACTGTAAACGTAAGCAGAAATGGGGAATAGAAACTGAGTCACTAAAGCAACAGTTGGTATAGAAAGAACAGGTAGGATTCATTTACTTGTAACCAGGAGCACGACACCTTATAAATCTATTTATTCATACACTTACTGTAACGGTGTGTGCAGACTAAATGTCCCAAATGCTTTTCCTGAGAGAACTGCAGAGGCTGCAAAATTTCCCCTGAACTGTCTGTCTGCTCATTATTCTGAAGAGATGGAATATACATGAAACATTATGTGAAAGACATTGTGGCTACTGGGCAGTGTTAGATGAAGACACCTAGTATTTGGCTTGCAATAAGTAATGCTTTAAATGCTGTAAGAACACATTTGAAAGTAAATGATTTGTTGCTTGGAGATAAAACACATTAAAGTAGAATATTAATGCTAATGCTGGCAGAATGGAATAATTTCAAGCAGGTGCACAGTCAGTTATTCTTTTAAGTGAATGGAAAAAGTGAGAGCAGGATATGAATTATATTTCAGAATCAGTCATCCTGGGAGAAAAGAAGCTGTCTGATGTGGAATTTATGTTTTATTGTCTTTTCTATTCTGAGTGCACTTTGTAGCAAAATGACTTTTTATTGCTGCCAATCTCCTCTGGTTACACAATAATGAAAGGTGTGATGGTTTTGAGCAGCCTGCAAACCCTGTGCAAAGCGATGGTGTTTTATGTGGTTTGAGTCTGGTAAGAAATTATTATACACGGCCTTTGCAGCATGATGGGTGGAGTTGTCTAATATACTGAGTGTGTTACATGGAAATAAAGTCAATAAATTAGTCAACAGTCTTCCCCTCTCTCACTGCAGCTCTGTTTCTCTATGGGGACAGCGGTTTCCGTTTGGCTGTGTTGGTATCCATTGTAAGCTCAGCCATAATCTTCTTCATGTCCATGGCCTTCATCACTTGCTGTTTGCTCAAGTGCGTCAAAGAGGACAAAAGAAAAACGGAGGAAAGGTGAGTGAGATGCAAACAGAAGAATAAGGCAAAACAAAATCAGTGCTCTCCTACACATATTTGGGGTTTGTGTGAAGTTTACCTTTTTTGGACTCAGAACATGTATTCATATGAAACCTTTCAGAGGTTTAGAGAAGACATACTGTATCTATTTGCTGGACCTGCTAACAACTCATAGATACCTGAGACATGACAAATACAAATACACTGGGAGCTGCTAGTTTAATCTTGAACAATGTGTTGTATTTTCAATTATTGCATGTTCTTTAATGTGAGATCATTATCTGCAAAGTAACCTAGTAGATGTGAAATAAATGCAGTGGAATAGAAACTACAATATTGTCCTCTGAAATGAAGTAGAAGTATAAAGTAACATAAAATGAAGTACAGTCACCTCAGAATTGTACTTAAAAACTGTATTTGAGTAAAAGAATGCAGTAAAAACAAAGAAGTGTGTCAGTCAGATCAGTCAGTTTCCTGTAATACATTCACAAACTGAAATACTGAGGCTCAGGTTTAAATGTTTTAACCAGGGAGACAGATGTGGGGCAATTTGAGGAGCAGACCCAACATCAGAAGGACGCCAGGTCTCACCGCAGCCATAAAAACAGGAACAACAATAACAACAACACACAGGAGCAGATGCTCTCTTCATGGGCCACTCATGACACAGTCATGTGTGTCAGCGTTGCGGACTGCAGGTGAGACATGGGCTGACTTTCATCAAAATGGTCATGAAGACATGCACACAGCAGAAAAAATAGGGAAACATCTTCTTGTCTTTTCCTCCACAGATGTCATCAAGAGAGCGCCCCTGGTCCTCCCTGCATATATGACTCCATTCCGTCGCCCGCTGCTCTACCCGGCCATGACTATGCCAAGCCTGTCATTCTCCAAACCCCAGAATCTGCACAAGTCACTGTTCCACCTCACTACCCTGGACCTCCTCCACCCTCCTGTCACACTACAAGCCCAAACCTGGCCCAGATTTCAGCAGCGGGGCCTGATTTGGTGTGGCAGTATGGAGAACAGCAGAGACATTTGTCAGGGATGAACTCATCAGCCACAGATGAGTCCAACACGTGGAGCATGAACCAAACCAAAGAATTTTCCTTAAGGATTTTACCAGTGTGAGGACACATTACATGCCAAACTGTACCATCAGTCAAGGATCTATTCACTGACCAAATATATAAAACAGTGTTACCTTTATCATTGTGCACTACAGGATGTAACAACTGAATATTCCTGGTCTTACTGAAAGTGTTACATCTGCAGTTTTACACAGCATGAAGGTTCTGTAGGCATGCCAATCTGACAGGCTTACAGCATGTGACTTTTGTGAACTGTAGTGGCACACTGCCCCCTGCCTGAAAGGTGCAGCCATTGCACTTTCAGGAGACCAGCCTTGTTGGATGCCTGTAAGGTTGAGGTACTTTATGGTCCTTTATCAAACTTAAATTGAATAGTTCTGTTGACATTAAGGTTAACAGTTAATGTGTTGATGGGGGATATGCTTCACAATACATTCAAGAGAGCTCAAGAAATTGTCTGAAAAGCACTTTCCAGGGTAGGATAGTCCACTTTGCTGAAGGAGGAGAGCAGCTGGAAAGCACTGGCATGTATATCATTTTTAAGGAATGTAAATAAATCAAAGACTTCTACTGATAATGAGTGAGAATGTATTGGAATGGAAAGAGCGCAGTGGTGTACATTTATTTCTGTTGGACTAATAAAAATGTGGAGCAGTACAACGATTTAGACTGGACTGTGTAATGATGTTGCATGTACAGTACACAGGAATTTCAGGTGACAAGGTGAGTGTATTACTAAAATGACTGACTTGTTACTTGGCCCTATTTGATTATGTTCGGTAATTAATACAAATGGAAAACAGGTCGACCTATAAAATAAAACAATAAATGACACCTCTGTGACCAAATGGACAGTTTTGCAGCACTGTAGTTACCTGTCTAAATAGGAGAATAAACCTCTTAGTCATTTATTTTCAAAGCAGGGCTGATGCCAAGACCAGCTTACAAAGAAACTACTTAAGACTATACACAAAGTCTTCAGACCTCTGATTAGAGCTTTATGTAGGGCTGTAGTTGCACAGGGTCATGACCTGTTTCAGACATTTCACACGGTTTCACTGTTTCTTCTTAATGTTGTCATTTCTGTCTTTCTTGACTAGACATTGACGGTTACCATGAGCAGCTCCAGATGGACACTGAGCTGGTTGACAGACTGGTGTTGCAGCTGAACAGAATCTACCCCCCCATACTCAGTGACAATGAAGCCTGCAGGGTCACTCCAGACAATATATAGCACTTATCTAAAAAAAACACATCCTGTTTCTGAAGGATGCTGTACAGGTGTGTGCAGTGATTCAGTTCAGCACGTGTGTCTCTGCAGTTCAGTTGCAGCACCTGCATGGGAAAGGCGATGAGGCATGTCATGAATTCTACAGAGGTCTTCACATCCATGCAGAGGACATCTACTCCAGCTTATCCACCCGAGTCAGACATAAAGGTAAAAACACTGAGCAGGGCTTCTGAGATGTTTTAGTGGCTGAAGCTTGCCACTAGAACTGCAGTCAGGTGAGAAGCCTCTCTTCTCAAAGATGTTGTCTGAATGTATTTTTGAGAAGTGTTTAGTTTAATGGGGAGACACTCAGAATTAAATCACAGTAGGTCTTATTACTCTACCTAAAATGTGTATCACTAATTCATAGTCCTATTTCAGTGTTCAAATGCACCATCTTCTGGGTCCTAGAAATTCTTCATCATTTTTTTAAGTTATTAAAATTATGTAATGTATTAGTAACTAGTAACATTTTTGTGAAACTTGAGAAAGGAACCCTTATCAGACAATAAAACCCACCACTATATATGCATTGCCCTTGGGGATCTAATCAGGTTTCTTGTGTATTTATGTTGCTGTTTTATTTTGTTTTTTCCTTTTGCAAAAGGCAAATACAGCAAAACACACTCTGTATGGTAATAGATTACTGGTGTAAAGAAGGTGCCTGGAAATGATCTTTTAATCCTTCACTGCCATCAGATGAAACCTGAGGCTGGCTGCAATGTGTGCAGCGATTGTCAAACTAAGTGTTATATACTCTGGGAAATGGTGGACAGTATAAGTAACTAATAACTTGTTATTAATGGGTCAAAACATGTCTTTAATCTGTCTTTTTACTTTTTACTATGTCTTAATTTGGCTACAAGAGGGCAAGGGTGTCTTTTCAAACCTGGTGGTCATATAGAGTGTATGTCAGGGTGACACTGTACCCCTCACTGATCCTGAGGACCAGCTAAGCTTTGTTTTTCAGAAAACATAGTTGCCAGCT
>NW_018127986.1:300612-302507 GCF_001952655.1 Monopterus albus | reverse complement strand
AATGTGGGCCCCACTGTTCTGCACTGATTCACCATTCATCATCCCAGTACATCCAGGGCTCTGATTTTGTGGGTCAGTAAAGCTCATGTGTAAACACCTCCCCCCCAATTTCAAAACTCCTTCTTTAAAACTCTTTCTGCTCACAGAGGGCGATACATTGGGATGTACTGGTCCATTTTGTCACTGCTCTGCCGCAAGACTAAGTAAAGGTGCCAAAGATGTTTTAACTTTTTATGCAGAAGTCGAAGGCTGAGAAAATGCTTAAGAACTAGCCCTGTTAGAAGAGCAAGCCATGAAATTTACCTCTTTATTGTGCAAGTTTCAGAGCTATACATTTTATTTCTGAACCTGAACATATTTAGGTTGTAATTTAAGCATACGGTACTGTTTAGCATGTTGTTTAGTCCAAGAGAAGCTGAAATGGATACACTTCTTTCTGCCACAAACTCACTGCCACAACTGCATCATGTTCTCCTATAATACTTGCATGTAATAGTCTTGCCTGGATTTGTTTGATTATGTGCTCATAGATAATAATTCCAGTCAATTCTAAGCTAAAATAAATTTTTTTTACATTGACTGACTGCACACCCACACAGGTGTTTTCAATTACCCTGGCTGATTAGACCTCTGCTGGGTGGAGCAATGCTATCAGTTATGTGATGTCACCACTGTAACGGGTATGGAAAGCAACAGTAGAATGAAGGAGATGTCAATCAAGTGCAGTTTGTACACACCCACGCTGTCCTGACAAGGTCTAATTAGGCAAGATAAATGAAAAATGCTGTGTGGATGTACTATTGGTGTGCAGGTAGCTTTGACAGTTTCTTTAAAGCAGATCTTTTCACTAGCTGCACCCACATTCAGTGCTTTCTAAAACTGTGAATCAGGGGCTGTTAAAATCTAAAGACTAAAGTGTACTATAACAGTGTTCAGCTTTTGCTCAAATAAAGCACAGAACATTTTGAAATCACCTTGAAGTGTGTCTTATTTTAGTCTAGCATGACAAAGAATTGATGTTCATTGAAGCTTGCTTATAATTTATTAGCTTCAGATATACTATATGGTAATACAATGCATGGTATTGTACTCAAAAAGGAACATTCACAGTATGATAATTAGCTTTTCTAGGTTCCTCTTTGCTACTTTTTAGTTGTTTGCTTGTACAGTCAACAGGAAATCAAGATGATAAAACAGTTTAACATCTCATTGATTGAACAGCATCAGTAAATGCACTAGAGGGCACTGCTCCCTTGTTACGTCAAAGTGGGAATCAAGACTGTGGAAACTGTTCTGGTGTGCTATAACAATTGCAACTGGGAGCAACACACAGTCCTCATTAATTAATAATGACAGTCAAATTGATTGAATGAGTAAAGTCAGCTTAAATGCTACATTAAATGCTGTTTACTTGACTGCTCAGCAATGACCTGTGTGTAGGCTGGATATATTTCATACCCATTTGAAGCCCTTACAATCTTGTAATAATAAATCAGTAAGAGAATGGTGATATCAGAGATGGTATGCTGTATACAGTTCAGCAGTGGAGGAGGATTCAAGTGTCTGATCTCAGATTTGCAGCATTTTTTTACCCCTGCCTTTTCTGCAAAGAGAGAGCAACAGATGAGAGAGGGGATTTAGGGACAAAGGAGGGATGGGGAGGTGCTAAGGGGGGCTGGCAGTGTCACCAGTGTTGATTGTTCAGTTACTGGCATCCACATTCCCATGAGAGAGCTATTAATACTCCTAAAGCTATTCCTTTATCATCAGAATCCTCTGGTGCTCAGTTCGCCCAGCCCAGCTGAGCCAGATTCTTAAACTTCACAACTGCAGCAAGATGTATAGGAGACATACATACATACATACATACATACATACATACATACATACATACA
>NW_018127986.1:291570-300556 GCF_001952655.1 Monopterus albus | reverse complement strand
TGTGTGTCATCAATCCAGACTCATCTGGCTGTTTCCACAGTTACCAACAATAGTTGTGGAGGAGGAAAAGCATAGGATTGTCATGTTGGTTTGTCATCTCAAAGGTGCTTTGTCACAATCACATTGACAAAATTATAGAACATGAATATTCTTCAGGTATTTAGCAGATAATTATTTGAAGACTTGCATTTATGTTCTTGTATGAAGCCACTGAAGTATATAAAATTAGCATTTGCTTGGATTTAATTGGGGCTTCAGTGACATTGCTCAAACACAGCCTAATTAAGGCTTCCATTTTAACAAGCAGTTCAGCCGGGGTCTGTGCTGTGTTGACTCACCAGCTCAGTACCAGCTGCTGATCCAGAAAACCACAAACATGCTCCAGCCGTGCTCATGGCACATGGAGTCACGGCACAACCAAACATTGTTATAATTGAATGTTAAGCATGACGTCTGTGGATGAGGACAGATGTGTCAGTAAGGTTAAGGCTGTGTAGCTGGGCCAGACTTTTGAGTCAGATCAGGCACACCCAGCTCTGCATACGTGTTCAGCAGACACATTACCCCTCCTGGGCCAAGCGGTCTGAAAAAGCACATTGCTCGAGCATCATCAGTACAATTAAAAACTGAAACCTGTTCTGCTGTCAGCATTTACGTGCATGGGGTCACTCTCAGGCAGTGAGGCAGACAGACAGTAACTGCTGTTGTCTCCACTTTCCTGTTTGTCCATCAGGAACAAATGTAGTGTTGTTTATGCACCAGACCCCTTTGTCACTACAGCCGTTTCTCTTCTGTTCGCTGTTTTCTCTCCATAAGTGCAGGACAATGGTTTTCTAGTACTAAAAAAACACCAATGGATTTTGTTTGACTTGTTTTCTGGTGGAAATTTCTCTGCAAGGCTGTAGGTCAGGCAGGGGACAGCAAAGGTCAGGTCAGGAGAGGAGAGGACCAAAAATATGCTGACTACATGTTTGCCTATTGGAACAAACTACACAGTAAGGCCGGAGAATCCCTGGTTCATTAGAGAAAGGGGAGCAGACACAGAGGGTGAAAAATAAAAAATTTAGGTGACCAGCAAAAATTGAAATAATACTGTTTTCGGTCAGTTGCTACGGTTCAACCGGTTGATTCCAAAGGCTGTGATGAAGATGTTGACTACCACAATGATAAAAACCAGGCCTGTGGCCACGTTTTCCACAGTGTTGAGTCTCCAGTGCCTCTGTTCATCATTCAGATTCCAGTGAACTGCAGACAAAACCAGGAAACCAACTTTAACAGCATACAAACACACACTCAATGAATGTCTAATAAAACATCAGCAATCCACCCTATTGTGGGAATTTAGCCAATTCATTGTGATGCAGATTTACTGTCAACCATAAATTAATGTTAATTCTGGGTTCAGAGAGCTCATATGTGCATGAGTGATTTCATAAAATCATCAGTTCATTTTCACAAGAATATATAATGAGTATTAAGGAATAATATGATTCAGTTTTTCACTGACTATATTTGGAACCAGAGATGAGGACGACTGAAAAAAAAAGCCTTTTTCGTTCAGTGAAATACAAAATCTTCTTGGTACAACTGCCTGGTATTATATAAGTAAATAACAAAAATATTTGACAATTTTTGAATTTAAATTAGTTTAACTGAAAATATTTTATTGGTTCCCCAGGGGAAGGCACAAACACCCACATAAAGATAATACAAAAATTAAAAATACCATAATGTAAGAAAAACACTAGCATGATAATATAAGAAAGAAATATGGGAATACAACTGAAACAAAACTAATCAGCAAAAGCCTGTATTTCCTGTATATTATTGCTTCATTTCATTTGTACTTTTATAACTCCTTGATCTAAACAAAATGATGAAATAACAACTAATCCATGCTGTAATAGTGATACAACAGGGAATGACCTATGAATAACACAGAAATGAAGGTGTGATAAGGAGTGTGTGTGTGTGTGTGTGTGTGTGTGTGTGGGGAGTATACGATACAGAAGCTGTGACTCTACAGGCACCTGTTGTGTGTATATGCGTGCACGTGTGTATGTGGGGGAGATTACCAAAGGTTAAACTCTAAATAGGATCTGCCTGGTTGTGTGTGTGTGTGACTGATCTGTCCGGGGTGCGGTGGGCTGGGGTATGGGGGTGTTGTGGGGTATGTAGGCCATCCATCCATTTACCGTCCATCCATTACCATCCATTTATACCGCTTAGTCCCAAATGGGGTCACGGGGGGCTGGAGCCAATCCCAGCCAGCTGCAGGGTACACTCTGGACAGGTCGCCAATCACAGGGCTAACACGCAGACGAACAACCACTCATACACAATCACTCCTGTGGGCAATTTTAGAGACACCAATCAACCTATGCTGCATGTCTTTGGACTGTGGGAGGCAGCTGGAGCACCCGGACAGAACCCATGCAAGCACGGGGAGAACATGCAAACTCCGCACAGAAAGGCCCCGGGTCGGCCAGGGCTCGAACCCGGAATCTTCTCGCTGGGAGGCAAAAGCGCTAACAGCTGCCCCCGTACGTAGGCCAGTCACATCATTTAACACTGACTTCATTAGACAGAGCAGGATCTATGGGAGAGGGAGAGGAGGACTGGGGGAGAGCAGAGAGGGGAGTGGGGTTCACAACAGTCAAAGGACGTGAAGGAAGAGGAGAGAAGAACCAGGATGTGTTTGACATGTGAGGGACACATGAGTTGGTGAATGGAGGGGGCAGGTGTTCATGAATGTTCTCTAATGCTGATTGACCTTTGTGACCTGTGATCATTTGAAGTGCATAAACAAAATCTTATCTAGCAATTAATTCTCATTGATTATAATAATGATTATTAATAACTATTGAGTTTTTGACAAAAAACAAATTCACAAACTGATAAATTATTAATCATTCTACTGTGAAAACTGAATTAAAATTTAATTACATCAAACATTCATGGGGGTGTTTTCTAAAATATTTGATTTGATAATTGATTATTTTTAGGTTATTACTGAGAGAATTTCAAGAATGGACAGGCTACTCCCTTACTTACTCCTCCTAGAGCTGAGATGAGTCAGTGTGACCTGGCTAAAGTTCACTGACTGAACTACAGTTGGATCTGCACTGCAATATCTCATCCTAACTTCCCTTTTTAAATACAGATGTCCTCATTATCCCTGGGTGTGTGAGTGTCACTTTTATATATAATTTATTTTCTTTCTGTTCTCTAGACATGCACACGGACAGATACTGACACATTTGTGCACATACACAGTAGAGAAATGAATCGACCTCCCTTCGCTCCCTTGATTCCCATGAATGCTGACAGCAGCATTAAAACGTAGTCACGTCTGACCTGGTGTCAGGCTTGGTTGCCATGGTTACACCTAGAGTCCAACTAGTAATGGGTTGTTAGTTGAAAGTCAGAGGACTTGACATTTAAGCCTAGGGGATGCATTGTAGGGCACTGTAGCAGGTTTCAATCTCGCCGAAGGACAGGGAGGTAGAAGGGGATGAAACAGGAAAGGCAAGTAGCAGGTGAGAGATGTGAAGCTTACCAGACAACAAAAATGCCTCTGGTATAACAAAAGGGCTTGGGCTCTGTTTATTTCCTCACCTATGAAGATGAGCAGGAGCCCGACTATGACCTGCAGACAGAGGGAGATGCTGATCAGGGTGATGATGGGGGCATAAAAGGAGAGGTTTGCCCCTTGCTCCAGCACAGCCTTTAGCTGGGAGGCGTTGGCCAACAGAAGAGCCACATCCAACATGCTTTCAGCTGCACTCTTCTTATTGGCATAGTGGTTCATGTTCATTGTTGTGGGGCTGTTGGGCCAAGCGTCTGGATGGGAGGCCTGGGGAGAGAAGAAATAAATGGGCTCACAGATACTATTTACGGCTATCAGATAATGCCTGAAAGAAAGCCTGTCTATAAACAGAACTGAATGTTCTGTGCTGTGTTTTGTTCTCCCAGCAAGGCAGCATGTTGATGAGACTAGCGGTAATTCTGTACTTTCTGTGCATTGGTGGCAAGGGTCTGGTTAGCACTCTGACCTAAGTAGCTCAGCAAACAGCCATCAAAGAACCGAGGCCTTTAAAAACAGATTAGTATACGGTAGTAAAAAGATACTGACTCAACGGTAACAATCTCAGTGAGCTCCAAGCATAATACACGGCATGTGGTTCTGCGAGCTGCACTCTCAACTCCCTTGTTGACTTTTCAAATCAAAGTAGTGTGTCTGACTGTCTAAACATACTGGTAGTGAGTGACACTGTGACCCTCATGTTCTGCTCATATGCCTGTCCCTGAAAGCTGGGTTACAGAGTTAGATGGAGAACTGCACTGAGTAAAACTTCATTATTCTTGCTTTGTGTGACGCACTCTTTTTCTGAATACTGGCGTTTTACTTATAGTACCTACAGTATACTGAGCAGCACACAACATGCACTAAAACACACATGCGATTTTATTTACAGTATTAAATACACCTAGAAAGGAGGTATCCTTTCTATGAGAAATCAACAGTTGATAACCAAAAGTCCTAATTTCAAGGTGATTCTTATGTGGGTGATAATTACATAACAAAAGGTTAGCTAGTTTTGTGTGTGTATCCACTCCGTGCCAGTGAACTCTGCACCGTAAAGAGACAAACATGCACTGGGCCAGCAGGTGCTGGATAAATAGTCTGCTTGGTGATAAATGAGAAATCACTCTCTTTTAAAATCATGAAAATATATCTTCTTTTGAGACACTGCTGCCAAATGAACATCCACTCAGTCTGTTGTTTGACGCTGCCTAGCTAACACCTGAGCACATCACTGAGGATTTGGTAGCGTCAAGGCCAAAAAAAGAAGACATTTTGCAAACATGAAGTGATCATTGTGGCTCACTGTTTTTTTTCTGAACATGAAGGCCTTCCTTTTTTCTCACAACACACACCTGCAGCTGCAGAAGGCACAGTTTGCCAGAGATTAGCCAAACCCCTGAGCTGGTACAATCTGCCTTCCCTCTGTTCCAGGGATAGATACAATAGAAGAGCTGCACCCTTTAATTTGCTGCTACAGCTGAATTACAATGTATTTGGAGATTCACAACAATCAACTGGCATGGTTAAAGTTGATGTATTGGGGGGGTATAAACTGCAAGTAGGCGTGGTCCCGGGGGTTGGAAAAGAGCCAGTATTCCAGTTGCAGTAATTATTTTGACGAGTTTTCTTTTGAGTCCTGTGATAACTACTGGACAAGCTATGTTTTATTCCCTTAATAAGTCATTGCTTTGTAGGATGTGGATTACTGTATGTGTCACTGACCAAGTTCGCTAATTGGCAGTGTACCTCTCAGTGTAAATTTTATAATTTCACATGAGACATTCTGACAACACCCAGAAAACCTTCAAAAAGGTTTCTGTGGGATTTCTCCAAATCCTTTTCATTCAGAGTCATAATGTCTTCAAAACATGTGTCCCTACATTCCACTGGAAAAGCGACATGGTGTGGTGTAGTGCCCTCGTGACTGTGATTTGCCACAAGTGGCACACTATCATGACGTGTCAGGGTCGGCCATTCTGCTCCCAAACACAAGCTTTTCAAACACAGCCCTTTATCTCAGAGTCAACAAACCGCAGTGAGATAATGCTTGTTGTGAGATCACAGGTCAGTTTGTCTAGAAACGCAGCAGAAGAATTTTCTCCAAGATTCACCAACAAACATAGTTCACTATGTTTGTTGTAGGGCCACAGTAGGGGCTGCCTCAGTCAGTCTGGATTAATCCTGTTGTCTACTCATATCCTGTAGCTGAGAAAAAAAGCACTATAAATAATCACAGCAGAGGAGGCAAAAAATAATAGGCCATGGTATGTCTCTACTGTACTATCATGTGGGGAAAAAAAACACGCTGTATGTGCAAAAACCCAAATTACAGGCTGCATCTGATCCAGGCTTTCATGTGGATAACACTTCACACTGAAAAACACACAATACACCCCACATTTGCATATTTGCCTGGCTTTTGTTTTCCCCTCAGAGAACCAAACCGCTTGTCCCTCACACAACCATTACAAATCCGCTGTTATTGTGCACAATCCAGAACAAAAGGCTCTCATAAAGTCAGTCGCTCTGTAGTGGTCCTAGGCTTCAGTGTTGATTCTTTTCACATGGCATTCCTTGTTTGAATTGGCCTCAGTGGAGAGAAAACAGGAAGAAGATGTGATAAGGGAGCGAAGGCAGTGAGAGACAGAAAAGTTGTCCGACTATGTATTAACTGTTATGAGTCACAGCGGAAGAACAGAGATTCATGTAATAACATTTAACATTGAATTCTTTCTGCAGTATCACATCAGGCATCAAAAATATCAATATGTGGTGAAAGAAAGTAGCACAGAGATAATCATTCAGATAATTTATTTATAGAGGAACTCTTAAAACATTAATGTGCTATGGTGAGAATTTAAATAATTACTTGAATGAATCTGTGAATTTGATTTATAAATATATAAATAAATAAATAACACTCAAACAACCTAAACTGCTTGTTCCATTGTGAGGAAATATTCAAATATAACATTTTCCTATTCTAACCTTATCTTTAAATACTTTTAATATTAAATAACTTATGTGCACTGTATAATAAACAAATATAAAATGGACAATTATAGCCACAGTCAATTTTATGTAGACTAAGTGATAAAATTGATCTTCTAAAGAGCATTCAAAAAGTAAACTGAAGAGAAAATCTGATAGTGGGCTCGGAAGGTTGACGGTTCGATTCCCAACTTGTCCAGTCCACATGACGAAGTGTCCTTGAGCAAGACACTGAACCCCCCAGTTGCTCCTGGTGATATTACTGTTGTGTGCCAAATAGTATGAAAGTGCTTTGAGTGTGGTGCAATGCATAGAAAAGCGCTATACAAGTATATTTGGGAAGAACAGTAGAAAATGATTTTACCTGGACTGTGTGATATGAACTGTGCTGAATAACTAAGCAACCTGGAAGTGAAATACAAAGAGGTCAGGCAAAACAAAACAGAGATTTAAACTGGTGCCATTTCATGTGTTGATTTAAAAACAAGAAGAAATCACTTCTTCTTTACATCCGCAGCTTCCTACTACCCTTTCACTCATGAGTGAATAATGTTGTGTCCTATCATAAATAACTTTCTTATTGACTGCTGCATCGTGGCTGTGATACAGTAGGCTCTGGATTTGCGACCTCTGAAAAGGCTGCAGTTTCTAAACTCCTGGGATTGGACCCAAACCGTAAACATAATTGAACCATAAAACAGGTTTAATTGAGTACTCAAAGGACAGCTAATGCTTTGGCTGACTTCCAAGCAACAGAAATGAACTCATTCAACTTGCACACCCAATCCTAAACTTTACCCCCTTTTCCCACATCATCACACTAAGTGATTACAGTTAAGCTGAATATCTGCATGTCAGTTGCTGAGAGCATATGTCATGACTATTGCTTTGTACCACTAAGCCCTGTAAGTGACATGTGGAAAGCTCTTTGCAGCAGACGCCACTTAAGACATAGAGAGATCCCACATTTATTATTTAGTTAATCGAACTCACTGCTGTTCAGCAACACAATGAAAAAGTAAACGAACTAGCATCTGTAACTGCATGAGTGTCTTTTCCCACCTTTTTTTGTCTTCTCAAAGTTCAGCACTTCTTTGTCCTCCATCCATCATGCCCTATCCACCTCCCTTTCTCTCTCTCTTGCCTCAAACTCTGGCCCTCTTCCAGATGAGGATCGACCCAACCGTAAATCAAATTTCCATGATTCTCTATAGGGCTTTTAGTTTTACAGCCTTACACGGCGCAAAGCAAACATGGGCGATGGAGTGTGGTCTACTGCGCGATGGCACTTAGAAATCAAACACTCTTATTCTAGAGAAAGTTACACTGATTGTTAAAGCAGACCTAGGAATGTGCTGTACTAAAATCTGACACAGAATCTAATTGGTCTTAGATTTCAGTATTACACAAGCATACAGAAAGTCTGCATATAAGCTCTTCACTCCACAAAACAATCATGGATTGATTTCATTTTTATTGATTCGGGACATACATTGTAAATGAGACTGTTGCTCATTTTATTGAGCATAAGAGTTTGATATTTTGCATTTGTTGGCTAAGCCCAAAAGGAAGTATCTCTGATCTCTCTGTCTTTCTTCCTCCTCCATTCTTCCTCAAACACACACACATCTATCTGGAATTAAATGGAGCTACTAAGACAGTGACTGTGGATATGAAACAGTAAAACCCATTTCCTTGCCCTGTAAAACTGGATGCAGCTATTGGATGTTGTAATTACTTGTCAGATAGCAACTTCAATTGCCACATAAAACACTATAAACATTTCTTGTACTGCAACAACTAAGCTGTGGCATGCTGTGTGTAAAACTGTGTGTGCATGTGTTTATGTGTGCATTTTAGCCAGTGAACTGGAAACAAGAGAGGGCATTTATTATTTATAAGGTCACTCAGGTGCCAAGAGTGTTACACTCCTCAACTGAACTAAGCAGTCATCTGACCCACAGGAAGATCTTTATATGTTTTCCTTTCACTGACATGTTTTTGTGTGGACATTCAATCTATAATATTCAGCATAATTTCAATCCTGTTCTGTTTGTTTTACCTCATATGGCCGATATGTTAAATTTGAGGAGGGGGGAAAGCAGCATGGATACTTTGACATGATCAGCTTACATTAAAATGCAACAACACTGCAAATTATCCATCCATCCATCCATTTTCCTCCACTTATCCGGGACTGGGTCGCGGGGGCAGCAGTCTAAGCAAAGATGCCCAGACTTCCCTCTCTCCAGACACTTCCTCCAGCTCCTCCGGGGGAATGCCGAGGCGTTCCCAGGCCGGCCGAGAGACATAGTGTCAGGTTTGGCGTGTACAGATGCCAAACAGAGGTTGTGGTGAACTCAATTAGAAAACCAGACGAACCGAGGTAGCGACAAGTTCTTTACT
>NW_018127986.1:267230-288607 GCF_001952655.1 Monopterus albus | reverse complement strand
GGGGTAAACTCCAACACATGGCGGCTAAGCTGGGGAGCTATGAGCAAGCCCACACCAGCCCGCCGCCTCTCACCGCGGGCAACTCCAGAGTAGTAGAGAGTCCAGCCTCTCTCGAGGAGTAAAGTTCCAGAGCCCAAGCTGTGCGTGGAGGTGAGCCCGACTATATCTAGCCGGTACCTCTCAACCTCCTGCACAAGCTCGGGCTCCTTCCCGACCCTACCAGGGACATATAGCCCCCGACAACATAGCTCCTAGGATCACTCGGGTACTCAAACCCCTCCACCACAATAAGGTGGTGGTTCAAGGAGGGGCAAATTATGCACTGCAAATTATGCCTTCATAAATGACCACAAATGTGAATCAACACCTCTTTGACAGAGTCCCAACAAAACTTTAACAATGTGAGCTTTGAACTGCCCAAGTATTTAGTGCATGACTGTTGCACTGAATTCAGTTACAGTATATTTTCCACTGTGCTCATTATGTCTATTTTGTTTGGAACTTGGAGTTCTCTATGTATGATGTATGAGCCTATGCCCCCAGTGTGTTACCCTTCTGTTCTCAGCTATATTGTTATTGCAAGAATGAGAAACTCATCCCAGCTTCATTTCTTGCACTTCTAAACTGAGCAGCCCACAACCTATCATACCAAGGTTATTCTACTTTAAAAACCCAGTATGGTACAATACGGTATTTAGCTGCTTGCTTTATAAAATGGTCTCATCTTACCTCAGTCTCACTTCTCCTGTTGCTGCTGCTCCTGCTGCTGCTGTTCATCATGATACTGCACTTCAGCTGCAGGATATACCTCTGAGAAAATGAGCTGCAAAGTGTAGGAGATAAGAAGAGAAGCTGGACCTGCAGGCAGATGAGCCGGCTTGACAGAGCAGCAGATGCATATGCACGTATTCTATTATGGCGCCACAACAACAGAGATATTATGTTATAGAGAATTATGTAAATATGTTGCACAGCTGGATGTTCAGTGGAACCGAAGGGAGTGAAGGGAATTTTGATCATTTGCAGGGAATAATCACTTTGTTATTTATTTGCGTTGACTCAGTCTTTGTTGGTCTTTTTACGTGAGACACAGTCACTCCAGCACTATAGCAGTATGAGCAGGCTGCCCCGAGGTGTCCCAGCGTGCTGTGTGATTGGACGCCCCTGTCGTTACCAGGGGCGTGGAACCAAGCGAGCTCAATGGGAAACACATTGGTGTACCTCACCGGTGTATTAACCTAATGAGGAGGGGAGATGATGGCAACCGAAAACAGTTGTCTGCGTAAATCAATTGCCGAGGGGACGACAAGGAAGCTCAAATTCCCCTTGTCTTAAAGCGGCCCGACTGACGGAGAAACACCGGGGAGACTCAGCATCGGTAGCTGCTGTATCTGCAGCCTGCGAAAAGAGGGATGCGAGGATTCGAGAGGAGATAACAAATAAAACAAATGTCATATTTTTTCTTCGACAGTAACTTATGGGGTCTGCGTTCAGTTAGCAAATGGCGAGTTGAACCTGAAATTGTTAACGGTGTCGTTGGAAAAGCTCTTGGGGAGGAAATGAGGATAACAGGCAGATAGGGCGTTTTAAAGTCCACCTTTTGTCGTGGACAGTCGGCTAACGTTAGCGGGGGTTTTCTGATACTGGAATTGGCCGTTTGCGTGGACCGTGTCGCTAGCGTGAGTTAGCCGAGGCTACTGGGTGGGTTTTCTTCGCTTTTTCAACTGGGTAAGTCAAATCTCTGTTTCATGTAAGTGCAACGTGAGCGTTTGCAGACCATTTAACTAGTATTATCTTATTGTTGGGTGTAATTTATCCCTAGTAAACATTAGTTCTGAATTGTAAAACTTAACGTTAACTTGCGTCGTCAGTTTTTCTTTGAGCGACGATGGCTTCTGCTAACAATATGTCTTTAACTCGTGGGCTTGTCTTTTCATCCACCTGCCTTTATTGACTCAAAGCAACTTAAACACCACAGGGGCGGACATCCGTAAACCCAATATTTATTTTCTGCATTGCCTCACACAGCAGGAAATAGTGAATTGTGTTAGGCTAACCGGCACATTTTTCTTTTGCAGCTCTTGAAATCGGATGAAATCTCGTCCATGCCATCCATCCCACTGTTGGTAGGGGCCTCTGCTGGCAAACTGCGTCATCGAGTGGGCGCTGCAGGTATTCATCTCTAAGTGTGCACGCTGGAAAGTCTAGCTATGGCACGAATGACATGGAAACCAAAGTGACTGAACTTTTAAATCACCATGGAGCAGGGCAATAAATCAAACTCCGAAACCCACCAACAGCTAAAATATCCATATACGCCAACCTCCAAGTGTGAACTGGCTACAAATATGCATAAGGTCACGGGTGATGGAAATATCAATCCTGTGGACTCAGTCGTGAGAGGGGGGAGTGACCCCAGTACATACCCTTCCTCCAGCTATCAGAGGAATGTGCATCAGAGATTCATAAGGAGAAACCTATGGTTTTCAGACACAGATGAGCAGGCATTTGAAGCACCTGAATGTGATGACAAGAATAAAATCCTAAACATAAACCTGCGAACAGTTGTGGACAGGGTGCGTGGGACTACCTCTGGGGTACAGGAGGGTTCCAGCACTGAAAGCCAAGTTGGGCAAAAAGAGAGCGCAAGTACCAATGACAAGGAGAAAGGTGGAGATGCATTAAATGTTACATGCAGTGATGGTGCTAGAAGTGCTGTCAAGGCAGCCAGTGAGGAGAATGAGGAAGAAGCAGAGATGAAAGCAGTCGCCACATCTCCCGGAGGAAGGTTCCTCAAATTTGACATTGAACTGGGAAGAGGGTCCTTCAAGACGGTCTACAAGGGTCTGGATACTGAGACTTGGGTGGAGGTTGCCTGGTGTGAGCTGCAGGTAATGTGCCTAAACTGTCCATTTGATTTTCAGTCTCTGTGACACCCCAGTTTTAGTGTAGACAAAGCATGTAAGTTTAAAAAGAGGCTGTTTTTTAATTTTTTACACTGGCAATAGAAATATATCAAATAACCACAAAAATACCAATTAATTTTTCTGCCGGACGTTGAGGTTGATTAGTGGATGAATGCCTGGCTGTCACGGGAAGCTCACTTTCTGTGCTGCTCTCTTTGTATGTGAAGGTTCATACATCATGATGTGTAAGGTCTTCAGGGAGCTGTCAATCAGCCATCTGCTAAATTGCAAATGGTTGCTAATAAATTTTAAATGGTTCACACAGCAAAGCATTTGTTGCTGCTCTGAAGATGCATTGAAGTAGAGTGATTAGCAGTTTTGCAAATGCACAAGGGGAGTCTGTCTTGTCTAGCATTACACAGATGGAAGAAAAACACCAACTCAGACTGTGCAGAAGTATTAACTAATTATTTCCGTCCTTTGGAGACTGCAGCAGGGATTATCTCTCTCGCCCTCTCCCTCTCTCTCCCAGGAGGCTTAAGGTGGGGACTACAGTAAGCACGACTGCCTCCCCCCAAAGAAAGAAAATCTGCACTGTGATTTGTTGTTTTTTCACAGTTCAGATTGAAATAGTTAAGGATTTCAACAGTTTTAAGTTCTGCCATTCTTCATTTTTGCTCGGGTCATTTGTCCAGCTAATGACACTGAACAGTTAGTGGACAGTGCAGGGAAGGCATGTGTGTGCTCTGTCCCAGCAGTGAGTCTGCATGTTATGAGCCGTGCTACTCCCTGCCTCTCTCCCTCTGTGCAACAGGAGGTAGGCAGACAGGAAGCAGCTGAAGTGTGCAGTACCCTACTGGGAACTGCATGGCCTCAATGAATACTTTGCCTAGGATACTGAAAACGTGCTGTGTTAGTTGCCCAAGAATACAGACTGCTTGATGTATCAAAAATATCTAAACCTGTTTTTTTTTTTTTATCACTGTAGCATCACAAGGCAGTGACTCATGTTATCACTGGAAAGGACTATAAAGATAACATACCAGTGGGTATGGGATGATTGAAGATCCAGTAGTGTTGACAGACACAGAATGACTTCATTTGGATGATATCATGTAGATTCATTCCTACATCTCCCTTAAATGCAGTTGGACTGATCATATGATAGGATGTGTAGAGGAAGCAATTTACTCTTTTATTTCTCCCTAGTGATCCAAAACCTCCCTCTAGTGGACAGTCAGTAATGGATGTTAAACACAATAGTGATGCTCGTCTCTTAGAATCGTGCTCTCATCTAGTTGCTTTTTCATATACGCCACTGCAGATCTAAGCCGAGTCTCCCATAAAAAATGGTTGGATAAGCAGAATCATATGTTGACCTGATCAATGTGTTTCATCAGGGTGCTCTCTGGCTCATTAACTTTATGAGCAGGTCAGAGCCATTGATTGAGAAATTGATTGCCTTTGTGTGGCTTTGTCTAAGTCTTTTTAAATTTTCTTGGTTAATGTTTGGACTGAAACTGACAGAACAATTTTGATTTTGATGATTAGAATAAATTGTCTTTTTTTTTTTTTTTTAAATCTTAAATCGCTTAAAATATATTGTCCAGGTTCTAAAACATGAGGATTTCCTGCATTTCTCAGACAAAACAAAACATTTGCTGATGCCAGCTTGGGCTTTAAGAAAATGTTGCGTCCCTTTTGGGCATGCACATGAGAAAATATGAGTCTTATTATGTCTAACCTATAGATCACAACCCACATGTATTTACTACAATAGACCAAGAAAACCAGCAGATGTTTGCATTGGAGACACCAGACCCAGAGGAATTATATGGGATTATCAAAATAGCAACAGTTCATTATTTCAGCTCTGAATAGTTTAATAGAGCTTTTATTCCATAGTGCACAAAACCACAATCAAAGTGTCATGTAAGTAATTTGCACAAAGTTTAGATGAAGTAGAGTGGGTAAATGTGGCAGCTGTGGCTCAGGAGGTAGAGCGTGTCGTCCCCTAATTGGGAGGTTGGCGACTCGAGTTCTGGCTTCTCCAGTCCACAAGTTGAAGTGTCCTTGAACAAGACACTGAACCCTAAATTGTTCCCTGTGATATCGCCGGTGTGTGAATGTGCGTGTGCTTGAGTGAATAGGTGAATGGGCAAATAGTGTGAAAGCGCTTTGAGTGTGCTGCAGTGGATAGAAAAGTGCTATGCAAGTATAAGAACATTTACCATTTAAATGGAACACATCTTGTTTCCCAGTCTGATACTATTGTAATCCAGTAAGTGACATGTTTTATTGACTTTCATGCGACAGTGGGAGATCGTAGCTCCAGTGGGCCTTATCAGCGTGCTTAAATGTTGTGCCGTTAACTGAGAAACACTGTGTAGTATATTAGGAATCACTGGTGTAATTGTGTTATGAACCTACACTACCCTCATATTCACTACCCTGTCTGTAGAAGATGAAGAGAAAGTGTTTTTCCTTGCTTCCAGTTGTCACATGGCTTTCTTGACTAGAAATTTTAGCGTTTATTCTTTGCATCTCTCTTCCTCCCCCTCTCCCAGCGTCTCACCCTCCCATGCCCATCTCCCCTACATCTTTGTTTCTGTGCCAGGCTGCTGGCATAACACAGATGGCCTTGGTTTAGGCAGGGATGTTATTCTGAGAGAAAGGTGTCTGAGTTTTTCATTGTTAAGACACACTTCTTGTGCTTTTCTTTGCCTTTGGTTATTATTGCTCACTAGAATTGATTTTTGAAACTCAGGAAACTTTGCCTTTCTGCCAGTTGTGGCTCTGTGTATAGATTTTTATCTCTGTGTTGAATGCTGTGCATGCATTTGCAGGCACATTTTACTTCCGACCTTGTACAGACTTCTCTCTGGTATTTGGCAGGGAGTTTGTTGTCCTGTACATGGCAGCGATATGATGGGTGTTTGTTGGAGATTAGGCCGTTCTTGAACCAAACAAACATAGCAAATCACCCTGTCAAACACTAGGTCATTGTCTTTGCTCCTGCATAGTGTTGAAGACGGTATCCAGGAATCCCAGGTGTTGCTCTTAAATGGTTTGACTTAAATGGTTTGAATCATATTTGTCAAATAGGAGTTTTTCTGTATTGAGGAGTATTTATCTTGTGTTGCTCATCTCACCTGTGGGGCCCCACAGGGATCTACGTATTCTTGGCGCAATTTTGTTTTTGTTATATTTGATCCGTTTGGGTTCAGTCTTCAGGAAATGTGGGTTATCTTGTCATTGTTATGCCGATGGCATCCACATTTACCTGTCTCTTAATGGGAAGAAGTGCCCGCCACGTCAAACTGGCGTGGATTTCCTGGGTGATATTAATATATTTTCAGTATGTTTCCTACACATTAACAAATGTAAACAGAATGTGTACTGTTTGGAACCTAGTGGTATTTGTAACGGCGATCTTTGACTGATTGCCCTATATTTTGAAACCCCAGCTAAAAAAAAAAAAAAAAAAAAAAAAAAAATGTGAGTTTTATTTGATAGTGCCCTTAAGATGAAAAAAATGGGTCAGTTCAGTGGTCAGAGCTCACTTCTTTCAGCTGAGATTATTAGTAAAACTTAAGCAATTGTTTTTTCATTCAGTGACTTAAACATGGTGGGGACTGGGTTTTTGCTGTGGTGGCTCCAAGACTGTGGAACAGACTTCCTCTACACATTAGGTCTGCCCTTTAGCACTTTAACCTGGGTTTAGAAAGGTGCTATATATGTTAACTTTCCTTTGCTTATTGGTGTCTCATAGATCAATATTCATACGACTAACAACAACAAACCCGTGACTACTCGGGTTGAAAAGAAACATAGATGGAGGTGCCAAAGTGGGTCATTGGTTACAGCCCATTTGGCATTAGTAGGCCCCACAAGAGCAGCCAGACCCAGCGGCTGTAGGTAATAGTGCCTTGTTAGCGGCCCCATCTTGAGGCATGCCTGGTTTCCCATGTCACTCAGCAAACTGACGATCCTGAAGGAAGAAGGACGAGCCTGTTAGAGCCACAGCAGTGTGGTCTGTGGTATAGCACCAGTGGGTTGGTTGACACAGGCTAGTCAATGAATATACTGTAGATGTAATACATAGAGGGCCATCACTAGCCAGCATTATTAAAACCTTTTTGCACAACCAGAATATGAGCACTTAAGAAGCTAACTTGGTACCTGCTGTTTTATTAGGTGCACCTGTATAAATGCAATCCAACACAACAACTTAGTCATATATTCAACTTTAAAAAGAGGATCATGCTCAGATTTGATCGACAGTGTCCGAAAGATATTTATGTTACTAGATTGTGTTACATATAGAGAATCTGAAGGTATGTCACGCCATGTTGAATGTTGGGAGAGGGGCACCATTTTTGGTGGGATGCGCTGTATTTACCTGCATACATTCTTGTTTTGGTTGCTTAAATTGTTTAGATGTTAATGTTGGCAGATAAACACAACAGATTAATTTCTGTCCTGTCTGCGCTCAAACTAAACACTTAAGTGAACATTTGGTCATAGTTTTGGATGAGAAGGGGTGAGGTGTGTGTGTGTATGTGTGTAGTAGAAGGCAGTGGGGATCACGGGGGACAGAGTTCAGTAAGGAGACAGCTGTGGGGAAGAAGTAGTACACAGATTAATGAATCCCATCTTGTTAATGTGAATTATGATTCTTAGCCAGCAGCTCCTATACCCTGCTGCTATGATCCCTTTTTGCCTACTGTAATCTGGAATAGTACTTGTAGTTAGCTTTTTAAAAATTATTATTATTATTTTTTTAACCAAAGGATTTTTGTTACTGGTTTTATTGTTGATGACCTGGGCAGTATTTGGTAAAGGAACCACAGAAATGAAGGAAAGAGGCCTGATTTTACATTCTTCATGCAGGAAAAACCCTTGCTTGGATCAGGGTATTATGCTGATTCAAGGCCGTCTCTCTGGCTCTGTGCCCCCACACTGCAGTGGCTGATAAAATGCTTCAGGTTGCCAGGCCGCCCAGTTCAACTCCGGACGTCTATCCCCAGCACACCAGTCTTCTCTGCCTTGTCAGCTCCAACCCTCCTCATCAGTGATGTGCCCACACTTACTTTCGGGTTTGCACCAGTCCACACTGGCTTCATTAGGCTTTAGTCATTTACATGCATAGAGCACATTTGTGAATTTTTGTCTCAAGAGCAGAACAGATGGGTAAAATTGTCACTTTGGGTAAAATAGCACCACAGCTATTCATAGCTAGTGTGTTTTTTTTTTTTTTACAATAGGTCTGAGCCTCTGTGCATTACTGTGAAGCATGAATGGTTGGCATTTGTGCAGGGGTGTGTGTTGAAGATGTCACCACCAGCTGTCATCCCTCAGCTTCTGCTGGACACAGGTTTATACTGTTTATAGTTACAAATGATACAAATTACAAACAAAAAAGCCAAGAACTTGAACTGCAAATCTGAGTTCTGTTTATTTGGAAAAAAAAAATGGTTAGAATATTGTCATATGTTTACAGAAATATATTTGACTTTTACAGCTCACATACTTATGTCAGCAGTGTTTTAAAACACCAACCAGGCTCTAAACAAAGATGTGATCAGTCAGCAGTTGTCACGGCCATTGCATAAACATCAGTCTTTTGAGGAGGCAAGTGTGTAGTCAACATTTTCTTAAAATTCTTTGTCCCTGTGTCAAAGAACTGTTCGTCAGCCTGTGCAGTTGGTCTGTGACAAGAAAGAGGTTTATAGGAGGCTTGCATGCTGTAATCCACACTGACTACTGTTACTCCTAGTCATAGTTGGCCTGACACACTCATACACTTTATGCAGCAAGAGTGCCTTTCACTATGGGCCACTTAAAGTTCATTTCAAGTGAAACAGTGACTAAATCCTTTGGTTATGTCCTGTTAACTTCCATTCGTAATGGTCTTGGGGGTGCGATGGTGTCTGTTGTGCATGTCCTTCTCATTGCTATTTATTTATTTATTTAACTTCACTGACTCCCTGCACACCCAGACAACAGGGTAGTCATTTGGTCTTTTTTTATCACAGTATCTCAGCGACTTCAGTCCTGACATTTATGCTCCTTCCAGCTGCAGTGTGCCAGTTAACACACAGTTTGGGTGTTCAGTGGCTGCAAGTCATGGCTGTAACTCTGAAACAGAGGTGACCAACACAGCTGCTGGATAAAGCCTCCTTCAGTCATGACTGATGGGGCATCATTCAGCTGTGGGCAGTCTGCTGGCTCATGGCTCGCCTTGCATCAGCTTTTGTTACAGCAGCAAAAGCACTGCAATAGTCATCTGTTATTCAGGATGGGTGCAGAGGGTGGCAGGGTGGCTGAGTAAATTAACAAACCTCTTTCAACCTGGAAACCAGGGTTCTTGTCCTGTGATTCCAAACATCCTCATTGTGGTAAGTCATAGCTGTAGGGGTGTAGTTCTACAGCACTCTGACCTCCAGTAAAGAGAATGATCCTGCATGGACCAATAAAGCATCGCATGATCTTTGTGACTCAACCTAAGCCTTCATTGCCATGTTAAAAAGCTATACTATGGGCTAGTCACTCTGTGGTTAAAATGTAGCCAGGTAAGTGAGGAAGTGTGTGTGTGTGTGTGTGTGTGTGTGTGTAGAGATTGAGGCGAGTGTCTGCATGTTTACCTTTTAAATGTCATTAAGATTTAAACAGAGTCCATTTTCAGCTTTCTAAGTACAGCCTGTGAAATATTTTTTTTCTTAATCTCCTTGGTCACATTGAGTATGCCGGGTTTGCTGTAAAGGCTTTATAGAAGTTGTTTGACTATAAATCCCTGTTACACTATTGTTAATTAGTCCAAATGTTGCTAATCTGCTCCTCGTTAAGGAAGAATCAGAGCAGGGCCAGGTTAATGAGGCAAAGAGGAAACGGAAAGCTGTGATGAAAGACAACCCTGACATAGCATAGTGTGTAATTTAGCTGCCATAATTAGGACTAATGCTGAAACCTGTTGCTGTCCTAACATATTTAGTCCACTGACTGTGGATCTCATAGGTTCACTGATTCTAGAGATTTGAGTATCGGATAAAATCGGTCTTATGAGTGGTGCTATGAGACTAAGGAGATAAAGACGGACCAGGTGGTGCCTGTCTTCCACCTACTTTTTAGTATTGCTATTAAATATTATGGTGACTTGGGTCAGCTGCTTGGTCATTTTCTAAACTCATTGAGGCCAGAGTCCATAAAACATTATGGTCAAGATTTTTTAATACAGAACAAAGCCTCTTATCGTTCCTGTTACCTGCACTTTGCTACTGGCCTTTGCTCTCTTGTGATGTGCATTCAGACCTAAATTTGCTTCCCAGTTATATCTACAGTATGTGACAGCCACACAACTTATTTGTTGTAAATTGGAAACCTCACAGTCTCTTATAAAGGGCCATTAATGCAATAGACTAATCAGTGAATTTTTCCCCCTCCCCCACATATTTTAAAATATCATGAGTGATGTATTAACACAGATTAAAATTTTTTTGATTGAACAGTTAAAATTATTTATGCTAGTTCACAGTCGGCCATTATTTTATTTTTTTTATATTTCATTTTTCAGTTTCCTGTTGTAGACCGCAAACATTTTAAGGTAATGAGCGAATTTAATGGATAGTAATAGATTAGTCTTAATAAATGTCATGATTTATCTCTTTTGCATTTCTTAGTCTGACTCTATTTGTGGATATTATAAGTATATACTAATAGGAAATAATAGCAGCGTCATTCTGTTGACTCACCTGTCGACACACAATTGTGCACATTGTTGGTGTTGGTGATGTTGTTTCAGAAGCCACATGCAGGCTCGGAGATCTGGTGCACAGCATGGTGAGATACACAGCGAGACACATATCACTCCCAAGACTCACATTCGTACATGCGCACACACACCAGACAAAGTATATCACAGAGGCACCATTACACACGACTTGTTAAGCTCTTTGCAAGTGTGACTCATCATTACATTACATTTGAAATTCGAATGGCAGTGCAAACAGATTATATGATGTCTGTGTGTATGTACATGGATGTTTTCAGAATCTTATCAAGCTTGTGCTGTGCACTTGGCTAAAGACAAGGCTCAGAGTGTGGAACTACCCAGGCGAGGTTAAGACACACACATAGAAAGTCATAGTGGGCAGCAAGGCCACAAAAACAGATTGTGACAGGAGCAGGAAGTAATCTATAAAGCTGTGCTCCACTCTGTTGCCACCCACTACATTTGTTTGCTGAAATCTTTGTTTCACAGCCCTGGTAGCTCATAAAGCAACACAGACATATCAGAATCTAATTGTTTTTTGTTTTTTTTAATAAAAAAGCTCCAGTTATTTCACAGTTAATTGATGAAATAATCAGCCGTGTATAATATAAATATGGATTGAGCATGGCACAAACATTCACTTATGTGGAACCCTCAGTGTGTGCTTAAAGGAAAAATGGGAGAGTGAGTGGGGCTAGGGGAACAGTCTGTGGCCAGAGTATGGTGGGGGGTATTTGGGGAAAGCAGCAGGATTTCTAAAAGATGAAAGGAGAAATGATTAGATGAAGAGGAGGGAACAAGAAAATAAAACAGTAAAGAAGGGATAAGAGGGACAGTATCACTTAGAGGGAGGAAAGCTGCAGTGCTCAAGGGTTAACATTTTTCACTCTCTCTCTTTAGAACTGTGTTTCAAGTAAATGTCGGCCCATGTGCTGCTTCTGTGCAGCAAAGTACTCTTGGGGATAACGGAGCCCATGTTGGTCGGTCCCAGCCTTCCATTGCTCAGCTTGTCTCAGTAGAATGGGTTCTCTGCAGAACTGAATTATTCATGTGACTTCAGAAGAGTGCAGTGAAAATCCCCAACCCCCACACACTTGCACACAAAACCTGATAGCTACATTAACACACACACACACACACACACACACTCCATGCTTTATCATCCTTTCACTCCTGTCTGCCACACAGTGCATCGCAGAACATCTTGTTTCATTGATATTTTTTAGGTTATTGAGGCTGATTTTAATTTGTCCTGCTATTTCATCTCACAGGGAGTTGACTGTGGCTGAATAATTAAATAGATTAAATCTCACCAGGTTGTGCCCACTGCATTCTACCGTCATTGTCATCGTCTTTGAGGGGTGGGGTCGTGTTTCTAGCCCATGCTTAGTGCTGAATGTATGTACGCATTTGTTATGCGAGTTGTTGCTGGGGTGTTAAAAATAAATACACTGTAGTGAAGAAACCCTTGGCACTACTTAGAGCAAGGTGTTCCCAGAGTGGGGTCAGAGAATCGGAGGGGGAAGGGATTGAGAGGGTGCAGGTTAGTGAAGATGTGTTTCTCTGTGCCTGTGTGGATGTCTGGTGATGAAGAAGGGAGTGGCTAGTGTTAAGGTTGCAGAGGGGGAGATGGATTGCAGATAAGGGGGAGGGGGGAAAGGAGGAAAAGGTAGTGGATGAGGTAGTGAGCAAACAAGTGTAGAAGGAGAAAGATGGAAGAGATCGATGATGTGTACCATTTAGCTGCAGTTTATTCTGGGTGTGACCGTTTTACTGTGCAGAAACATTCTCCCCCAGAGTCACTGTGGTCTGTCACCCAAAAATGTTTTTCTTGAGAAATGAAAGCAAAACAAGTGAAAAATCAGCTCTGACTTGTATTATACTTTAATTATAAACGTATTATGCACATGCGGGACATGTTTATATTGATCAAGGTTCTTCCCACACAGAAAACTACAGACTGTCATCTTTGTTTTTATGAAAACTCAGGGTTGATCACAGTGACGAGGGGTTGCAGGGGGAGTGTATGAGAGATATGGCATGTTGTGATGAGTTGACTTAAGTGGCATCATTGCTTCATTCACATTTCCAGTCCGCAAGTTTGTGTTTTGGTTTTGGTGTTTTGGTTAGCCATGCTACTAATATAGCCTACTCTACGTTAGCACCAATTCTACTACCAATATGTCAATTTTAAAAAAACACTTTAGATAAAAAAAAAACACTAATATTCAATAGCCTAACCAAAGAAAGTGCATGGTTTATCATTGTGGTGTGTTAACTGTGGTCCAAATTCAAGAGTGAATAACAGTGTGACCTACATTTGAGAATGACAGCAGTGAATGCTCATGCTAACAAGGTAAAGAAGAGTCTTTTGCCCAGGGGTGTCCACGCTCCTATGGAGAGAGCTGTGTTTTTCACACATTTGAAAGAAGGCAGACCCTTGATTTGAAATATGAATGAGAATGCACGCTCATCCACGGTCTGCACGAGGGTATGGTTTACTGAAATTTACTGGATTCATGAATTTAGAAATCACAGGGTTGTGCCTCCGATGTAATGGCCTCATTCATTTGGTAGTTCTTGTGAAGCAAATATGTAAAGTGTCTGTTGTTAGGGTTTCATATTCATTATTTCTCTCTGCTGCCTCTCTTGTCTTTCCCCAGGACCGTAAGCTGTCAAAAGTAGAACGTCAGCGCTTTAAGGAGGAGGCAGAGATGTTGAAGGGTCTACAGCATCCCAACATTGTTCGTTTTTATGACTTCTGGGAGTCACCCCTCAAAGGGAAGAAATGTATTGTTCTAGTAACAGAGCTCATGACGTCAGGAACACTAAAAACGTGAGTAATAGTAAAGGTAGTTCAAATAACTGCAAAGGTAACATCACACTTTCAAGTATCTGTCTGTCAGACAGATGTTTGCAAAGGTTACCACTGAACTCACCATTAAAGGTGTATCTCCTTTTCCTTCCTACAGCTATCTAAAACGTTTCAAGGTAATGAAGCCCAAGGTGCTGAGGAGCTGGTGTAGACAGATCCTGAAAGGCCTTCATTTTCTCCACACCAGGACCCCTCCCATCATTCATAGGGACCTCAAATGTGACAACATCTTTATCACTGGACCTACAGGGTCGGTCAAAATTGGGGATTTAGGACTGGCGACTCTCAAGGCAGCTTCATTTGCGAAGAGCGTTTTTTCCTTGGAACGTTAGCTTGGCAGATGTACGATTGTTACACTAAAGAAGTAAAATGACATATCCCCTGGGCATTCTTTTGTTTCAGGCACCCCAGAGTTCATGGCTCCAGAGATGTATGAGGAGCACTATGATGAGGCTGTGGATGTCTACGCCTTCGGCATGTGCATGCTGGAGATGGCCACCTCCGAATATCCTTACTCCGAGTGTCAGAATGCTGCTCAGATTTACCGCAAAGTGACTAGTGTGAGTCCAGATGCTGAACAGTTTTCCAGTTTGTTTCCGAAATGAGATATTAAGGAAAATATTTGTCTGAGAACTTATACATACTGTAAACAGCTCAATTATAATCAATATAAATCGCCTATAATAAAATATAACCTGCACTAATTGTGCTTTAGCTATTACTCATACAGCTATAACTAGTAGCCCATACATGTATTAATAATTTCAATAAAGCATCATAAAAAGATTCAGAAATATTCATATATCAAAAGCAAAATGATTACAAATGGACTCCTCACTCTCCTGCCAGTGTAACCCACGATAATTTTGTTCAGCAAATTGTCAGCGAAAAAAGCTTGTTTCTTTAAAAAAGTAGCCAATGAGGTATAGTAAAGTCAGGGATGTTTTAGCTGCTTCACCTCATAATAAGCCCAGGAAGTTTTTAATTGCAGAAATATAAGCTTTGCTTTGTTGTTTTCAGCAATTTATACAGTATTTCAGCCTTTAATTTCTTAGGTCTAATCTAATGAGCCATATGGAGTCACAGTGGGAGTTTCACAGTTTTTCAGATAAAGCCTGATGGCTGTGTTCCATTCTTTTTTTGATAAGGGTGTTTCTCCTAGCAAAGCATATTGCAAACAGTGTTAAATTAGGGGGTGTTTACAGTCATGATAGACTTCCTAATTTGATGAAGTGTATTGATTTTTCTGTTCTTGAGACTTGGCAAGGTTGGAATCTGAGGGATGACCCCTTTATCTGATGTTAAGGAAACAAAGGCTCTGTGCCCATATTAGTGGTCAGGCAGCATCAGTGCAGCTGTCTACTGTTCTCTGTGTTATGTTACTGTGTACACATCAGAGTGCCCTGCAGGGACCACTGCAGGATATTAATAGGAGATTGATCCAAGAGAAATCCTGATGGCTTTATATTATTCTATTGGTCCATGAGTACATACATACATCATGTAGCTGCATGATTGGTAGGATTGATAATGTTGAGGATGCACATTTAGGTCCTTATTTCATAGATACAGAAAGTGTCTTGTTCAATAATGTATGATCTCACACCTTATGTCAACACCCCACAATGCTGAACCAGAGAGAGAATAACTGGCAGAGCTATGTCTGCAAAGAAGGTCAGATTATCAGAGTGCTAAGCTAAAAAAAATTTGTATTATCAAAAGTTTCACAGTTTTAAAGGTGATATTCCAACCAAAATGAACTCAGTATCAAACTGTTTCATGGTGGAAGAGTGAAAATTTCTGCCTAATCTACTTTTTCAGTCTTTCCATTTTCTCAGGATGTTCTGAACAGTCAAATACCATAGGATGTTAGACCAAGCGTTTTGTAGTTGTTGATTGCAAGCAAAACAACCTTAGTAAACAGGACACACTCAAGACCACTGCTTGTTTTGACAAATGGAAGAGCTGGAGACAAGTGCTCCAACATGCACACATCCAAATATGGATGGAAGTTGTTACCTTTCATCAGTACAGTAGCCTTTTGCAGCCAATCTGCAGCATTGCATTTATATTTCCTTTTCCTCAGGGAGTGAAGCCAGCCAGTTATAACAAGGTCATGCATCCTGAAATCAAGGAGATTATTGGGGAGTGTATCTGCCAGAAGAAGGAGGAGCGGTGAGTAAATGTCCCAATCATTGTCCTGTGTCCAACCAGCAGGACCCATAAGGCACCCTCTCATCTTTCATGCTTTGTCTTTCTTCCCCCACTTCATTGCTGTGATGCTGACAGTTAGGCTCTCAGCAATACTGCAGTCTCCCTTCATACCTGTAGGGTGTCTTTCAATTTGGTTGCATAATTAGTTTATGTACAGAGGGGAAATTAACCTATAATTAGCTTTCTCTGGCTTTTTTTTTGTTTTACTCATGAATGATTGGGTTTAGTAAGTGACTTTGTCCCAGCAGCAGAGATAATGCATGACCATGTGTAATGTAATTACTGTGTTAGACTATTCCCAGATGTCCTTTCACAATCAACATACCACAGTTCTAGTACCACAGCAAACAACATTTATACCAAGTCTATCTCCAAGCCATCAACATTACAGATAAGTTTGCTGCTCCTTCTCACAGGTATACCATCAAGGACCTTCTGAACCATGCATTCTTTGCTGAAGACACAGGTGTGAGGGTGGAGCTGGCTGAGGAGGATGATGGGAAAAAAGCCTCAATAGCCCTCAGACTGTGGGTGGAGGACCACAAGAAGTTGAAAGTGAAGTACAAGGACAGTGGAGCAATTGAGTTCATGTTTGACCTGGAAAAGGAGGTCCCTGAGGTTGTTGCACAAGAGATGGTGAGTGAATAATTGAATATATTAACAGATCACACTCATAAAAAATCTGAAGATAAATCTTGGTTTTGAACCCTGTCAATTTGGTTGACATTGTGCTTTCCATGTTAAAGTTTTTGATTGTCATCTAGGAATAGTTGATCCTTTTCAACATCCTCTAAATATGTTCTCTTTCAATAATAAGGTAGTTTTAACCCATGGTAGGAACGCAGTTGGTCATGCTCTACATGTGTCTGTGGCTTATTGTGTTCTGGCTGCTGGCAATGCTCATATCTCCATCAGGGACTGCACTCAAATGCAGATTGCTGGTGATAACTTAATCTGCTGTTCCAGGAATACAGTTACTGCAGTTTTACTTTTTCTTGGTTATGAGACAAAAAGAGAGTCATCAGATAAGGTAGTCACAGGCCCAGCAATGTAGACCTGTCCCAGGGGAAAAAAAGATATATCTTGAATTGAAACCTAATTTATCCCCCAGCCCACCCTGTATTGATTAATCTGGATCTCTGGTTATTCAGTCTGATTGTTGCACTAATGATGGCTGATTGCTTTACTCTCTGTTTTAAAATGAAATCTTAGACTATATGCATACTGAGTTTTATGCTGCACAGCAGGTAATGAATATGCTTTATTGAAATTACATTCGGTTTAGTATGCACATCATAATTGCTCGACTGTTATTTTTTACAAGAACTATTATCTTGTTTTGCTAAATTGGCAATCATGTCTAATCCTAATAATTTTTTTGTATGCATGCATTGTTACTTGGAGATGTAAGAGTCCAGATAGTTCTGTTGCATACAATGAGCAAAGCTGCAGATAAGAGGAGTAGTTTCTCACTGCTCTGATCCCCTGAAAACAGATTTTCTATTCCTTCCTTTTTCTTGCTTTCTCTCTTCGTCACACTCCCCTCTTTCAATCCGCCTTCTCTTCTCTCACATGCTTAGTGCTAAAAATACCCTAGAATTCATCCTCTTCCCTTTTTTTTTTTTGTCAGGTGGAATCTGGCTTCTTCCATGAGAGTGATGCCAAGACTGTGGGAAAGTCTATCAGGGACCGTGTGGCACTGATCAAATGGAGAAGAGAGAGAACAGTGTCTGCTGCAGTTCTACTGGATCAGGGTGAAGGAGCGCAGAGGGTCCAGATGACACCTTCTCAGAGCATCTCTGCTGGGGCTTCACATGTTGGACAGCCCCCTTTGCTGGAACCAGAAGAGCCAGAGGCAGACCAGCACAACAGGCTGCATAATCTACTAGCCAGTACCACTTCAGCAACATGTAAAAGATTAGGTTTTCCTCCAGTATTAAACACATGCACCTAATCTTGGGACTTTTTTTTTATGAATGCTTGATTTGTGTTTCTGTGTAGCAGACAGTGGCATGGGCTCTACTGTGTACTCAGACTCCCACAGCAGCCAGCAGAGTGTCCTCTACCAGTCCCTGCTGGAACCAATCACTATGGCAATGCAGCAGGTCTGTATCAGGAGCATACACACCCAGGTGGACCATATACATTCAGATTAATTAAACTACATACACTCTTTGAAAGCAACCATCGATCACGTGGCCTTAGAACCAATCACAGACACTGTGTCAACATGCAACTGTACTTTTTTTTTTGGACATGTGAGGATAATTTTTCATTAAGCCAGGTACATTACACGCATATGTATGTGTTCTCACTCATCTTATCATATAGTTCTCTTTTTAGGTTATGATTTGTTCATTTTAAATAACATGTTTTGCTTTTGGGTTGCTCTTCAATCAGTGCCAGAGCAGTAACCCTTTGAGAGACCAACCTCACTCCTGTGAAAAGGGTGAAGTATGGGGGTCAACACTGAACCCAGAGCTCTGGACTCGACTGGGAGCTGCAGCTCGGAGAGGAAGTGCCCCTGTTATTGACAATCACAAGACAAACCACATTGCTCAATTCCATGCACTCATTCAGTCTGAAAGATCGGTCAGTCCCACCCCCACGGTACTGGAGCACCAGTTAGAACTTAGCCCATCTGAAGTTCACTCAGAGGCTGGGGATTGGTTCTCCTCTCAGCGTCCTTTGCCAGTGCTACAGGTCTCTCCTGTCTGTGCACTGCCTGAGCATCGCCGTCTTAGTGATGCCAGCATCATACCACCATCAGAGGTGACCAGTGAGAACTTAAAACTGGGTATAAGAAGTGGACGCAGACATTCTGACCTTAGTAGTCTAACCTCTCGCCATAACCATCATTGTGCAGTGCAAAGAACCCACATGTGCCAGGCCTGCCTGTCTTTGCTTCTTTTGAGGTCCAGAGGGAGCCACTACCAGCCTTGGGTTGTTATGCCAGCACACCACGTATCATCTGGTGGAACAATAACTGCTCCTGGTTATGGACGGCCGAAAGGTTCGAGCGATTGCTCTGATTTCTCACTGCTTCAGAAATCCCTGTTAAATATAATCAACCGCAAAGCAGCCCCCCAAGCATCACTGCTGCACCCCTCAGCTGTCCACAGACCTGCCCAGAGTGAGGGTAGCATGAGGGGTCATCTCCTGAGGGGCATTTCAGATGGGGACCAAGAACCCCTCCAAGACTGTGGGGATAGATTGTGTGCCGGAGAGCAGGAAGTTACCGGGGCTGTGGGAGTGGTAGGTCTTGACAGCAGACAAGTTGTTTTAGTTTCCCATAAGGGCCAACACCTGCTTCATTGATTTCGCCCAGCTTATAGAAGATACAAGCTTCTTCTGCATGGAGCTGATCCTGTCTCCTCTCTGTTGATTGCGTATTGCTGCCGCATAGAGTTCCAGAGCTGACCATCTTAAATATCATAAGCTTGCTCATGTCAGAAGGCAATGGCACAATCTCTTAAAAAACATGCAACCCTGCTGATTAACTTTAACCAATCTCTTCTAGAACTGAACTAGATTTTACAATTTTCCTTTCTGCTTTACTGTTCCAATGCTACAGCTTAGCTTAACATGGATAGATGGCCTCTGACTGAAGGACAAGGGGTGACGGGTGACTGTCTGATCTCCCTCCTGTCACACTGTATTGCTAGTTCTCCCTTGTGTCCTTATTTTATCTTGCACCTGTCACTGCTTGCTTGTTGAAACAGATGTTCAGTTAACTTATTTCTATTATCATACTTGCATCTGTAGCTGGTACATTTGTTGGTTTTGTGGGATTTTGTCCCTGACCAGTAAAATTCCCCCTCAAAAGGGTCTGACTTGAATTTCTCTACCTTTGTGTTTTTAGACCGGTTCTGCAGGTCACCAGAATCAGTCGTCTGTCCAGGGCATGCCTTCCTCCAGCACAGCAGTGAACACACCACTGCAGTATCTCCAGCCTGGACAAAGCTACCCTGCTCCTCCATATGTTGGTCAACCTGGTGCTGCAGCACTAGCTCCGGCTAGTCAATGTTCAGTCAACACACAACATGCAGCCAGTTCTGCTAGCTGTATACCTCAAAGTGTGCAACAAACCCAAGCTACACCAATTATTTCATTGTCAGCTGTGTCTCAACATATTGCACAGAGCTACCAAGCATCATGCCAACAACAGCAACGGGAGACGGCAGCAAACTCTTTGACTTTTCCCTTGCAAGTCCAGCAAACTCAGAACTGCATTGCCCCAGTTGAATCAGGATATTCTACTCCAGTTCAGCAACAGACTGCAGAAACAGCAGCAGCCATCCAACCAGCACAGCAGCCAGCACAAAGCTACCTTCTTGCATCTGTAGCTCCAACGGTGGAAGCCACAGCCAAGTCTCATCCTGCACAAGTTTCTGGCGCACTGCAGCAGGTCCAAGCCACAGTCAAACTGCCAAGTCAGCAGCCTGCCCAGAGCTCCTCCACACCAGCACTTTATAGCCAACAGATAGTCACTCAGCATGAGCACCAACAGCCCTTACAGCAAAATACACAATCTAGTACACAACAAATACAAAATGTTGGGCAGGCTTATATTCAGCGTAGCCAAGAAACTGTACATCCCACACACCAACAAATGGCACAGCAGCCCATCAGCCAGTCTCATAGTCTACAGTCTATTGATCAGCAGCAAGTACATGCCCCAGCTCTACAGCTGCACTGTCAGAAAGCCGTGCAAACACCAATTCCACAACAAAGCCAGGATGTATCCCATTCTATGGTCCAACAGGTTCAGACCCCAGCTTTGCAGCCTCATCCCTCAGCAACTCCAGTTGGTCAGGTTGCAGATGCCCATCAGAGTTACCTTGGTCCAGGTCTACTTGATGCTGCCTCTCAGAGCTATGCACATTGCACCCTGAATGTGCTGCAGCAACAGGCTGCTCCAGCTCAGAGCCAGTACCTGCCTGTCCAGTCGACTGCGGTTCCACAGGCTTATGGAGGAGCTAATCAGGTAGTACCTCCTCTGAGCCTTCCAGTCTCCTCCCAGCATAGCCAGGCTGCACATATCACCCAGCAGGTGAGCGTACGATGCTGGTGATAACTATACATTACATTGTGGCAAGCTGGCATGCATGGTGGGTCAGTTTTTAAATTTTTCATCCCTCCAGTGACAATGTTTTATTATCAGTTTCAACCCCAGCTTTCCTGAATCAGGCTGAACTCCTTGGTCAGTTTGAGACTAGAGAAAAAAAGCTAACTTTTTAATGTAAATGCTCTTATAAGTTTTGGTCCTGCTCATTATGGTGCCTGGTTTTGATTTGGTGCAGCTGTGTTAGTGGACAGTCGATGAATGGAACAAATGATCAGCTCAGTAAACAGAGGTATCCTCAGACAATAGCCAATACAGAAATAATGGAAGCAGTAATGAAAACAAATACAATGGTTTTAACTGCTGCATCTGCCAGCCCTCCCAGGCTGTGTCTGTTTTGTGGTACTAAGTAGTCCTGTAGATTCTGATTCAGTCTAAACTTAGAGATGGGATGGAAAATGTGAGCTATTCTGATCTGGGTCAATGGCAGGAAATGCATATTTCCAAAATGAGAGGTGAAACTGGGTTCCTTGCTGTTATTGAACT
>NW_018127986.1:207033-267219 GCF_001952655.1 Monopterus albus | reverse complement strand
TGGGAGAGATGGACAGGGCCATGGGCAGAATCTCAGCCAGTCAACTTCCACTATGCCCATCCAAGTACTTCCTCCTCGACAGTCAATAGCTCAGGTTACTGTTCAACAACTTCAGCCTCTGCAAAAATTAGCCTCTCTTCCATCAACACATCCATCGCAGGTATTGGTTGGATTTGTTGTCACTGCTTTCACAAATGTCTCACTCGGGTAATACCCAGTCATTTTCTAGCTTGGATTATATTTATAGAAAAATAGAGATATTGGCTCGAAGCAAGTTACTGTTTCTGGATGCACCATCTTCTTGTGCTTGAACTTTGTTCTCTGTGTTATTTCTTTTTCTTCTGTTTCTTTTTTTTTTTTTTACCTTATCGCACAATCCAGGTCAGGGGTGTAGCCAAGAATTTATTTTGAGGGGTGGAACATGGTTTGGATCATGTTATGGTGGTTGGATTGGTTCATTTTCACATAAACCAAGAGACATTGCCTGTGGTCTTAGGTGGAAACATTCAACATATCCAATGTTTAAATAAAATAACACAATATCTTAAAAATATGAAAATGTCTAATTGTCTGAGGAGAGGGTAGTCCTCTTTGGTTTAGATAAAATGAGACTTTTGCTAGTTCACAGTGAGCAAAGTGGCAAAGATGTCACATTTCTGAAAATGTGTGTTGTGCTTTTTCAACACTGCTTGCTAAACTGCTCATACAGTCTCCATTACTGGCTGATTATGTTGCACCACGATTGAGGAGCATTGGGAATACTGAGGCTCTCTGCTCACCTCTGTATGTGTGCGAGGAGTGCCCTCGTGTAGCTAAACAGACACAGGGAAAATGCGTTGGAGAAGCAAAGCACACCGACCACATCAGCCCTTCAGATTCTTGTTAAGCTCCAGATGAGGAAAAATGCTAATGTCCTCTACATGCAGAACATCTTGCCCTTGCTAGAAACTGAAGTGCCAGGACAGCGAGGTAGCATCTTACAGGCAATTAATCCGCAGTTCACATGTGGGGGAGATCTGTAGAGATCACGGATCAACTGTGATCTGTCAAAGAGGATGGCTGAAGCATTTTATCTGAGGAACTATCTTCCATGTTAACGTATTGTCTGGTGCATTGTTGTGCTGCCTTCTTACAAGCACTGCACAATATGATCGATATTAGCTATAAAATATTGGATGGGGGTTGAACATGAAATCCAGCCCCTAGCTATGCCTTTGGTCCAGGTGATGACAGCTGTGACTGACTGAATTTTCTACTTTAATGCTTACACTGCCCCTTTAGTCTCTTCTTGTTCCTATCCCCCGGGCAGGCTCTCCCTCTAAGACCCTCTGTCTTCCCTCTCTCCCCTCTGCACATTGATAATGTACTTGTTTCACCCATCCCTGTGTCCCTTATACCTTCCCCTCACATGCTGGATAGAGTAGGACCCACATCCCCACAGCACCAGGCCATCACTGCTCTGCAGCAGAGTCGGATGTGAACACACATACACACACCACTACATTCCAAGATACACACCCTTCCATAAGTGGCAGTGCTTGGCCTCTGATACAGGTTATTATAGTGGCTGCAGTGGAGTACAGATGTTTACCAAGAAGGTGTGAACTGGAATTTGTGTGTGTGTGTGTGTGTGTTAAAGGTGGTTTTACTGAAGTGAGACTTTGATTATGATAATTTGTTCAATTCAATTTTATTGGTATAGTACCAGTTCACAACAAAATCATTTCAGGGCACTTTACATAGCAAGGTCTAGACCTTACAGTATACATTTGATCTCTTTGTTTATATCTCAAAAAGAGTCACTGTGCTGTTGTTTTGTGACTGAAGGGTAATGAATGTTTATAGTGGCTTCAAAAAGTCCCTTCAGTTTTTACACTGGCTATGTGGTAGATTTCATTTCTATTTTTGCCAATCGTCCTACACTAATAACACATAATGACTAAGTGAAAACATTTTTAGATATTTTTGCAAATGAATTAAAAATAAACAACTGAAGTAACAATAATAATTTATCTTTTGTTCCCCAGCAGGCCCAAGTCAGCCATCCGGAGCTTTTCTCCTCTGATCATCCACAGCCTGTGGTCTTCTCCTCACCTGTGCAGAATGGGGCGGACCCAGGCACAGTCACTGCTGCTGCCCAGCTGGACAACAAAAACCCATGCCAGCTGCCTACCCAGAGCCAGGGTTGGAGCCAAATTCCTGTGCTGCAGTCCTCTGACTCTCAGAGAGCATCATCTGGGTTTGCCAGTTCCAGTCAGCAGAAACAGCTCAGTACTCTCACTGGAGCTGCAGGAGAGGGACCAACAGAGACCACCATGGAGGTATGGATACATGACTCACTTTAGTCACCACAACTTTTACAAATACAAGCGAACTCATACCATCTCTCTGGTCACTGTCAGGAACATAGACTAACATGAAATAGCTGATGCATGTTACTATATTTTTTTCATTCAGTCTCTTTATTGTTTGTTTCTGGATTGTATCTCTACAGGATCAAGCCACAGAGAAACACACTGGAGGACAGAGCTATGACAGGTACTAGCATATTTCTTCTCAGCCATTTTTGCATGTGACAAATGAGTGGTTATAATTCAAAGAAATGCATACTGTATGAACCTAATCTTAGATTTTGTCAAATGGATGAGCGACATTCTGCCTGATAAGCAGTGACGTGAGTGTTGACATAATGCACATGTTCTTTAACAGTATTTGGACCTCTTTTAAGACAAGCTCTTGGAAGCTCTTGTTTACACTATTGCAGTACAGTGACCATGCCAAACCTCTGCCACAGAAATGTTGAAATGCCTAGCAGAACCCCACACTGGTTAGCCACATTGCTTTGTTTTAAACTTCCTGAGATAGACATTGTTTCCCCTTAGAAAACATTGAGAGTGTTTCACCAAACACGGCAAGTGATGGTGCAACATGTCACTATCAAGCGCTTCCTCCTAAAGTAAAAAGGGTGCTGTTTGTCATGTAATGTCAGCCAAGCTCAGCAGCCCATACTAACTTGGTCTTTGGCAGAGAGGTGGCCAAATGACAGCTTTCCAGTTAAACACAAACTTGCTTATAAAAGCAGAATGCAGTCTTCTGAACACTTGTGGAATCTGTTGATCCTTTGTGTCATTGTGACCAGCTTCAGCAAGGACTCCTTTTTAAGTTTAGATTTTTCAGGTGTACTTTATATAATGAATACAAGAAAGCTAATCCACCACAAAGCTATATCCCCTTTGAAGCTCAGGTGAAACGTAGGTGAAACGCATGCCTTAGATATCAGCCTTTTGCTAAAACCTGCAGGTATTCCAAAGCAGCCATCCATATGACCTCCATATTGAGGAGAGGAGGTAGACATTTGGCCTTGTTCCATTTCTGGTGCAAGATTTATCTTTTGTAAGAATCACTTTCAGTAGAAGATTGTGATACTAGATTCTTGCCTAAAATTTCATTAAGAAAATTCCAAATTTATCACATCTTATTTACTTTTGCTCTTCTTCAGTCCACTATCTTTGTTTTTGCACACTGAATAGACAGATATTTTTGAACATGTTTGTGCCTATTAGCTACTGAGTTTGGCTACAGGTACATTTTAATCTTAAAACTCCAATAGGCCACCTACTGTAAATGTTGAGCTGTATGTTTGGTATCCGGGTATTAACAAACAAGAGCACCCAGAGAGCGCATGTACCTCCACCAAGGTACAACATTTGCACACACAAATGGATCTCATGAAAAATGAGACCCAGAACAACGCAAAACATATCTTAAAAATCCTTGATTGGGGTTGTATTCAGATCCCCCTTTAGGGTATGAGAGGCAGTTATACTGTGCATCCTTACCTGAACATTTCAGGGTTCTCTCTTCATTATAGGCCAAGTTATGGCAGAAAATGTGTTAAATGGGGTTTAAATGGCCATCAGATCCAGATGAAATTTGGTCTGGTGATTGACATTGCCACCCTACACGTGTCAAATTTCAAGCAAAAAATGATTTTGATAACTTTTGAGTAAAAATCTAATCAGTTCTAGGGTTGGTCCTCATCAATGTATGTACCAAGTATGCTGAGGATGCATTCAGGAGTTTGTCTGTAATCCTGCTAACCAACAAACACACACACACACACACACACACGCGCATACATAACCAAAAACACAACCTCCTTGGCAGAAGTAATAACACTGATATAATTGCATTTTCTTCCCAAAATCAGTGTAAATTCTGATGCCACATCAGGGAAGGAAATGAGTGATGGTTATGAGGGGACACATGGAAGTAAAGGTGAAGGGAAAATTCGCAAACACCACCGCAGGTCCATGCGCACTCGCTCTCGGCAAGAGAAGACCAGCAGGCCAAAGCTGAGCATGCTCAATGTGGGTAACCAAACATATTTCAACAAGGAGCACATTTCTTGTAGTTCATGTTCAAAAATAATAGAACATTAAGGAATGTATTTGTCGTCTCTCTTGTTGCAGGTGTGTAACACTGGGGATAAGATGGTAGAGTGTCAGTTGGAAACTCATAATCATAAAATGGTCACTTTCAAGTTTGACCTGGATGGAGATGCACCGGAAGAAATTGCTACATACATGGTATGTACTAGACGAGTTGCTGCCAGTCCAGTTGATGCAAAACCTTTTGTAATGAGCGCTAACCTGCTCACAGCTGAGATGCTTTGTTATAGCTCAGAACTGTGAAACTCCATGTGTTGTTGTTCTGAGCTGCAGTGTACCAACATATCTCTGTTTTTCTCTCACCTGCAATCCCAACCAGTTCATATTGGTAGAGCCTTATTTATAGATAGACAGGTGGCTATTTCAGGGCATAACAACTCCATTAACTTATCTATAAACAAGTTGTTACAAGAAATGTGCGTACTTGTAAACCAATACTTGAACTACCTTTTGTGATGTGAAGTGCTTAGAAACATGAAGTACTTCATAAACATAAATGATGCAAATGTATTTTCGGATTTCCTTTACCCTGAAATTGAATAGAGACAATTGCTTTGTATTGGTATCAAGCTACATTAAGTGAATATATCTGGAATTTGAGTGATTTTGGTTTGGCCACTCTTAACAATCTACTAAACATCTATTGTTCTTGGCAGAGCCAGGCCTCCAGGTTTATTTTAAGCATTGCTTGATAAGATAAACTGTTTAATGCTCTGTTGTCTTTTTCTTGGTCCTTCTCTTAAGGTGGAAAATGATTTTATTTTGCCTCTGGAAAAAGAGGTTTTCATTGAACAGCTAAAGGACATTGTGGACAAGGCTGAGGACATGCTGAGTGAGGACACAGAGGGGGAGAGGAACTCTGACCAGGGAGGCAGCCCCAGACAGAGTCAAGGCGCTGGCACGCTGGGAACAGAGGTGAGAAAGGAACTGTTGACACTTTGTAGTTGCAGTGGCCTTGGATGCCTCATCCTGACAGCACTGTCAAGATGACTTGGCATGTAACACTGCCAACAAGAAATGGCAAAAATACAATCCTGTTGATGTGCCGTTTTGTCTACCTGAATTTAGCTGTAAGGTTCAGCTCTTTGGCTGGTCTGGGGAAATTTTTGTATGTCCATTAAATTGATATCCATGCATCAGAAAGTAATCATCTCTTTTTTTTAAAGGCTTTGAAAGCTTTTGCACCCAGCACATCACAGATGGTGTACCAACAAAATGGTAAGGCTTTCGTCCACCCAAAACTAAAATATTCACTCAAAGTCCACTTGCACTTTTAAGTTTTACTCAAACTCAGCTGCTTTCTTGCACATGTGTATTTTTAAGAGGCCAGTTGTGGTGTGATTGTTTGTATTCACTCATTTTTTGCTATTTTGCTTTTAAAAATGTCAGTCAGTAGCTTTTAGCTCTTCTGCTGAATTGATTTCATGGTAGATGTGGATTTTTGACTTTCTGTTCTGTCTGTCCTCAACAGTCCTCCACACTGGCAAGCGCTGGTTTATCATCTGCCCTGTGGCTGAGACACCTATGCTAGACAAAGAAAAGACTGCGTCTCACACCTCCACAGCCCAAGGTATGCTACACACCATTTATTGTTTACCAAGTTAAATGCTTTATTATGGGGATTAGCTTTCTCTGCCAGGAGTACATTGTCTATATAGTAAACTGAGTCATTTGTGTTTTATTCCCTGCTGATGACTCTGAAGATGCTGTGCATATATTAGTGTGTCTGTTCAGTTCCTTTGTTGGGGTCAGTTATACAAGTATTTCTGCAGTGGTTCTAGGCAGAAATGAAAGGCAAGATGTAGACTTTGGTTGACAGAGCCTGAAGGGGGGAAGACAGGCAGTGATGTAACTCTGGCACTCAGGACCCAGCCCTTCTTTTTCACGGCTTTGGCTGTTTAACTCTCAAATTGTTCTCCTCCTAATTACCTTTGATCATTTTGTATTTCCAGAATCAGAAAAGTCTGCCTCATCGTCAGCCAGGCCCAGCAGCAACATAACTGCAGTGACTACACTTGCATCTTTATCTTCCCAAAGCGCACCCTCCTCCTCTCAGCCTCCTGCAGCTCAGGCTTCAGAACAGCCTCCAGTCCAAAACACTGGCAAAGCCCGGGTCCAGCAGCCTCAGCCCTGTGTAACTAAACATGCTCTTGCTGGTGCTGGTGTCAGCCATCACAGCTCGCTTCCTGTAGAAGAACCTTGCATCTCTGCTGGCTCTATTGTGACCGACATGCAGTGCTGTGCTATTGTGCCACCTGTTTCTCTGGATGTGAATGCTGTTGATAAAGGAGCAGGAGGTGGTTTGGTCTCCTCTCAAACTACTCAGCCCAATCAGACAGCCAGTCCCACTATAGAACTACCCCCTCAGCTAGCCTCTCACCAGTCTGTGGTCTTGCAGCAACCTTATGCCACACCCATGCAGCCTGGGACAGTAACGTCTCAGCCCCAGAGTCCAGCACATCAGACCTCCCAGAGCTCCCAGTCGTCAAGCCACCAGCAGGCAGCAAGTGGCCCAGGAGAGTCGGACAGTGAAGGACCACGCAGGGTTGAGTTTGTTGACCGCACCATCAAAACTCTGGATGAGAAGCTGAGAAACCTGTTGTACCAGGAGCATGCTCCCTCCCAGCCGTCCAGCACCGCATCTGATCCCCAGGCCTCTAGCACAGAGGGAATCGGCTCGCCTCCAGTCTCAGACAGCCAGAGCACTGAGGGAGCCCTTACAAAGTCGAAGGGGGAACCATTGGTAAAATACACTGTGTGTGTGTGTGTGTGTGTGTGTGTGTGTGTGTGTTAGAGAGAGAGAAATATGAGCATTCAGACATTGGCTAGGAGCTAAGTTAATGACATTGAATTATTGAATCATTTCCTTGCACTGTGCTGTCTGTGTCTATTGACTATAAAGAGGAGGACAAATACTGTTTATAAAGAGTGGAATTACTGCTGTCAGCATGATAATTCATCATGATTTTTTCCTATAGCAGCTTCATTTTGTGAGCGTGTTTCTGTGTGTGCATGCATGCTCCAAAACCGAATCAGGGTCTGACTCATTCAGACAAAACTGAGGTCAGGAGAAAATAATGGCGAGCCTTACTGTACCACACAGATCTAACCATTTACCACTTGCAAATGATTGCAACCTCCCACACATGCACCGTTCTCTTTCTCTGTTAGCCTCAGATTCCTGAGTGCACAGATAATGTGGGTGTGCTAAGTGATTCTGGAGTGGCAGGTTGGTAACATTATTTATGTAATGTCCATATCATGTTTTTAATGTATGAAAGTTTGCATACTGTTTGTTTTGAAAGTTCTTCTTCCTGGTTCTTTAGATGCTAACAACGTTTTAACAGGAAGGGATGTAATTTCCGGCTCCACTTCCAAAAGCCGTTTTCAAGTAAGAATCCATTTTCAGAGCTCTTAATGAGCAAAAAGTCATTCAATTATATTACTAGTCTTGACTTATGTCATTGTTTGTTTGTCCTGTGTCTGGTTTGCTGCTTAAACGTTGCATTTGTAGATGATGTTTATGGACCCTAATTTTGTTATGTTTCTCTTCCTTCCAGGTCATCCCCACTCTGTCTAATGTCATTTGTCCTTTAGGGAAAAGCAAGACAAGCTGTGGTGCCTACTGTTCCCCAGCACCATCTAGTGGCTTTGGAGGGTCTCAGAGCTCGAACAAAGGCATAAGCAGGAAAGAAAAGGCAGTGTGTGTTGCTGGGGGTAGCTCCTCTGTGACAGCTGTGGCTGATGATGAGAATGCAGGAACATCCAAAACCCACAGTGGTAACCGCTGCTCTGCCCCACCAAATTTCTACCAGGCCACCCCGGTTTCCAGCCCTGATGCCACCCCATGCCATATCCCGCGAGCGCAGACGATTGATACTCCAACGCATCGCTCCTACCTCCACTCCTCTCATCTCCACTCTGACTCAGGAGATGAAGACAGCAGCAGCATAGCTCTCCCTCCAAACCCCACCGCCTCAGCTCCTGCCCTGTCTGAGCACAGTGGAAGTGACCTCATGAAGAGGGCCGTGGCCTTCCTGCGGCGCTCTGGTCGGAGCAAAAGTGAACAGAGCTCGGATTCACCGAGTCGACAGTCCGTGACCATGAATGGTCACGCTCCCTCTGCTTCGGCAGGGCATGCCCACTCATCCTACATTAGCAGTGACAATGACTCTGAGTTTGAGGATGCAGATATGAGGAAAGAACTTCAAAAACTGAGAGAAAAGTAAAGTAACTTACACACATGCAATCACTCACAGCTGCACAGATGTACTGCAAAGTCTGTTAACAGCGTTTTCATGTTATTCACTTTTGAAGCATATCAGTTTACAGTACGTGCTTAGTTTTTACCACCTCTTATTTACAAAAAACAAGTTATGATTTCCTTTCTTGATAATGGCAGATTCACTATTCAGTTCTGACTGCTCTAATTCCAAAATAGTTTCAGAATTTTGAAGGTGCCACACATTAATCCAGTTTTAAAAAGTCAGTCAACAGCAATAGTAAACAGAACCACAGTGGAAACTAAGCACTTAGTTTGGCACTATTAGGTAAAAAAAAAAAAGTCCTGGTGGATGCAGCATAAATTAACATGTAACAGTTTCCATCTTTAGTTTTCTGGTAGCACATAGACAGGTATGTCCCTCTGCACAGTCATCACTAGTCTCTGCATGATTTCAGTATAGCATAACAATAAAAATGATCAATGTGATTAGCTGACTGCTAACCATGTTTAATTGTCATGACACCATTGTCAAAGGATCTTCCTTTTTTTATCACATTCCCAAGTTGTTGAAAAGAGTGTGCTTTATCACTTTTCTGAACAACAGTGATCTGTGAGATTCCTCACTTGTGCTATAAAAATAAATGAAGTTGCTACTGTAGCACCTTTCAAAACATACATTTTGCATAAACTCTAGAACTGAATAAATCTGATATTGTATTTCACTAAACATTTTTCAATATCCTGTCAGCCTTTATTACTGAATCAGGTACTAAGTCAGCTAACGGCAGTATTTTTCTGTACTAATAGCAGAGATGTACAGAAGTAATGGTAAAATGGGGTGATTTTAATAATTAACAAGTAGAGAGGCCATGCCAAAACTATGGAATTTATTTTGGCAACGGTAAAGATGCTGTGACGATTATTTGTTTTAAAACGTGGGAAAACTAAGAACACAATACTCATTGCTTTTACTGCTACTTTTGGCTGTCAGATGTAAATGTTCAACACTATTGTGCAATCTAAATGCATAATTAACAGACTTTTACACATTTTTACAATATCAAAAAAAAAGAGTTGTGTGTGTGTGTGTGTGTGTGTAGACAGTTTAAATGAGGTAGGCCCAATCAACCAAATGGTCAATTAATTATAACATTTTGGTGGATCAAATCACTAGGTGGCACGCCATGTGACCAGAATATCCTGGAGCCAGTTTTGGCCCAAGAGCTTTGTGCTACCGTGTTATTGTTTTCTCTGTTTTTTCAGTGACATTAATGGCCATGTAGAAGCCTGCAAACTGATCAGACGCCACAAAGTTTAGGTGTCTTAACATGTTTCTGAAACACAGGCAGAGCTTTTTAAATAATTACTAACAAATCAAGAAAGGATGTCTCTTGACCCAGGTGTCATGATTGCAAGCCGTAATGAGAGGCTCTAGTGGACTATGCAGAGAATAAATTGCTGTAGAAAGCCTGGAAAAAAAGCCAGTGAAATTGGAAGGCAACCTTTTCAGAGCTTCTGAGTTAGTTTGTCTGTTCTTTCTCTGTACCTTCTCAATAGACACCTGAAGGAGATCTCTGAGCTGCAGGCATTCCACAGGAGTGAGATTGAGCGTCTGTACAAGGAGCTGGGCAAAACTCTACCCCCCAGTGTCGGGCTGCTTCATGTAGCGCCGCCAAGCGGCCGCAGGCGCAGGGCTAGCAAACACAAACTGAAGGCTGGAAAACTGCTCAATCCAATGGTGCAGCAGCTCAAAAACAATGTTAACACCACCACTGACAGGAAAGGTGTGTGGGTTGTGGTGGTGGGGTGACAAGTGGTTTATGTGATGATTTGTATGTATGGGAGATCATTTTCAGTCTGAAGGACACAGTTGTGGAAAACGCAGAGGTGGTGTCAGATTCAGAACACTGTAGGAGTGTGTGAACCACAGACTGATTCACTCTGACTCACTTTCTTTTTTCTTGTATTTATTTATTGCAACAAGGTGAGAGGGCTGTCAGTTCACCTGGATCGCCGTCTAAAAGTTCAGTTCTGTCAGATGGCCACTCCAGTGGTGGCTCCAGCTCTTGCAGTCAGCCCAGCACCACCCCAGAGCAGGTCCACACCCAGCAACCCTGTTCCTTGAAGGGTTCTTTCTCCTCAGACAACATCTATGCTGGGCTACACAGTGATGGAATGGCTAACCAAGCAGGCCCCGACCAAGGCCAAGGTACACATCATAGGTTAATGTGCATGTCGGCGTGTGTGTGAATGCGAATGGTCTCTACACAGCTGCCAACAGAGCTATGGCACATGCTTGAATTTGTTTATGTTGTCCAGACTGCTCACAAACCACTTGCGAATAGAAAGATCAAAAGAGTTTCACCTTGAAGGACAGTAGACACAAACAGGACCAGTTCATTTGAACAGAACTGTAACGTTCATACTGTACTGCATGTAGTACCACTTAAATGCTATGTATATTCACTACCATTAAAGCCATATGTTAGCTGTTCCTTACCAGGTGGCTAGCATCTGTTGGATTGAGGAAAAGAGGAGTGTTACATAATATAGTAATATGGATACACTGGAGTTTCTGAGTCAGTAAAGATAACCGATGATTGATGTGATAAGTTGACACCACTTGTAATAATTCAACTGTCAAACATTTTAAAACAAGTTCGCATTGCAAGGTGAATTCAGGGAATACTTTGTTTAGCACTGGGAGAAATAAAATGGGCAAAGAACAGCAAGTTACACCGGGTTAACTTGGCAAGTGCACTGGTACTAAAGGTTGAGCATAAAACAAAGAAAACATGAAAATTGATTCACAGTTCTACTGTAATCCACAGTGTAGAGGATAATTTAATTATAGTTATTTAATAAATGTGGCTGTTGTACAGTATAAAGTATATTAACCGATCTGCATTTAAGTCTACTGCAAGTTAGACCAGTCTATAATAAAGAGAATGATGAATGTTAAGGTTAAAAGGTTTATCACTGTGTTCTTGGCTAATATAAAACCAGGAGCTGGCACTCCCTCAGTTCAACAGCTGCAGACAACAGACAGATAATGAAACATGGCTCTTTTTGTAGGTTGCTAACAGTATTTAGGTGTTGGCAAAGAGAGAGGAAAGAATCTTTATTGAAAGTAATCATCCTTGTAAAACTGGCATTGTACCCATTCCACAAGGTTTTAGTGCTGAAAGTTGCCACAGTTTGCCATGTATTTTTTTTTTTTTTTTGTTGTTGTTGTTGTAGGAAATGTTTATTGGATCATTTTGATGCACTGCATAATGCCATCTTTTTCAGCTGTAGAATTTGTCAGTTTAGTGCATTTTCTCATATCATGCCATGGCACTTCTAGGGACAGATGTTGCAAATTACTCCAAGCTATAAACACTTTTATTTGACACCATCAAATAAACAATCAAACAATAGCATTGTAGACTAAACCCAAGCACACAACCTCAGTACCTTTTACCTGTTAGTCCCTTTGTTTTGTTTTCAGCTCCCCTAATATCAGTTGTAATTATTGGCTGAAGTTCCATCATCAGACCGATAATAAAGTTTTGTAGTAGGATCCTGCATATGGTGCATTCCTTCTTAGTATCCTTTACTGGTGCTTTTGATGGTGGGGGTATCTCATCCCAGTCTCTGTGCACTTTTACAAAGTATCTCTCTTGTTTCTTCTCTTCTTCCCTCTTATATTCATTTTTACAGGCTGGACGGTTTACCACCAAACGTCTGAGAGAGTCACCTATAAATCTAGTAGCAAACCACGCACTAGATTCCTCAGTGGACCTGTGTCTCTGTCCATCTGTTTGTATTTGTTCTTTTCTATTTCCCCTCACTCATTTCCATCTTGTCCTTATTTAACCTACCTCTCTCTCCCTACAACCAAGTTTTTTTTATTTTATTTATAAGTAATGTAGTGGATCTTCTGTCTCACTTTCCTCACAGGCTTCCTCATCTGCCATACATCACAATTTTCTAGTCTGATCATTCACCCTTTCCCTCAACAACCTCTAAAACTGAGCTCTGTATGGTTCTTTTCCCCCCTGATGACCAGAGGATGTCCATCACATGCACTTGTGATGTTGATATGCTAAACTCATATCAGCTAAGTCAATTGAATCTGGCTAATGTAAGCATATGCCACCAGAACTAAAGGCTTGTCCAGCCAGGAAATGTTCCCTTTCCTTCAGGCAATCAGAAGTGCAGGTCATATTTCTGGCTAGCTTGTGTTTTAGCTTATGAATTTACTGGAGGTGCCTTCATTTATTACTGCTGTTAAATCATTGCAACTCTGTAGACACTTGTTTGTGGTACTTAAAGGTGCTGTTGGTTCCCAGGCTTGTGTATCATTTTATTAAGGACTTCCATTAATAATAATCTGTGCCCTGGTGCTTAAAATTGCGTATGAGCTTGTATTTAAAACCACGGGACCACTTAGTTTGAAATGGCTGTTAGAATGCAGGGAGTTGTCATTGCTACGTATCTGTTGTCCAGGAGTCGAGGTTTGAGCAATAAAAAAAAAAATACAGTCGGCATAATAAATAAACAGCCACATTAGAGCTGTAGTGTCTGTGCAGGCAAAGCAGGGAACTCAACACTATCAACCTTTCAAAGCAATGGTGTCGCAGCAAGATGGTTCGACACCTCGATTTACCTTGCCAAAAATCACATGACCATCCCAAATGAAGCTTCATAACGTCACACTCGTATCAGCACAGTGCTTGGAATACTGTAGGTGTACTTGTCATTCTGCCACATTATTGAAAAACAGTGTTAGTCTGTGAGCTGTTTTTATAATCCAAGATTTAATGAAGGAAATTACATTAACGAAACTATTAAGACCATCAGGATTCTAACTGTTTCTTCGTGGGCTCAGATTTATTCCACCCACAAATGCAGCACCAAGGATGTGGCCAGCAAATGTCGCCATTTTTCACTGTGAGATGTTTCAAAACAGGGAATCATTTTCAATACAATTGCTTCATTTTGATTCAGTGTTTTAGAAAGCCTCCTTTGGTCCATTACTAGTGCAAGTATATAATGTCCCCTACTGGGGATCACTGGGTTTTGGCAGTCTGATTGGTTGTATGTTAAGCAGGAGTAACAGGGTATGCTATATTAAATCACTGTTTTTCTAAATGGGTTGTTGGAAAATATCATTCATGAATACAGGTTGAGTGATCACTGTACCTCTTAATATCAAATGCAGTTCCAAGAATGTAAGCACTGTCTCTGGTGGTGGTGAGGAATGAAGAAAAAAACGAGCAGCTGTTCTATGAATTCACAATGATACCAAAGACTGTTCAGCTATTTGGCAGGAAGGTTGAAAAGGGAACATTTCTAGCCTGTGCAATCCTCTTACATTCTTATGTGTAACCTTCAGTAAATAATAATACTAATTGTATGTACTTTAAATGTACAGTCTTTCCTCTGGCAATCATCCAGAACCACTGTTAAATTCATAGCCATTCATTTATGGGTATAACACCCCCTCCCCCTCATATAAATGCTTTGTGCAGTGGTGCTTCTGGCTTTAAAAACAGACTCTACAAGTACACAGAGGCTTGTGAATGGCTAGTCCTTTCCAAACATGGGCCTGAGGTCAGGTCTATGATGAGCCAGTGTACCCGTTTTGTGTGTATGCGTGAGAGAGAATGCCAAAACCTTTATACTTTATTTGTTGTGTTTCCATCCACTGTTGATTTGTATAACATCTCCCAAGTGAAGGCACTTTGCCCACGTCCGCAGTCCTGTGTATACTAACACAGAGAAACCCTCCCAGCCCTTCCCTGATAGGCAGGGCTCTTTGCTGTCCCTCATGTTTGGACGGAGAAGACGTGCATGGTGCAGGCGCCAGGCAGGGCATTGATGGAGACTTGCTCCGCCATATGAAGGGCTGTATCATCAATACTTCTACTTTTATTTTCTGCTTCCACCTCTCCTGAGTTACCTGCATGTTTCTGCCAAGTGCTAACACTGAGTTCCAGCTAGTCTCTACAGTATGTGCTCTTTCAGTTTGAGATTTGATTTCTTTTTGTATTAGGTTTTGTTTCACAGGCATTCTCACATCGACAAAGGGATCTCCTTTTTAACCTATGTTCCAGTCTACCTTTTCTTTTTTTTGTACTTTTAGCGAAGGCAGTGGGATTTACAGCTGATGGGATGAAGCTTTGTTCCAAGACACATATATAACAAATGGAAAAAAAAATTCTACTAATGATAATCACCATTAAATAGGACGGTGCTCCAGTAGTGAACATAAGATCCAGAGAAACTGAACTTGATCACAAGATTAAATTTTAGATATGAATATGTACAAACCTTTAACATAACTTTCCTGGTCCAAAGACTGAGTTATGTACCTCCTATTCATTTTTCCAAGTATCCCTTTTTTTAATAACCATTTATAATAAGACAACTGGATGTTATTGTGTCATATTAGGTGATTTCTTCTAGGTGAACATTATGTGCTGTTAAATAGATAACTAAAACGTCAAATAGGATGGTAGTTTTCGATATGGTCTCCAAGCATTTGCTAATAAGGTAGCAATTTGAAGGATTCCTACAATATATGATAGTTATTGGCCTCATTAGTGCCACACAGTCTCCAGAAACTTGTTCTAATACCTTGGTGTAGTTCGCCTACAAGCGTAATAACAAATCATAGTATTTTCTCACCCAAAATGCCTCCATGTCAAGGTGTAGGTTGTCTTCCAGTTGCAATTTACCGATCTCCCAGTCTTTCACTGGAATCCCATTTTTCCAATTTATTCTTCATGTATGTATTCACCAATTTGGATTCTTGGAGTCCTTGATATAGTCTACCTTGTTCTGCCTTTCATATAAAACTCTATTAGCCTGTTGTGATCTCTCCATACCAGTTAATGAACCAATAGGTCATGGTGTAAATCCTAAATAATTCAAAATTTATTTGGTACTTTTATACCTTATTTGTAGCATTGATTTGAGTGACAGTGAAGGCATTTTTAGCCAGTGTCTGTCCAGCTCAACATTGTTTAAAAAAAAAGAAAACCTTGAATTTTCAGGACGGCAGCCTATCAGATGGTCTACATCTTGGCAAGGTTGCTAGAAATGCAGGAATTCATTAATGTGCGCTGAATGTGCGTTTGAAGCAGCTTGTCCACATACTTGTGGTGTGCAGTGTGTCTTGGCCTAACTGTTTCTGTCTTGTGCTGTTTTACCTTTTTATAGGGTCCACTCTGAAACGACTTTGTCTAGGCAAAGAGCGCAGTAGTAGTAACTATCTTATTTACTTTCTTACTCTGTCCTCACTATTTTAGTCCACCTTATGTTTGTATGTGCACTGTATTTTCTCTTTATTGTTTTGGCACTTTGAAACTGTGGCGGTTCTTGTTAAAAATGCAGGTTACTCAGATTGTTGCATTATTTTATGTTTGTTGTTTTGCATGGCGTTGTGCCTACTTGTCGTTTGGTGAATTTTTGTCATTGCTTGCATATAGAACATTTCATTTGTCTGTACAGTAATTACTTACCTTTTATGTTGTAATCTTTTGGCTGCTATGTTGGCAACATTTTTCATAGATGTAGCTCTACAGTATGCACATTTACTCTGGTCTCAGCAAAACCATTAGAACTGTCTTTTTAAAGTGTTAATAGCTGGCTTTAGTGAAGGTGTCATTATAGCATAGTTGTGTTTTTTTTTTTTTAAAGTGTGATAAATTGTCATAGAGCAGCCAATTGTCAGTTTTCTTGATTGGGCAGATTTTTAAAACCTCTGTCTTTTCAGGGGCTTCTCTCAGCACCACACCAGCTCAGACACAGCCATCACGCTCCACAGCCGCACCCTCACCATCTCCTCAGCTAATCACACGGCTTGCGCAGGTTCAGACCAACAACAGTAACAACAAGAGAGGCACGTTCACTGATGATCTTCACAAACTGGTAGATGACTGGACGAAGGAGACAGTTGCAGCTGCCAATCAACCACGACTTTCCCTGAATCAGATCAAACAGCAGAGACGCCAGCAGGACCTGGAATGCAGAGCGCCACCCATAGGAGCTGCTGCACATGAGGTATTTGTGCATTAGATGATTTAGGATCATTGTACTTTGATCTAGGACTGGGTGATGTGGCCAAACCAGGCATTCCACAAAAGGTCACCATGTTATTCTACACCTAATGGTCCTTGCACAGTAGAACTGGTAGCCGTATGTACTTTTATGTGCCACATTAATAAAACTAGACAGCACTCAGAGAGTACACACTCCACCCAGGGCCAAGTCTGTTTCTCCACGCCATAAAAGCAATATTGACAGCGTGATCCTGGGGTTGCAGCTACTACAATAATATGTTTTATGCAGTAATATTTTATTTCATAAAAGGAGTGTGCTACTGACTACTAAACCTAATCTGTTTTTTGTACATAAAAGATAATGCAGCAAAGAGCTTCTTGTTTTTTTGGTTTTGGTTTTATATAGTGATATATGTTGTAATGTGGACCCTGAGTTTTTGGTATGTTTACATCCCTAGCTACTAGTGGCAGTTTGAGATGGCAGACTTTAACTTTCTGTATATTCAAGATGAGATGGTTCTGTCACCCAGCCCTACTTTGATCCAAGACATTTGATGCAATTACAAGGCCCTATATGTACTATTTTGTACAACTCGTTTTTCTTCCAGATGAAATGTCAGGTTGGTCCCAGCAAGTTCCATCTGCCTCTTTCCTGCCCGTTGACTGCTGCTGTAGGCCCTGGTATGCCCACAACACTAGCTCCCAACTCCTCGGCAATGCTCCCTCCAGGGTACCTTCTCCCAGTAGGTGCCTATGGCGGTATGGTTCCCAATCCTCTTTACCCTCAGCAGTGGCCTGGCATGCCTAGCCCATTAGGGTCCCTTGGTCCTGTAAGCATGCTTGGTGCTGCAAGAATGATTCCCTATGCCACAATGGCAAACCCAGGGATCCAAGCGTACCCTCTGGTCAGGCACAACCATGAGAATGGCCCCTGTCCAAAAACCACTAGGACTACCTGATCTGCTAACTGAAATTTGTTGGTGTGGTGGGCAGGATAGTCTGCAACTGTACAGAATCTGATATTGTAAATAAGAGGACAGAGTGTTGATATTCTTTATGCAACACACATCTGTAATGAACTGTGTGAGTGTGTGTGTATGTGTTTGTATGTTTGTATATTATACAGTACATGTTAAGTATGTGTGTACACAGAATGCTTTTTGGCTTTGGTCTTGACTAAACTCAGCCATACAGAACATTTTCTCAGCAGACACAAAACATATTTCACTATATTCTTTATTATGGCAGTTTTCTCATTGATTTTGCCTTTGTGTGTTATGTTCACTTTAAACACTACATTGGAATCCAAATACCAGTGGTTTGGGATACAGTGACAGGGCAGTATTTATGATGACGATATTTGATGGAATGTAGTGCCTTGAACATCGATTTATATATATATATTTTTTTTCATTCTGTGGAACATAGCATGTCTGCATCCAGCTTATTTCATTTGACAGTAGCTGGAGTGCATTACAGACACTTGTTTTTGGTTTACATACGAATGCCCTTGTAGTACTGCACTATTAACACAGTATATGGTCTTATTTAAACAATAAAATCATGTATGAACCCTTGTTTACTTCCCACCCCATGACAGATGGAATGCCATAGTGGGGAGCTGTACCGTTGCCTTGCAGAAACAAATGACAAATGGTTAATAGAAGACTGATGAGAGAAGGAAAAAAAAAAGTACGCCAGCAGCCAAAATCCACTCTTTCAGGTCAAATGGTTCTGTTGGACACAGCCTCTTTTTTTTTTTTTTTTGTTATGAAAACAGATGTGTTGGACAGCACAAGAGTTGTCAGTGTTGTAGCCTTGTGCCCAGAGGAAAGCCAGTGTCCAGAGCCATATAGACTGTACATAGTTCTTTCTACAGTATATGCCTCTGCTCGTGTTCTGATCAGAATGTAGCAGTTAATATGTGAAGGCTTGAAGCTTAAAAGTGCAATTTAACCCCTCCACAAAGCTTTGATCGTGGCCTTGCCACAAGCCTTATCTCTGATGTGTGCAATAGGAGCAAGAGGAAAAATCAAAGTCACAAATCACCAAGCAACAGACAGAAGTTAACAGGCAAAGTTTAAACATAACAGACCACCCTGCACCTCTGAATTCACTAAATGTTCCTTCAACTTGGCTGTCCTATTACTCAGCATACACTGTATGTACACAGTGTTTTGTGCAATCACCTGTTAAGTCTGACATTTTTAACTTATTTGTTTAAAACTTTTTTGATGCTGCTATCATCTGAGGTGATTCCATTGTATAGTTAAGCATTCAGTTTGCATAAGATGGTACTTAAAAATAAGGCTTCTCAAATTAAACAAATGAGATGCCCACACAACAGTGTTATTGTCTTGTTGAAATTCTGATGTTTTTCCCAGGCTGCTTTTAAAAACAGCCTCAGTTTTCTTTTTCCAATGATATATTGCAAAAATTCAGATACTTGATGTGGGAGATTTGCACAATTTATAGTCTCCTCTAATTCTACTGTACATAGTGGGTTTCACTGCTTTATTTTTCTTTTCTTTTTTATCACTGACCAGCATGGCCAACATCTCATATCTCACAAAGCAAAAATCAACAACACGGCTACTATGGAAAAAAAAAAAAATTCACATTTTCGACATATTTTGAAAGGGTCCAGCACTTCAATCCTGCTAAGCTGTGAAATGTACAGTTTTCTTGTAGTTTATATTTGTACATTTTGTTTCCCTGGGTGGTGGTGGTGGTGATGGAGGGCCTGCTTTTGATGTACATTTTTCCATCAATTCGGTTTGAATTGGACTTTTATAGAATACTATGCAGAGTCCTCTGCTTTGGTGAAATACTTCCAGTAGTAAGAGATTTCTGTTCTCTGTCACTTGTATCAGTAGCCTATGTTTTGTTCCACCCTCCTCGCTGCTAACACATAAGGAACAGAGGAGGGAATAGCCATTGTGGGCATATTAATTTGGGTGCAGTGATGATAATAGGGTTGAAATACACAGAGCAGCAGACCTGACCTATCTGAACCCTGCCCGAACAATATTGCCCCCTGGTGAATACGCTCTGATTGTCAAAAACGTGTTTCAACTGTCTGGGATGGCTTCTGCCTGCTGTGCCCCGCTGCATTACCCCACCCTGCCCTGCTGCACTCTTATCACAGACTGTATGTGGACAGAGAAATAAATAAATATTTTGGGCTTGATGGTATGTGTCATTGTTTTCATTTCCATTTTAATTTCTGGAGGCCATATCAGAATAAGGTAGGCTAAACCTCTGGAAGCGGATGTAGCATGTATAAACATATACGAATAAAAAAAAAAAAAAAAACATTCTCATTGGAAAGTGGTTTCCTGTTTTTCCTGAACAGAGGTTGTGCAAGTGTTTGAAAATGTGATGTCCAGACAGACCATGTTTTTCAGTCAGTCCGGCTCCATATTTTATGAAGCAAAACCACAGATTCGCGACATCCAATGCAAAATTACCTCGGGGGAAAATACTGGTCGAGTAGAAATGAAGAATTAACCATTTCTGAAAGTTTCAAATAAAGTATCACTGGTTATTGTGAAATCTTGGCTAAAGTGTACGTACATGCTTTATTTCAACACCAGAGCCGAGAAATAGATCCCGCTTTGTGTGTCGAATGTGTCAACCCGCGTCTTTGGCGCAACGTTAGCTTCAGCAATGTTTGTCCCTTTTGTTCAACGGAGTTTCTGAATTACTCCCAACACAATGAAATGGTCGGGATCATATTTGGCTTCATAAAAACATTTCATTGTACCCATGCTTCCCGTGATTTCATCTGGGATTGTCTAATGGCATGAAATCGATCTGCAAACCTTCCCTGGTGTGAGGTTTCCGAAGCACACCGTCTTGAGGAACGTGGGATAGTAAGTGTTTAGTTATAACACTAGTCCGGGTCTGTAGTGTTAAATGCTAGTTTTGTGGCAACGTGGGTCACATTTGGACTACTGCTAAACCCACCGTAGATGTAATTTTGCGGCAATTTTACCCAGAAAACACGAAGTAGCAACGTTAAAGCTGCAATGCAGCTGAAGCATGGCTGTTTTCCTCCTATTGCACAAGTCGGGGGTATTTTGCCACAGGGAAGGAGAACTAAGTGTGTGGTCGACTTTAGCTGTTCGATTAAGTAACGGGGCTGATGACAAATCATGCTGCAGTAGTGTTGTAGCGTTAACTGTTAACCTCAAGAAGTCAGACAGTACTGTCATTCTGCTGCCAAGTATATGGGATTCACAGGGTGAGGTCATTGTGGAGGGAAACACTAATTTAAAAGGGCTAATGGTCATCTAAGCCACAGTCAGACTACACTTTATGTAACAGTAAGCACAATGCTGTTTATCACTTGTTATTAATTGTACTAAACACGTTCTGTAACGTCAGTGACACTGTGGCTATCGTCTGTCCTGTGAGTACAGCTATAATGTAGCACGCGAATGAACCTAGCTGGTTGACGTTACTGGACTGAATGAAGAACAAAACGTCGATTAAGGCGGTGAATTAATATAAAATTATGCTAGCGTGTTTCAGGAGCAGTAGTTAGCTGTTCCCTTTGTAGCTAACGTTGTGATATTTGGAAAGTGAAGTGGCGTTGTTGCTAGCTGCTGTTAGCTTGCTGGCTACCACCGCCAGGCTACATTGTTGAATTGTTTGAGGAGGAAGCAGAAGCAAAATGCTAAAGCTAACGTTAGCAGGATTAGAAGGCAAATCTTTTGTGTTTCAAGCTAAACCTAGAACTGTGCACTACCTATCCTGATTGGTTTTTTCTTACTAGCCTGATGGGCTGTAAACAAGCTTGAATTCACTGTAAACTAAACAGTTGAGCCATTTGTTTCACTGCACGATGACCGAAAACAATTGAAACGTTGGTTAGCAGCAGAAGCAAAATATTGGCCTAACACTAAACTGCACCTGTTACTGGGACACGGAAAAATAATTTGTTTGCCACTGGGAGAAGGGGACATGATCACGTGACTGCACCATAACAGGTGCACAGTGTGTAGGCACGATTTGTCTAGACTGCTGTCTCTAACAGCTACAGTTCAGTGGCAGGAGCTGCCTGGTATTTAATGTATTGTATAATGAAGTCTCAGTAATTGATCCTCCCATCATTCTCCTTTGTGTTCCTCTGTTTCAGATGTAAACTTGGACAGCATCTGTCCCAGCAGTGGCCATTGGCACAATGGGGCTGGACTTTGATGTAAAGACCTTCTGTCACAATCTGCGGGCCACCAAGCCCCCTTATGAGTGCCCCGTGGAGACTTGTCGTAAGGTTTACAAGAGCTACAGTGGCATCGAGTATCACCTTTACCACTATGACCATGACAACCCAACTCCTGCACAGACTGTACCCCAAAAGAAAAGAAAGGGACGGCCTCCTCGTGCCTCACTGGCTGGGTCAGGAGATACTGATGACGGCGGTAATGGAGGTCGAGGAGCGGGACACGGGGGGAACACCCCTGGTAGCCCCAACCAGTCAGAGCGCTCACACTCCCCGGGCAGAGAGACAATGACCTATGCCCAGGCACAGCGTATGGTTGAGCTGGAGATTCAAGGACGCATTCATCGTGTTAGCATCTTTGAGAACATTGATGTGGTGTCAGAGGAAGACAGCGATGCGGACAATGCTCCACCATCTGGCGCTGCTGGTAGTGGTGGAGGTGTGTGTAATGGGAATGATGGTGGAGCCGGTGGTAGCGAGGTAGGAGGAAGTGGCAAGGACCGGTCTGATATTCTATCTTCTAATGGGGGCAAAGCCACCCCAAAGTCTGGGAAGCATAAGAGTAAAGAAAAGAAGAAGGATGGCTCATATCATCACAGCGCTCAGTCTGGACCTGCAGTCAAGCTCCCCGAGGCGGTGTTCAGAGAACTGGACCAAGAGAGACCTGACGCCCCTCCTCGGCCGTCATCTTACTACAGGTCTGCACTGAGACTTAGGAGCTGGTTCATTGATAATTACATAGAAGTTATAAGGATTAGAAGCAGGATTATTTTTAAGTACATCACAGGCATTTTAAAGACAAAGGCAACTTGAGGAAGCATCTTTTTTTAAAACGTACTATACTTTTGGTGAGTCACAAATATTTGAAAGACATGTTTACACACCCAGTCACTAGTTTGTTTGCAGTTGTACAGCTCATTGTCAAACATGTATCAGAAACTTAACTTCACCTCAGATTGCTGGTATTATTCTATTGTTAGTTCCTCTTTCAGGTTGAAGTTTGTGATAATTCTATACTCCCAATTAATTCAACTTATTTTCTTCTTTGTACTGTGTATAATTATACACATCTTCCTCTTCTCTCTAACTCTGGTGTTCAGGTATATTGATAAGTCTGTGGAGGAGCTGGATGAGGAGGTGGAGTATGACATTGATGAGGAGGATTACATCTGGCTTGACATCATGAACGACAAGCGGCGGCGTGATGGAGTTACACCCATCCCTCAGGAGGTGTTTGAGTACCTCATGGACCGCTTAGAGAAGGAGTCCTACTTTGAGAGCCATAACAAGGTACCTGAGCATGGATACTGAGGTGAAGATTGTATTTTAACACCGGATCATATAGAAACTGATCTCTGTTCACGCTCCTTTCCCTCAGGTGGACCCCAATACCCTAATCGATGAGGATGCTGTATGCTGCATCTGTAATGACGGAGAGTGTCAGAACAGCAATGTGATCCTGTTCTGTGACATGTGTAACCTGGCAGTACACCAAGAGTGCTATGGTGTTCCCTACATTCCAGAGGGCCAGTGGCTCTGTCGTCGCTGCCTGCAGTCTCCAAGTCGAGCAGTGGACTGTGCTCTCTGTCCCAACAAGGGAGGAGCTTTCAAACAGACAGATGATGCACGCTGGGCACACGTAGTGTGTGCCCTCTGGATCCCAGAGGTAATCTGTACCCGATTATGTGCATGTTTGATTTGAATTACATAATCATCTTCGTTAGTCTGTTCTTCAACATCAGAGTTGCTTTATTTTCCACAGTGTAAGGATTTAATATTATTAACTGGATAATATAAAGGTGCTGCATAGATATTTTCAGAATGTGACGTATCTTACATACACTGTATCTTGATGTTTTCACGGCTCTAACAACTGAAATGATACAAAGCCAGCTGAATGTCATCTGTTAATGTACAGTTTGGCAGTGATCCGTCAGACTACCTTATTACTAACCTAACCATTGCTGCTTTTCCCAGGTCTGCTTTGCTAACACAGTCTTTCTGGAACCAATCGATAGTATTGAGCACATCCCTCCTGCACGCTGGAAGCTCACCTGCTACATCTGCAAGCAGCGTGGTTCAGGCGCCTGCATCCAGTGTCACAAAGCCAACTGTTACACAGCCTTCCATGTTACGTGTGCCCAGCAGGCAGGCCTCTACATGAAAATGGAGCCTGTCAGAGAGACTGGAGCCAATGGCACCTCTTTCAGCGTCCGTAAGACGGCTTACTGTGACATTCACACACCCCCAGGATCAGCCCAACCTTTGGGAGGGGTTGGCGGGGCCAGCATGGGTTCGTCTCACAGTGAAGGAGAGCTGGAGGAGGATGACGAGCCCAGCATCGGTCATGATGATGACTCCAAGGGCTGGAGCTCTGAGCGAGCCAAAAGGGCGAAAGCAAAATCCAGGCTGAAGATGAAGAGAGCAAGGAAGATCTTAGCAGAGAGGAGAGCTGCTGCACCAGTGGTGTCTGTACCCTGCATACCTCCTCACAGGCATGTACAAACTACAGCTTCCAAATTTACTTCAAGTTCTTCACACCTCCTGCCAGCACATATGGCTTTTTTCCTTTTTTATATACAGCTGTATGTGGAACACCAGGTGTATATGGAAACATCACTTGTTAGGATGACTTAGGTTCAATATCATGGTTTTTTTTTTCTTCATTGCCTACTAGATGTGCTGCACTGTTTACTACTCTTCTCTAATGGAGACTCTTCTTATATTCAGTAAAGAAAATGTTGCATTTATATCATGGGAGTACAAGACTTATAGTGTTTGTTTTCTTCAGGCTAAGCAAAATCACCAGTAACTTAACGGTACCCAGAAAGGGCCAGTTCATGCAGCGACTTCACAGCTACTGGACCCTGAAGAGGCAAAGTCGCAACGGTGTACCTCTGCTGCGCCGGCTCCAGACTCACCTACAGTCACAACGACATATTGACCCTTTCCCACCGCAGCCTCCTTCACAACTTCCTTCAGTAAGTCATTTCAGTGTATGTTACTGTAATTCTGCGCATGTGTCGTTCAGTTATTCAACCTGTTTGTGGGTTTATTTCTCTTGGTGGTGCAGAGGGACAGCGAGGAGAAACAGACTGCCTTAAAGGAACAGCTGAAGGCATGGCAGAGACTGCGACATGACCTGGAGAGAGCCAGGCTGCTTGTGGAGCTCATACGCAAGAGAGAAAAACTCAAGAGGGAGACGGTGAGACAAAATCGGATTTGGTTCTGTCACTGACAGGTATCGAAACCTAATACTAGCATTTACACTAGGTTATTAGTGACCCGTGTAGTATGCACTATATAGTGTTGGGTTGTACGTGCTCCCAAGCAGGCACTGAGATGCCGCTTCAATCTAAAAATAATTTTTAGCTATTTTTATATACTTTGTTTTTCTGCTTCTTTGGAGCTTTTCATTCATTTCAGTTTTTCTCAAAGGTTAAATATTTATTTGTTGTGGTTAGGTCTTGGAGAGCGTGGGAGGGTCTTGTACTGTTGGGAAGCTCTGACACACCAAACAGTTATGAATCAGCTAAGAAAACAGTTGCACTCATTATCTGCAAACCACATCAGTGCATACACACCATACACTGTGAGGTCATTGTGCTATTGGAATGAGTCTCCCATATGAACTGTCTGAATGAAGAGCAAGACTTTTCCTTCACACAGGCATTCCAGTGCTGTCACATGAGTGTATGGGTGCACATGTAAATTTGAATTGAACTGGTGTACACTCATAAACACACATTTCTTACTGCACAGATTTCACATCCCAGCACTTTTTAATATATATATTCTGTCAGCAGGTAGATATTGTTAAAAATGTGTCTGTGTTCAGATTAAAGTGCAGCAGATGGCGCTGGAGATGCAGCTGACTCCTTTCCTGGTGCTGTTAAGGAGTACACTGGAACAGTTACAGGAGAGAGACACTAACAACTTTTTCACTGAGCCTGTACCACTGGCAGAGGTAAGTAGACTCAGTCACACATACTCACATTTACATTACCCGTCCACTTTTCATATCATCAGAAATCGGACTAATTACATTAGTATATATTGTGTTAAACTATGACCTCTGAACCCATCTTGATTTATTTGCTTCTTTTATTTTATTTGTAAAACTTAGTTGATGCAATCCAGTATTCATTTGTACAATGCACTCTGTGGCCGTTTTATTTGGTACACCTATACGACCTAATGCTATCCAGTACAACACATCTACCACATATTCTGCCTTTACAAGCTTATACTGGACAATATTTGTTAAACCCTTCTGAGAGGTTATCTGACTTTGGTATTGGGCTCAACGGTACAGTATTAGTTCAACTCCGATTCCAACTTGTTAGTATAATTACGTTTCATTTTAGTAACAACTTTTTTCACTCACATTTGCACTGAAAATTCAAAGGATTATTAGGACTTGTGGGTGGTGATTTTTTTCTAATCTCTTATCTGCTCCTGTCCAGGTACCAGACTACCTGGACCATATTGACACTCCAATGGACTTCCAGACCATGTGGAACCTGCTAGAGGACCATCGCTACCTCACCTTTGAGGCCTTTGAGGCAGACTTCGGCCTCATTGTCAACAACTGCCTAAAGTATAATGCCAAGGATACGGTCTTTTATCGTGCTGCCCTGCGTCTCAGAGAGATGGGCGGGGCCATCATAAGAACTGCCAGACGCCAGGCTGAACGAATCGGCTTTGACTATGAGACTGGCCTGCACCTCCACCGAGAGCCGAGCCCAGACAGTCGGCGTGACCAAGAGCGAGACCGAGAGAGGGAGCAGGAGCGGGATCGAGACAGGGAGCGTGAGCGAGACCGACCATTGTCTTCCAACGAAGATGGTATGTGATCATTTTTCGCTTTGGTTGTGGACTTTGTGGAAGGCAAAATGTTGTTAAGCATCAAATAAAAATCTAGATTAGAGGAAAAACATTTCAAAAGGTTTGGCAACCACATTTTGTAACTAATTACATTTGGAGAAGATAAAATATGTTTTAAAATTCCAGTCACTCACAGTTCAGGAACATTTGGCAGGCTACAAACCAGAAGATCGTTTACACTGGTGCTTTAAATCACTGAATGAACAGTGAACAACAGTGAGTGAAATATTAGAGAAAGGTGGGTGTGAGAAATGGGAGGAGGACGAAGAGAGAGGTCTATAGTATGAATGGCAATTGTAGTAGAGATTATTTTAAAGCACAGGGAAGGATTAACAGGGTTATCCCAAAATGTAGCCTCCTAGGCCTTTTTTTTTTTATACAGTGATTGAATTTCAGTCTCAGTTATAATACAGTCCTTACCACAAGTACTGAGCACCCGAAATACTACTACAGTGTATGTGGACGAAGTTGCTGAGTAAGAATTTAAGTAGCTGCAAAAGGATTTTGGCTCAGTAAGGCCTTGTGACCACTAGATGGCGTATATGATTAATGTGACTTAGAAACTAAAAACATCACAAATCCTTGATTTGAAAGTTTCTTATTTTATAGGTCCTTTGGTTTAAAATAGGGGTGTGATGATACACTTGGCTCACAAGTGGAGACAATACACAATATTGGGTTCATGAGAACAAGATGAGATGAAATGATAAATTCAGCTTCAGACTGAGTTTCAAATGTGTAAAAACACAGCCATTCATTTCTATGGGGGATTGTGTTCACCACAGCCAGCCCCAGCACCACAGGGGGCTCTGGCAAAATGGCGCAACCCCATGTGGCGAAAAAGTTGGCTCTGGTTCAACTTTCACTGCATTGGTGACAGCAAAGGGGCTGTGTTGACCAATCACTCACAGGGGACCAATACATCCCCTTACGTTAAAACACACCAGGGAGTTGCGTTTTTGCCAGACTAATGTGAACATATGGTCACACTCTATGCTGGCCTGGTTCTGTTATGTACAGCTTTTGCCTCAGCAAGAAATACCGTGGCGTTTTAAAATCACGAGATCTTGCAGCATGAAGTCTCATCACGCCCCTAGTTCAAAACCAAATTGTGGCTGTCTTTGTTACTAGATGAAGAGACTGGTTTGGCCTATTTCACATTTCATTTTAATTTCCATTAACACTATCTCTAAGTAGCCTCAGGCTAACTTTGGTTAAGTCTTGCAGACATGCAGAATGTGGTAAAGGATGCATCAATATTGCTTAAACTAGAAAAATAATACAACTGTAAACGTACATGCCATCATCTGTAGAAATTCTGCCAAGCATTTTGTCAACCAGGAAACACACAGACCTCTGTTACTCCCTAGTCCTATTTGACTTTAATCCTTTTATCATTATTTAATTTTCTTTCTGCCTCTGAAGGTAAATGCCTTTTTCTGTCTCTGCCTCTCACAGATTTTCTCCTCCCTGAGAACAGGCGATGGCTGCCGCTGGAAGAGCAGCTGCATTACCTGCAGACACGTCTCGATGAGGTCAGCCCAGGGAAGCACAGTATTGGTCAGTCTCGTAGAGCCAAAGCTCTGAGAAAGGAGATCAGTGTTATCAAGAGGAAGCTTGCCCACCAGCGGGAGGGGTCATCTGGGATAGTGGGCCGGGAGTCTGTGGGAGGAGGAGACCGGGCTTCTTCTCTCCCTCATCACCCATCCACTGCGGGACACCACAACGAGGGGGGAGAGAGCAGCAGCCAGGAGATTGGTGGAAAAGGTGCATTTCGGAAGATGTAAAATATCACTTATGTGCAACATGAAAATTATTATTCATGGAAAGTAACATAATAAAAATTTGATCACATTTTAACATATAAAATTTCTCTCTTTTTAAGGCCTGAGTGTGTCCTCATCTGCCCTGGCTCCAGAGGTGGGCCGTCGGACGTCTGTGCTGTTCTCCAAGAAGAACCAAAAAATGGCCGGACCCCCCAAAAGGCCAGGACGCCCTCCCAAGAACCGGGATGCTGGCTATACTGGGGTGGGGGTGAGCCAAAGCCCTATTGGTCCTCCTCAGCTGCCCTTGCTGTCACCAACCAGGCAGAGGAAGAGGCCCCGCAGCCCCCACAGCACCTCCAGCTCAGACAGTGACAGTGACAATGACGACCTGCTGCCAGGTACGGTAGACAAATGTTCCAAAAGATTTTAATCTAAAACCTTTGAGGCCCGCTTCATGATCTTTGTCTCATTTCCTCAGGTTTGCCAAGTAATGGTTTTGATGGAGGAAACCAGCCAGTGACAGAGAGCTTCCGTGTGTACAGAAATGAGCCTCGTCTGCCTCGCTCGAGCTCAGACTCTGAGTCCACAACCAGCAGCAGCAGCAGTGCAGCTTCAGACAGGACCAGGTGATTGATTTACAAACATTTTCAGTGAACATAAGATATAAAGGAAGTTCCTTTAATCTAGTTTTTATGTTACCAGTGATTCAAATGACTGCATGTAAAGGGTCATTTGTAGTAACAAACCCAAAGACACATTTTCCGCTTCTTTGCAACTCTAAAGGATCTGAGGTTTTCAGTCCTCTTTAGCTCAGTGGTTTCAGACCCAGATTTGCTAATATGGTTCAAACCCTGTTTCCAGTTGAGGAAGCTGTTTCAAGAAGACCAGCTCAGATAAACCTACTGTACAGCAGACAACTAAGTTGACTATTAACAGATGAAACAATAGTTACGCCAACTTTATAAAGCACTTTTATAGTCAAGTCAGTGTTTCTGTAGGCCTGTTGTGGAGTTCTGTTTCCAAAAGGCAAAATAATAATAATAATAATAATAATGATCACTTAATGCTACATTTAAAAAGAACTCAACTTTCCAGTGACTTTCTGGTCTCGTCTCCACGTTGAGGTTGCTGGGCAGCCAGTAGAGGCTTCAGGAAGTCACTGCCCCAGGCTGCTGGTCCACAAGAAACATTCCCAGCATGTACACTACCAGTCAAACATTTGGACATACTTTTCTCTTCAATTCAATGGGAAAGTGTCTCCAAACGTTTGAGATGTCTTTATGTTCGGGCTTAGTGTAACAAATCAAGTGACTATGATTATACATTAACTTTAGAGCTATCTTCCATCTGCTAAACTAAGTTAGTTCAATAATTACTGCACAGACACGAATGTGGTAGCAGATAAGTAAGTTTCCCAAAACTTCAAAGTATTCCTTTAAAGTATTTACAGATATGTTTTAGAGCTGTGTCAGCCAGCCAGTCATCTCAGTCATACTGGGGCTTTAATTCAGAGGTTAATGGCATATGATAATTGTTTTTAGTAGCACCAAACCAGATACAGGTATAAAATTATAACACTTGTAATAAAGTTATATGTGGCTCTTCTCTCTTAGTACAACCCCGTCTAAGCAGGGCAGAGGAAAGGCCTCGTTCTCTCGCTCGGCCTTCCAGGAGGACAGCAGCGAGGAAACTTCAGGCACAGAAAATGATTCATACTCAGTTGGAGGATCGCGGGGCGTTTCACATTGTAAGCACATTTTCACACTGATGTGTCATTATGTAAAGATAGTTTCTATTTATGTAGACCATGAGTGTCTTCTCAGAGTGATTTGAATCTTAATGTGGTTGTTAACTCATTACGGGCAAACTGCAGCATCTTTGGGTCTGTAACCAATCCAATAAGATTGCACTTATCTTGTATTTGATCAATGATCTGACTCAGAATATTAGATACCAAAGGAAACATGATGTCTTTATCACGAGACTGCTTGTGGTGATATTCCTTACAAGTTATGCTGCAGTTCATAATTTTACATTTACCTTGAGTATACGTGCATAGGAAACATGACATGTTCAGCACTAGATGTAGTGTAGACATAGTAGCTGCTGTAGATGTTGACTGTGAGATGGAGGGAAATTTAAATATAGTGCGGATAAAAACATTATTATTCACATTGACAAGTGCGACATTTTGCAGTTCCAATAACAACTAAGACTCTCTGTGTAGGACACCTAGCATAGCTCTCACCCAGTCTGGTTGTAACTGGCTCTTTTGCAACCAGCCCTGATGCACCATTGCAGAAACAGTTTGTCATTGCAGTATTTCACTTGATAGATTTCAAAAGAAAGTGGCATATCTTGTAATAAACACAAAGAACAGTCTTGTTGTTTAGTTAGAAGTGGGGTTGTATAGTGGTGACTGTTCCTGTTTTTGTGCTACTTACACAGTGGTGCGTGGCCGGGCCAGGTCAGGATGTTGGATGACCTCTGATGACTATTCTTCTCTGGAAGCTCTGGACTTGGTGTGGGCCAAGTGCAGAGGCTATCCTTCATACCCTGCTCTGGTGAGAGACAAGTAGATAATACAAGTGACATAGACCAAAGTCAAGTTTAATAAGAAATTCTGTAGGTCAGTGACTGTATATCTTCTCCTGCCACTGTTTGCCTGCAGATAATTGACCCGAAGATGCCCAGGGAGGGGGTGTTCCACCGCGGTGTACCAATCCCTGTCCCTCCTTTGGATGTGCTGAAACTTGGGGAGCAAATGACCCAGGAGGCCAGGGAGCATCTGTTCCTGGTTCTCTTCTTTGACAACAAGAGAACCTGGTCTGTGCTCCGTTTCATTTTGTCTCATCTACATTTTCACCAATCCTTTTTAAAGTTGGTCTTATGTCTTCACTGAAATTCTGTCCTTATTTACAAAATGATGACGCAAAATAGAGTAAAAACATACAAGCCACAAGCAGAATTGGCTTCTGGTATTACTGGTTGTGCACACACATGTAACTCTGCCTGTAGGTCATAGGAAATGCAGGTCAAAGGAAACTGCAGTTGAAGTTGTTGTGAAGCACTAGATGACAGAACATTTAGTACAAATGGGGCAAATGTGGTTTTTGAGAATAGTGGAGGAGGGGAAAAACATGTCGTCTTTTAGTTCATGTGCTGCACCATCACACAAGCTAAAGGTTTCTTCAGACTTTGAAGAGTGGGGGGAACGGTGAGAAACTTGATGACAGCAGCCAGTGTTATTCTAAATCTCCCTGAGATCTGTTCACCTGCTTTCAGGTCATACTCTCTAAAGAGTTAAAGAGCTAGGAGCTTATTTTCAACGACTTGACTTGTGGCCTATATTTCCTAGTAATGTCTCTGTTATGATGTGTATTTAATTTTAATTTTTATGTATGCTTTACTTTAAATGACATGTATTTTACCTCTGGAAATAATTGAATTAACACTTGAACTTGTGTATGTTTGTGCGCATGCAGGCAGTGGCTGCCACGCTCTAAGCTGGTGCCGCTCGGGGTAGACGAGGAGCTGGACAAGGAGAAGATGCTGGAGGGCAGGAAATCTAACATCCGCAAGTCAGTGCAGGTGGCCTACCACCGCGCCATGCAACACCGCAGCAAGGTGCAAGGAGATCCCAGCAGCGAAACCAGTGACAGTGACTAAATGCACAAAACCTTAAGTATCTTGCAGGTACTGTGGAGTATATTTCTCTATAGAGAGCTCAGCCCTACATCACAGAACACAAGAAACACAAGTGGGGAAAAAAATCCACTACATTGGCCCCGAGACGCACACTAAACTGTATTTAATCTGACTTCTAAAATAATGTATTTAAGAGAATTGAGAAAAATGGTATTAATAATAATCATGCTGTGGTTAGAATCATGATTTAGGCTGTTCCTCAATGTATGTTTAATAACAAAAGAGAGGTTTACAGATTCAAAAAAAGTCAAGAATAGTATTACACTATGTGGCATACACAGCTCTGCCTCTCCCTGTCATTCTTACACATGTAGTTTTACATTTGAACAGGGAAGCGCATGTAGTGGACAGCAAATGCACACCCTGTGGTTGCAATGGCTGTGAAAGCCATTGCTCCAGCAGATCTTTTTTCCCCACCTCCAAACAGGCCTTGTGCTAGAGTCCAGTCACTGATCAGATGAGCACAAAGAGAAACTGCTGCAGCCTGGACTGTGGGCAAACCAATGTTCATGTTATTTATTCTGCTTATTTCTACCTTACAAGGCCCACAAACTCATTTCACCATGGACTACTTCTGATCTCTCCAGCTACACGTTATTGTGTGGTCCTTTTGTTTCGCTCTGTCTTCATCATGTCTCCTGTTTATACGGTTTTGCTAACGTATGTCTGTGTCACACAGGCAGCTGTTGAATGAATAATGAGGACTAAACTGAAACACATGATCGCCTCACTGTCTGTCTTAGTCTCAGGCTGAAGGCTTTAGAACTTTTATATATACAGATTGCATAAATATAGACGTTTAATAAAAACAATTGAGGTTTTTTTAACTGGTGTGTGTCGTGTTGTGGTCCCTGCGTGTGTGTGTGTGTGTGTGTGTGTCCTAGAGTGGACTGTTTTTGCTCAGATTTCTTCCTTTTATTTCTTTGGAATTTCCTTTTTTGCTGACCCACCTATTTATTCTTGACAAGGAACTAGTGAGTGCTTGCTTATCACACTGTATGTTTTTGATAACAATTCACAGCACTAATGTTCAGGTGAGATTTGGTGTAGAATTAAAACAAAGAAAAACTTTTTGGAAAGGATCATCAACACTGCAAATACAAGTACTGTATACACTGATCAGCCATAACATTATGACCACCTGCCCATTACTGTGTACAGTCTGCAGCGTTGGGTTGGCACTCGTGTTACTCTGAGGCTCACTGTACACCTGTGAATCTGAAATTTGGTGACCGTTTAGTGAAAAACTTATGCAAAAGGAGTGAAAACTAGTGGTGGTGAGGACAAGTAAAGATAATGTTTTAGACAAATTCAACAGCCGCCTCAGGAAAGGTGTGATATCACCACTATAACCGCTGAATGTTTCTCTTCATACAGACCAATGTGCAGTATTTCTCATCTTCACCCATTTGAACAAAGATTCAAACGAAATGGGATCTTTTGAAATGGATGAATGAAATTTAAAGGTTTAATCTACAGCAGATCAACCCCGTCATCAGTGAGCCATGGGCGTCCGTGACCCTGTTGCTGGTTCTCTGTTTGTCCTTCTTTAGACACAGTTGGTAGATGCTAACCACTGCAGACCAGGAACACCCAACAAGACCTGTGTAGTGGTTCAAGTTACAGGTTAATGTGGACTATGTAATAGATTACCATCTGAGTAGGTAGATTACCCCTAACAGTATATTTATAGCCAGTCAAAAGATGCTTACATAACTCGGACATAACTTCAGCCTTGTGTGAACTGTTCATGTGCTCACTTTTAGGGTCATGTTTAAAAAGGGCAATGACACGTAATAGCCAAGCTGTTTACTGTAAAACAGGAAGCCAAGTTTGGGAATTGATGAGAGCCAAAAAACGATCTGTGTACAAAAAGAGGTAGTATGCTGCTGTGGTGAAATAGAGTGTGTGTGTTTGGGACTTGGACTGTACTGTAGGGCCAACAGTGACTGACTGAATCTTGGACAATTCTCATATCTAATACTATTGTTTATTTTTTATGTAGAGACTGATTCTGTTTCCTATCTTTCAAATTATTGAACTGCTTAGAATTATTGTACTAATAAATAATCATTGGGATGATTTGCCTCAATTGGTTTAGTTCACATCAGACCTTAACAATCACAGATTTCTCTTTGGCATCACGGACATTGGACAACAATCTGAAAGATAGGAAACACCTGCAGTGTGGGAGATGTTCTGACCCGTCTAGCCAGCACAGTTGGGTCCTTGTCAAAGTCACTCAGATCCTTAACCTTGGTGGCCTTTTTTTGCTTCCAACACATCAGCTTCGAGGACTGAATGTTCACCTGCTGCCTAATGTACCTAACACACTGACAGGTGCCACTGTAACGAGATAATCAGTGTTATTCCTGTCAGTGGTCATAATGTTATGGCTGATTGGTGCATGTTATATTGATTTTGGCTTAAATACTCAAGTTAATGTCCTCTTATAAAAGTGCACACACTATATGTGTCACAACATCTGGCACAGTGAAGAAACACACTGCATTGCCCAATGCCGTTTTCTTCATCATATCCAAAGGAGTTGCATCACCAGAAGTGTGGCTTATACTGCGCTCTAATGTTTACCAAGCTGAAAACACTCCTTTTAAGTGTTAGTGGATGACTTTTATGTGATGGTGTCACAGGTAAAGTAGAGTTCGAACCACTGACCACATGTGCCTCACACTGCTTCTGCAGGTTTCTTGCTCTTTCATGGTATGTTAAGACAGACTTGCTGCTCAGACACGCTTTACAAAAACATTTGCAATCTACATTTAAAAAAAAAAAAAATTGACTGTTTACATTACTGGTTTCTATATGAGTTAATTTGGCAGTGATGACAGTGAGTATGGATTTCCTCTCAACAAGCCAGAATGTTTAATCAATCTTTCCGCACAGGGTAAAGATCCCCCACTCAACTAGAACACCTACTTACCACAACATCTACGGCTTCAGATTTGAAACCAAAGCAACAACCCTCTCAGTACAGTAAAGCTGCCTTGTTTCCTGTTCTGAGCAGTACTCATAATGTGAGTGGAAACAACTGATAAGCATCAGTAGTTGTGGCAGGGGGTGATCTTATGGTGTTGTGGAAACAGGTTATCACCTGTTTTCTTTTTTCCATTTCAGCTGTAACTTTTACATCAGCTGAATCCTGTCAGCATCATCACTTTATTGGTCTCTGGTGGAACATTCACTAGATACCCAGCAGTATATATAGTACTTCAGATTATAAGAATATAATCTGGTTAAAACTAGCTCCCCCTTTACCACTTGCAACAAAATGTGATGTCTACACTAACACCCCAGCAATTATAATTCAGTAATATGATATACACTAAGGTGACATGGACCATTCTAAATAATGAACAGTTTTAGTATTTTAAGTCTGTTTTTATGCTATATTTTGTACTTAAGTAATGTTTTGAATGCAGCTTTTACTTCTAACAGAGGATTTTTAGACTGTGGTATTGCTACTTATGAAATCGAATCAAATGTATTTATATAGCACTTTAAAAACAACATCCAGCTGACCAAAGTACTTTACATGGCAGAATAAAATCACAATAAATGACTAAAATAGAGTAATCTGAGAACTTCTTCCACCAGTGACTGTATGTTACATATTTAATTGATCAAATAACCCAGGAACCAAATAACACCAGTTTCTTAAAATCAACACAATCTTATGCATTCATATGTTTGTATGTAGCTTTATTTTAAGAGCTAAGTTGTCCCCTGCTCACCTGGATGAACACATATAAAACAAAGCTGAACTAAGATCTGCTAGCTTCTGTTTAATTACATGCGGTTTTCAGTTATAGTGTAGATCTTAACGCACAACCTGTCCACAGCACAGTACAAGCCACCGTTCATACACCCCACAAATGAACTACAATGAAAGAATATTTAAATGTACAGTATTTCCTTTGCAGACATTCTTCAGAGCCTCTGCTGAAGAAAGTGTATGACCAAATCATTAAACATTGTGCCTATCCTGGTGTGCAGAAATTCTTGTTTGTATTTATATATATTTGTTTCTTTAGCATGTTAACATTTGCCAGATTTTGACCTGATGGTGGAGATATTCATAGGCTCACCCAGTTATAACAGTATATTCTGAGGGGGGACATGAATGTAGGTGCCAGCTTTCATAGCAGTGCATCCAATAGTTTAGAAATATTTCATAGCCTCATAGCTGCGCTAGACAAAAGGATCAGGGGATCACCAAAAGCCATTAGAATGCATGGTCTGCTAACCATGGATGACTGTAGCACACTGGGTTTGTTTCAGGTTCAACTAAAGGGAAACAGTCAGACAGTCCTTGATGCTCCTGCCTCCCTGCTGTTGCCGAGGCTTTGGTAAGAGGCGGTGCTGATGTGGCCCTGATTATTCATGCAATTTTCTAAACAAACGCCCAAGTGTTTTAGTTAAGTGCACGGCCTGGGAGCCTGAGAAACAAGTAGGCTGTGTGCGGTGGGTAAGAGACACCGTTCATGCGTCTGTCGTTTCCCCCGGGTGTTCACAAACAGCACCAGTCTGAGGAATCTCGGCACAACTTTACGCTCTTACCAGCAAAAACCGGCTACATGACCGAGCGAATAAACACCCCGCACGACATCCTGGCTTTTAATTTTGGGAATATTTTATAATTTGGATAAATATTCGATGTTTAAAATGCGTCTTGGCACCGCGCTGCTATTTCTCACCGCAGTGGTGTCTCCTCTTCTGCTGGAATGTACCCCAACATGTCAGGTGAGTTTAAGACCACTGTTGGTTCACATTGGACAATGGAAATGCTGTGGAGTGGTAATAAGTAAGGGGGAAACGACCTTTAATTGTTTATGAGTGTATATCCACAAATTACATACGAAAGCGCCCGGGTTTGTTTTTGTGGTGATAAGTTCAGGGTGGGTAGATGCTGCTTTGTTAATGTTTGGCAGTTTCTAAACTTGTGTTCTTCTCTATCCTCCCTTATCTTTACCGTAGATGGAAAATCTAAATGGTGAGTTTTGTAATTGTTGTGGATTTTCATTACTTAGACCCTAAACTCGTTTCAGCCTGCTGTCCTAATACTCCACTGTCTGCACAGGACATGTTGAAGGAGGCTGTTCTGTCAAACTGACCCCAGGCCCTGTCCAGCTTCCTAATACTTCCCACTCTTATTCTCAATGTGTCACTGTCCGTGTTTGGATGACGACTGATGGTAATAGTCAAACTCTAGCTCCAAAGTTCATTTTGTTGTCTTGTACACACAGATTATACATTTCAACCTTTCCAAATCCCTCATTATGGCTGATTAAATATTGAAAAATGTGTCTCATTGTTTTTTTTTCAGACTTATGTAGGGGCCCCAAGATTGAAATCCATTCATCATTTGTAGAGATATTTAGCCCAACCATGAACAAAAAGAAAAAGGTTGGACTATGCACCTGCCCCTAAACTCTGCATATGTATAAAATGTCATTTTGAGGTAGAATACATCTCTTTGCTCCTTTTCTGTTCCCTCTTTTTTTAGTGTAGCAAGAGAAATCTTCATACACGGGTAAAGTGCGTCGCACAGCAGTCGACACATGGAAACACCAGTGTTACCATGGTAGGAATCACCAGTGTTACCATGGTAAGATCAACTTTCCAGTCTTAGCCTGTAATATGCTGGTTTTATGAGAATGACTGTGTTGATGCTGGTCTATTTTTGTACTAATTTCAGTGGGTGTTTATGCATAAATGTGTCAAGGCTGAAGCAGGAAGCACTGTTTCCGTGACCTACAGTACAGCATCAACAAGCTGCAGTGACAGTTACACGGTGCGAGGTACAGTTTAAGATTTCTGTCATCAGATGTCACATTGGACCTTTTAGGTTTATCTGTCCATTAATTCTCTCATGCTGTCTTCATAGAGCAGCCTGTAACTCAGTCTGAAGACACGATGCACATATTTATTGCTTCGGCATGACTTTCTGAGGATATCCTTACCCATCACATCTCTGATGTCCATCATGAATAAACATCCAAAGATTTGCTTAAAAATTACACCATCAGCCATAACATTATTACCACCTTCTTAATACTGTGTACATGAGAGTCGGTGAGGCAGTTGGCTGGTACTCGTGTCACTCTGCGGCTCACAGCGCATCTTGTGTGAATATATTTGCTACCATAGTTAAACTGTCAGAAAGAGCGCAAATTTGTCTAGCATTCTGTGAAAAAACATGTTCAAGGAGTGAAAATGGTGGTCGTGAGGACAAGTTAGAGTTAAAGACCTGCAGTGTGGGAGATGCTCTGACCTAGTCGTCAGCATCACAGTCTGGTCCTTGTCAAAGTCACTCAGATTCTTACACTTGCCTGTTTTTTCTGCTTCCATCACATCAACTGAATGTTCACTTGCTGCCTATTATACCCCACACACTGACAGCTACCACTGTAACAAGACAATCAGTGTTATTCCTGTCAGTGGTCATAATCTTATGGCTGATCAGTGTACAGAATAAACACACTCCCAAGAATCATCATGTTTTAAGGTTTTCTTAGTATCAAAGTGACAGTTGTCTGAGCATCCAGTGGTATGTTGCAAAAGGGTTGAAGTTGTAGACCATACTGTAGCAACACAATATTTCCTGTTTCAATCATTTAAAACCCCTCAAAATATGAAAAGTGTACTGCCATACTTCAAAGCATCATTATAAACAAAAGAAAGCAAACAGATAGTTATAACAGTGGGCTGCATAATTCATTAAGTGAGCTTCTTCATATTGCAAAATGAAAAACAGCATAACAGCACAGCATGTCCATCAGCATCAGCATGGTTCTTCTATTGCTGGAACACTGACATCTGCATTTGTTATGTTTCTCAACGGATGTATCCAGGTGTTTCCTTCAGTCGAACCATTTGTCAAGAATGATGCTCACATCCTGTTGTTATTTGTTTGTGCAAGTTAGATCCCGTACCAGACTTTAATCTGTCTGTGACTCCATTGTCTAAAAACATCACTGTAACCGTGGAGCCTGGGTACAAAGTGTACGCCCGATGGTGTTACAATACAAATGGAGCCATCTGCTTCGGTGGCCTCGGTGGGCCACGTTGCCTCTATACTGTAAGTATTAGTGGCACACATACCTGTTTGTATGCACTTCTGGTTGTACACAGTAAAGACAAGACAAGGCAAGTTTTTTTCCTGTAATGTATTTATATATTTTTTTTTCCAGATTGATCCATCTCAGTCTCAGTCAGCTCATCTTAGCATCCCTTTCCTGCTGCCCTGTCTGTGTGTGGAGGTACTGTGAGCTTCATGTAACCTTTTGATACAGGCAGTATTGTTATTATGTTGTTGAATTACTGTGGTGCGTATTCATTCCTGGATGTCTTGTTTGGGCTGACAGGTATTTTACACATACAGAGATGCCCGACGTAATAAGAAGTGTCCATTTCAAGATGAACGACTTGCTGGTAAGTGATGATTCATGACAGAGTCAGACTGGGAGTGGGGGGGGGGGAAACATTTTACAAAGACAGCTCATTTTAGAAGTTTTTATTTTACTGATGTTTTATAATTGACAACTGCACTATGATTCAGATATACAAAAGAGGGGTGGTCCCCTTTTTTTTCAGTGATGCCTTAAAGTTATTCACAACATCAGAAATTTGAGCAGAGGATATTATTTAGGTCTTGTTACAGTTCATGCTGTACTGCTTGTGTTATTTCTATCTGTCCATTTTTAACACTGAACACAATCACAGAGATAGTTCAGACTATGGCTGATCAAAGGATTCTGGAGCCATCTCCCTTTCCTTTCACTGGAACTGCTGCCAAAGATTTAGAGTGCATTGTTTCTGGGACGACATGTTGCTCTAGAGTTTTTCATGTGTAATTTTTTGCACTTTAAGTGGCACTAATTTAAAGGAATAGTTCCACATTTTGCTTATTCTTGCTGAGAGTTAAATAAGAAGATCAATACCAATCTCCACTGTGTACGGTCGATGTAAGACTAAAGCTGAGCATAAGGACTGGAAGCGGAGGGCACATCTAGCCTGTGACAAGACCCCTCATAAACTTGTACTGTATCTTGGGAATGGCATCAATTTTCTTAACTAACACTTTGCCATCAGTTGTACCAGAATGGGATGATACAGGGACAAAGAGCGCAAAACCTCAGCACATAAGTCCAAAACTCTCTGCGTGATCTGATGATAAAACTGGCTCTTCATGCACTTTCATGTACAGAATCATGCACTGTACAGTGTGATGCTGTTTATGCTATGATACAGTATACTGTTAATTATGCTGGTAAATTAAAATCTGGTAGGTTTACCCAGAACTGCATCCTGGATAAACCTGTCAGGTATCTGCTGTCATAGCGTTGTGAACATCTGTGTCCATGTGGCCTCAACAGATGTTGCAGATGTTTGGCTCTCCTCTAATGTCACACTGTATGATTCAAGTGTGATTTGGCACTCGCTATGTCCTGCCAGTGACCTGAAGATCTCTGCCTCCCTCTGCTGGAGGCAACACGAACAGCTCTGCACACCTGTACTCAACTCCACGCTGAAGGGTCAAGAAGATGGAACAAGCCTGGTAAGTTTGGTCTATCAGTGATAGACTCCTCATATAATAAAGCTTTCTCTAACACCCGCTGTGTCTGCTCGACAGATATACAACACATCAACAGTGGACAAACACCCTCAGATGTGTGTGCAGGTGAGAAGCAGCTAGATGTGCTTCCATTGAAAAATACAGTTGTCAGCTGTTTAGTTGTAGATTCACATAATTGTGCTTCATTTTGCAGTTTTTTCATCAAGGCAGATATAATATCTCATGTCCCTTCGAGGCTGGTAAGTTGATTTATTACTTTTTCTTCTGACTTTGATAAGTTTGTCTGTTTCCTTTTCCTGACTCTCTCTCCCCCTTGTCCTTCACAGATATGTCTTCATGGGAGGTGGCTATTACACTGGGCAGACAGAGTGTGTTTGTGTCGCTCTCCTCTTCTGTCCCAGCAATGTTCTCGGCTCAGTTGTGCGTCCTTAATGAGATGGGATGTGCGCCCACGGGGCCAGTCAGCACACTAACAGTGGTACGCATATATATATATATATATGTTTGTGAGACAGAACGAGGTAAAGCCTGATCTGTATTTTAATGTTGATGTGAGTAAATTTGTGACTGTTCTCATCCATTTCGCAGGAGGGGAGTATGACTGAAGCAAGGATCAATGTGCTTCCTCACCATCTTGTTCTGAAGCCGTGCGTACAGGTAAAGTGCATGTGACAATTTTGGGCAAGACTGAGAAAGGGGTTTCAGGACATGGTACATTTACTTTTTTGTTCTTCTCATTCTTCCAATCTGTTTGTCGCAGGTGTGGCAGTCAGATCCTGCTTTTCATGGAAGAAGAATTCTGTGTCCAGACTGTAAGTATACTCCAGATGTACTCACATGAGCCCAAGTATACAGTACTAGTACATACACTTTTGTGTTTCACTTCATGCTTGCATGCACACACACACACACACACACACACACACACACACACACACACACACACACAGCTCCTGCAAACTTAATAGATCCCCTGCCCTTTGTTTCCCACAGTGTGTCTCTCCACACGTTCACACACACACACACACACACACACACACACACACACACACACACACACACACACAGCTCCTGCAAACTTAATAGATCCCCTGCCCTTTGTTTCCCACAGACACGCGCAACAGATGTGGCTTATACACAGTGGTAGCTTTGATATTTGTGATTATTATTGCACTGCTGGGACGTTTCATTCACCAGCTCACCCAGAGTGGAGCTGCAGGTTAGTTCAGAACACATTTAATGCACTGGTTCATTTCATTTGAAAATCATTGTCTGAATCTTTGACTGTGTGTGTTTTTATCTTTGTTTTAATTTCTCTGTTGCATTGCCTCAATAGATTCCTTTTGGGTTTTTTGGAGGGTTGGTGTTGGGCTAATAGCAACTGTGCCAAAATTACCACCTTTAAGGAATAACTAAAATTTAGAAAATGATCCATGATCTCTTTTTTTATTTTTTGTCTTCCCCTGTCTTTTCTCATATTTCTAGGTTGGCTGTATATCCAGAAGCCAGTGCTGCTGGTGTGCTCATCGGAGCAGTCAGCCCATGTCTCTGCTGTGTGCACATTAGCCTCAATCCTGCAAGAGGAGCTAAGTGCCACAGTACACTTAGCCCTTTGGGCCCAAAGCTCACAAAGGCAGGCTGCGGCTGAGACAGGGACTGCAGTGGCAGATCTGGGTCCTCTTCCCTGGCTCTACGGGCAGTGGGAAGTAGTGCGTAAGGCACAAGGGAAAGTGCTGATTATTTGGAGTCCTGAGGCCAAGAAAACCTATGAGAAGCAGAGGGAGGAGAGGTCAAACAAGGATAAGAAAGACAGCAACAAAGCAGATGTGAGACATGTGAAAATCAGAGTATGTGTGGAAGAGGATTATAAACTAGATAGAAAAAGACTGGTTAAATGCAAAAAAGAAAAAGTGACAGGAACTGACTGTATTAAATTATATGATGATGAAAACCGGTACCCACAGAAGGCGCCCTCTGCAGTGATAACACCAGTGTTTGCAGCTGCTCTTTGCTGCCTAGAGGGGTCACTGCAGCAGTGCAAAGGTCAAGGAGTTGCTGTTGTCTATTTTCAGGGCCTTGGCCACAGCAGGGACATCCCAAAGGCCCTCAGAGGTATCCCTCGCTATTGCTTACCGCAGGACTTCAGGGGGTTAATACAGGAGCTGGGAGGGATGAGGAGACAGGCAACAACTGGTAAAGCTAGATGGCACTGCTGGCCCAGACTCTTGACTAAAGTCTTGTCAATATGGCTGGCACGACGGCTCGCCTACAGGCTCCAAACACTGCTGCCTCAAAATGCAGGGGCCGTCACATCAGAAAATGACATCAGCTAAGACGGAGCAGGCTCAAGTTGCCACTGGGAGTTCATGTTGCAGAGCCATGGACTATACAAGAGCATGAATCTCTCCATGAGCGGCCATAGGCAGCAAAGAGGCTTGAATCTAAAGTTTCACGTGTCTGTCAGGGACAGAACTTTTGTTGCGCTGGAAACATGATGCGTACTCGAGACACAGGAGCTGGTGTTCCATTGTGAGCACTTCAGATCCCGTCACTCACTAAGAACTATTCATTACTTGACACCATGTCAAAAATGTCTCCACCTCTTTTGCATATCAAGACAGAGCCTCTTTATGTTGCTCTCATGACTGAAGCCACGGTGAACACCTGTCTTGTAAATATGTTAACTGCTATGAAAATGTAGTTGCAAATCATACCTCACTTTCTCTTGAAAACTTTTAATGTTTGAAAGTGCTGTTAAAGCACAGGTGGCAAACTGTACTACTGCTGTTGACAGGAACAAATTTGCATGGGAGTCTTTGCTGTGTGGTATTTGTCATGTGTTCAAACTTTTTACATCTTTATTCTGAAATATTTTGAACCATTGCAAGTCTACCGCTGTCTGCAGCCCTATAATTAAATATTTGTACACGTACTACCTCCTATATTCACTCCTGTACAGTTACAATATATACAGTCAGTGATTGTTTTCCCCTCGGATATACTACATTTATTCATCCAGCAAATAGTAGCCTATTGAACAGTTGACTGATGGTCAAGGCTAAACTGCTTTTACTGTAAGCTGTTTATCAGCGTTCACAGTCTGTATTTTATAACCTGTATATGTTTTTCTTAAAACCGTTTTGCAAATGAGTTCACTGAAAAACCATGATGTTGGCAAGACACCAGTATTCTTAAGCTGCTTGACAGGGTTTATCAGGAAGTAAATTGTCAGTTGCAGTGCTTTACACTGTACGCTGAAACAACACATCCCCCAAAACATTGAGTGCAGCGTGTAAACGTTAGCTCTGGGACAGTAAGAAGCTGTGATGTTGACACTGAGTTCACGCAGACATCTTCCATTTTTAATAGGCTGACATACATTTTCATTCGTTTTATTGATCTCTTTCTGAAATGTAACTACAGTTATCAAATAAGTGTAGTGAGTAAAAAGTACAATATTTTATTCTAAAATTTAGCAAAGTATAAAGTAGACAGATCTCAGAATTGTACTTAAGTACAGTGCTTGAGTAGGTGTTACTTTCCAACTCTGTATAATTGTATGTTCACACTGGGCCACATAATTATGAAAACTACCAAATGGGTTTAAGATCCACGATGCACAGACTAACACACAGTTAGAACAGGTGTTAGAGCTCTAGTTAAAGAATAATACAGATCCTAATCTACAGGGGTGGACGTCATTCGCCCTGTTCACTTAGAAGTTAATGGTTAAACATTAGCACTCCAGCTGAAAACATTCAAGTAGCAAACTGCTATATTAATAGCAACTGGGTGCAAAGGTGGTCTAGAATTAATAGGAGAACCCTGTAACAAAATGGTAACATGTACAATTCCTGCACCAATATGTTAATCGTCAGCAATGTGCAATTATGCAATTCACTGAACCAGCACCCACTTCGACCTGGTAAGAGTTTCATGCACAAAAATAACATGAGATGAAGGCACACTGCCATGAGGCCCTTCACTTTCTTCACTGTTCCCATCACCCTGACCATATTTGACATTTCACCTTTTCAGCAGGTTTATTATTATTACAAACTGGCCTACTGTATGTTTACTTTAGCATCTGAATTTCGTTTGGAATTCACCAGTATAGCATCTGCTAACAGCCCAACCCCTGAGCTGTCAATCACTTGCAAGGATGCGTAGAAAAAAAATCACAGGAGCGCGACAACAAACAAGTCCTCCAACATAAACCACTGTAGTCTTGTCACGACAAGTGGCCCAGTGCCATTTCTCAGAGGAACTGACACGCTGTGCTGCAGGAGTGACTTTATTATTTTAGTTCCTGATAAGGGACCATTAGCCGTGGAGCAGAGGACGTGAACCAGAGAGTTTCTCAGAGCTGTGCCAGGTGCAGCAATGACTCTCACGCTCCTACGGGTGCCACATGTTTTCTTCCTGCTGCTGTGCTTCTGGCTGTTCTTGTCGGCAGGTGCGCTGGAAACGATTCACCAAGACATACCTGAGCTTATCTGTAGCGAGGTAATAAGTCACCATGATAATCCTTGGAAAAAGACTGTAACAGAATTACTTTATATGGCTGTAATATCTCTGTTTTGTGTTTGCATATATTATATACTTGGCAGTGAGTGTATAACGTCTATTATAATATATAGATCTAATCGTTTCTGTCATTTTTCTTGAGTAAGTTGTAAAACCATTTTCTCTGACATCATAAAATAGTAAAGAAAGCAGCCAGTGTCTGAAAATTCAGTTATTGTTTATTGTTTGGATTAAGTGTGTTACTATCTTTATTTACTGTTGTTTATTGTTGCCTGTGAAAAATGTACTCAGAAATACATAACGACAAACTTGAGTGTGCTGGCTTCGGGTTTTGGGTGGAAAAGGAGGGACAGCACAGACAAAGAGGGGGAGATCAGTTTAATGCCCATTACTTATTTACTGTTGTGCCCCAGCGTGACACCTTACTCCTACTGATCCATTTCCAAGAAGGGTTGTTTCAGCTTGAGTTTTGTCAGAGAAAATCAACCAGAGGCGACCTGAGTATATGTACAATAAAATCCATTACAGAACAGTTTGATGCTTTAGCTGTTTGAAAGACCTGTTGATTTAGCTTAACCTCTAGAGTCCCTGCGTCCTCATATGAGGACCGCACAGCTTGGGTTTCCAAAGCTCAGGACTCTAGAGGTTAATGACAGTTTTGGCTGACACTGACCCACCATCACTGTCATGGCAGGTACACTGCTATCATAAATGATAATAGTAACACTAACACTAATTATGTCTGCTGTGAAAAGTCTTGTTATTTAGTAACATTGCACTTATGTGTATATGTGGCCAATTTGTTAGGTAGACATAGATGAAATTAATGCCGTTTAATTCGAGTCCTGCAGTAAACTCTGCCTTCAAGAAGGTAGTGAGAGAGCTGTTGCATTGTACTGCATTATACCAAGAGGTGCTTCTGTTTTCTTTATGAAGCTGCTGCTATGTTCATCACTAATGCAATATTGGCCCTTACTCTACACAGTGAACACTTTAACTCAGGCATTGTGCTTGTATTTGAGTTGATTTTACTTATGCCAAGGATCTGGCTACCTCTTTCACCACTGTTTACCTCAGTGCTAGTCATGCCATGTTTCATAATGGTTACTGAGTTCTCCGATTCTCGTTAACATCTTTTCTTTCTTCAGGGTTTGACCGACTGCTTTGTGAGCTCAGGTAGCAACATGATCAACATCACTATATCACATATTATGGAAACAAACTCACACTAGAATAAATCTGCAGTTTGTCTAAAGCAGAAAAGTTCTTCTTTCTGCAGCCTTTCCTTGCCTTGATGTGCTGCCTGATCCCAGTGTTACAATGAATGTTACACATGTGCAGCTTGAAGCGATTCTGTGCTGTCCAGCCGCACACAGCTGCCAACTTTGCCTGCAAATCAACATCACAGTCGAAGGTAGCTTTGTCATAAACCTTGTGTTTGGTATTATCAGCAAGGGTGGCACACCTTGATTTTTTCTTAATTTGTCCTGATCACATCATGTAGTTTCCTCATTACAGTAAATGTTTTGTTTGTACTGCTATTATTAAATCTTTTCTTGAGTAGACAACATTGATCCTAGTTGTTTCACATAACAAAGGTTAAATAAATTACTGACTGTGACTGCATTGCACATATTGTTGCAGAAGTGCTTAATGCATTGGATGTTTCTGAGGAGTCTGGTGATCATACTAATGAAGCAGAGTTCTTGGGAATGGCAGAGGGAAGTGGTCAGTTTGTGCTTTCTGAACCAAGAGGTATGAAATCATAAGCTCAACCCAAAACATGCACAAAGTCACACCATTTCATTTCTATGGATTATGTTGTATTTTTTAAAAATACAAATCACAGTTTACTGTTCATCTTCTCTGCTCTTTTTATAACAGCTTTGGTGCAAGTGTGTCTCAGCTCCCCACACTCCATGGAAATTAGCAAGATGCTGCAGTTTACACTAAGCCACACACAGCCCACACATAAGGTAGTAACTATTGGGCAGGTGTGAAGAACTTATCACATGTAGTTATTGTTTCTGTTGTTAATGAATTAATTAGTCTCCAGTGGAAAAAAGTAACTAAGTTGTTTTGTCCAAGACCTGAATTAGTCAAATTTTTAGGTACTTGGATTCAGATCAATTGTATTTTACTTTAGTTGCACTCCAAAATGAAATTATGTACATTTTCTCCACTTCTATTTGATAAATATAGTTAGTATTACAATAAAAAATGATAAGCTTAGAAAATACAACAGTGTATAGCTCAGACTAGAAAAAAATGTAGGAGAAAAGACGTAAAAATGAAAGCAGTTGTTAAACTTGGTTTTGTTTGTTATTCCTCTTTATCATATGACTGTTGAGATTTTTCTGGAGACCCATAGGTGGAGCCTGTAAATTAGCTTTATCTCAACCAGTTGCCATAGTAATACTGGTTATTCATTGATGCATCAGTATTAACAATCTAATGATATCATCAGTCACAAGACACCGTTTACTGTAGAATCCATACTGTTTCATTTGATACTTTGCTGATGTATCAACTTTTACTCAAGCAGAAATTTGAATGCAGGACTTTTACTTGTAATAGAGTATTTTTACATTGTTGTATTTATCCTTTTATTTAAATGTGAATATTTTCCCCAGCACTCACTGCCTTGCATTCCTACCTACTGAACTGCTCAGAGACTAGTTTCTAAATGATCTTTGTCTTGTTTATTGTTACTGAGTGATTCAAAGTTTACAATGTGCACATATTTCCTGCAAATGCAGCTGCTTTTGACGGAGAAAGTGAAGTTTGGCAGTCCTCTTCTGGTCACTGTCAACACGCGATCGAAGAGCACTTACAAAACAGTCACACTCCCATCTTTAGAAGAAGGTGAGGTGAAGTGCTGTGATGTAATTAAAGGCGTGCTGAATTGCTGAGTAATGTCAATAAATATCTGCTTCTCTTTCTTTATTTCAGTTTGCTCCATGAACCTAGAGGGAGCTGTAAAGGCATGTGATGGTAAGAGATATTGTCAAATCGCAAACGGTCTTTGTAGGCAACAATACTAATATAACAGGTGTTCCCTGTGTACATGCTGACGAGAATGCACAAGTGCCAGAAAAAACAGTCTTGTGTAACTTATAAAGTGATAAAGGTGCAGCTTATTTATGACTGGTGTCTTTGTGTCAGCTCCCAGTCTCCGAGTCGAGACTGATCATAAGACAAATGCGGTCCTCCTCCAACTGGAAGACACCGACATCAGTCAAGATGAGGTTATGTTCCAAATGGTTTGGAATGAAATGCCTGGAGAGGTTTTTGCATGGGTCAGTCATATGTATTATCCAGACAGTGTATTCATAGCAATCTGTTACTCCAAAAACAATATCGACTGTGTAACTTTTCTTTACCTTTGCAGCCCAAAGGCAAGAGAGAAATGGTCATTTCATCAGGCTTTGTTGCACCATGCCTCTGCTTCCAGGTAGCTGACATGTTCATTGTGACAGACATTATATAAGAACTTCAGATGGGTTTTTTTTTTAAATAACATAAATAAAAACTTTTGTTTTAGGTGTGGAAGAAGAAAAAAGAGCTTCGAAGAAATTTCTGCCCTTTCAAAGACCAACAAGGTAAACAAAATCCACCGAGGTCAGTGTCAGATCAAGGTACATTTACATGGTAATAGATGCACAACATAGCGATGTGTGTGTTTGTGTGCTTTTCTTTTTTTCAGATGCACTTGAAAGGATGCAGCACAATGTGTCTGTGACTGTGGTGGAATCTCCACTGAGGGATGGCGGCACAGGGCTGAGCTGGAATGTCACTGCCCCCTGCAGACTGGATGCAGAGGTGTGGCTGTGCAAAAAGGACCCGACAGGAGGCCAGTGTGAAGAAGTGATGGGCTCCAGACAGACACTGCAAAGCAAAGATGCAGGCTGGTGTGCAACACGCAATGGACACTGGGTAAAAACAGCAAAAACCCAAAGCAGCATTTCCTCTTAGGCTATATATGCATCCTGTTTCCTTTGCATTTTATTGTTATTTCAAACTTATTTTCCATCATTGGAAACAGCATTTTGCCACATTTTCTTTTTGTGTAAAAATTACAGTTATATGAAGATTTAAAAAAGGAAGTACTGTACATTTATGCCAAAAAATAATATGCAAAGACTGGTGTTAGGGATGCTATGAATAGGATGCAAATTTGGTAAACTTGGAAACTGCACATTGGAGCATTCTTTTAAAGTTAAATTTTAACGGCCTCATCATGCTCAGAGTCTGTCTGTACTGTGTTCATTTAGTTTAAATTGGAGCAATTATATAATATAAAAAACTGCTGAGATGATCAATACATAACTCAATTTTAAGTTTAGTGTGAAGTCTGTGAGCTTATTTACAACACATTGATTAATTTTAAATTGATTCATTTACTTCTTCATTCAATTTTCAGAAAACAGGGGAGTTCAACGTGCCATCACATCCTCTGCTTTGTGTTGAGGTGAGCAACTATCATATAAATGAAATACAATATTACATATTACTGTAAACATTTTAATGACTGCTTCCTACTAGCCATACTGTATTATCATTTTTAGATAAAGATACAAAGGATGGAGTCCTACTTAGAGCCCCAGTGTCCATTTGCAAGTAATACTATTAATTATTGTCTAAACCCAGATGAATGGAATGTAATGTGTAACTCTTATCAGCTAAAACAAGCTACACATGTGGTAAATAATTTATTCTTCCAGCATCTCGATGGAGATGGAGTCTGCCTCTCCTCACTGGATCACTGCTGACGTGTGTGGCCCTACTAGGAGCCTATTTTATACAAGGGGTCCTAAAGGGTCAGTCATCTATCACTGTAAATCATTAGATATTAACAGCACCTCAGCAAAGCACCTCAATGTTTGCTCTGTTTTCCTTTTAGGTTACATGTGGAGATGGTTGAAAGATGACGACGTTAAAGGTATGTGAAATTCTGACAACCGGTTGAGACTGACTGTCCTCTGAATACTGTTAATATTAAATGTTCATAATTTCATTCATACATTTGTAGAGATGTATTAATAATGTTCTTGTGTTTAAAGTATTACTTGCAGGTGTTACTCTTTTTTCCTATTGCTACTTTTTGCTGCTATTGTGCCTCATTCTACTCTGCAGTAATAAAAACAAAATTATTTCCTGTTATCTTAGCTCATATTGTAAATATTCTTAAAGGGATAGTTAGACATTTTGGGAAATACACCTATTCACTTTCTGATGAGAAGGTCCTTATATCTGTCTGTTAAATATAAGGCTACAGACAAAGAATAGAAACATCCACCAGTGAACAGCGGAGAATGACACCAACCAAGAAACAGCCTTACACATAACCCCATAGAAAATGGCACATTGTTGGTTTTACACTTTGTTTTTTGTAACAATTAAATGTGTTTATTTGTGAGCTTTAGTGGTGCCAGTGGGTAGACTTTGTAATAACCGAACAGAGCCTGTCTAGCTGTTCACTTCTGTTTCTAGTCTAGGTGCTAAGCTAAGCTAATTGTCTCCAGGCAGTAGTATTGTATCTAACAAAAAGACAGGAGAGGGGTATCAACCTGCTCATCTTAATCTCTGCCAGATTGCAAACAACCACATTTCTCAAAATATCAGACCATTCTTTTATACTTTATTAAACCTTTTAATCTTTCTTTATTTCAGGAGCTGTGGGTGGCGGTCATGTGGTGCTGCTATACTCACCTGATGACAGTCAGGCTTTGCCAGGGTTGATGTGTCACCTGGGCTTGTCCCTCCAGGACCTGGGTTTCAGTGTGTCTCTAGACCTGTGGAGCCAGGCTGAGCTCAGCATACTGGGCCCCGTACCTTGGCTCCACTCAAGACTGGATCGACTGAAAAGGCAGGGGGGCAAAGTGGTGCTAATTCTAACCCAGGCTGCCTGGATAAGGGCCGAACAATGGGGAGCACAGAGCTGGGAGAAAACCACTTCCAGGGAGAGGAACATGGACACAGAGGAAGAGGAGACAGGAAGGAGCTACCGTGTTCCCTGTGTAGATGTCTTTAATGCTTCACTGAGCTGCATTCTAGCAGACTATTTACAGGGCCGTGCTGGGGAGCGGTTTATGTTGGTGCAGTTTGAATCGCTTCCACCTAAGCCTCCAAGTGCTTTTTGGCCACTGCCCGAACTCTTCCGCGGCCTCCATTTCTACAGCCTCCCCTCCCAGAGCCTTGGTTTTCTGACTGAACTGGCCGGGGCTCAGCAAGTGACCACAGCATCAGCCAGACGTAAGAGGGCTGGGGGACTCAGGATGGCATCCCGAGCTCTGGCAAGAGGGCTGTCAGGGTTCTCAGCAGGGACTACTGTATTACGTCTTGCTGGGATGCCCCAGAGTTGTGTTGGGGTAGGAGTAGAAGACTCTGGGGAAATGGTGCCTTTGCAGTCATGTCTTATTACGCCCCCCTCCAGCCCTGACACAAGCCCTAGGGTCACTGAAATGGAATGGGTCTGACAGCAGGGGAAAAAGACCAAACAGGCTGCAGTTTTGGAATAAACAGTCAGTAATGACTTGAAAGAACCACAAGTGATACTCTGAGATGCTCTTATAAATCAGTATCAGTTTTTAATGTTTGTATTTGACTGGCGACCTGTCCAGGGTGTACGCCACCTCTCGCTCAGTGTCAGGATAAGCAGTTTTATATAATGGATGGATGTTTCTAAACATCAGTTTCATGTGTCTGACAGCAGAAATAGTAGCTTGTTTTTCAAATAAATGCTGAGTTGACGCTGATACAAGAAATTACAGTACACAACATTAAAGCCTCACACTACTTAGAAAAGAAAATTCAAAGAAAAAAAAAGACTAGAGTAAACCAGTTAACCAAGCTACCGTGTGTGTTTGACATAGCATTTCACTTTCTGCAAACACATGTATTGTATAAAAAGGTCCTAAAAAGAAAAAAGTGTCAGAAATATGCTATTTTCTTTATGTGAGTTTATACATAGAAACTGTATATTACTATAGTACTATGTTGTGTCCCTACTGTTTAAAGTGGGGTTGAATAAACAATGTGTCTTGTACAAAAATTTAATTTAGGATGTGTGTTTACAGAGAAACATTCTTATTAACATGCAGAAAAATGTTTCAGATAGGATTATCCCCCAAATCCTAAAATTCATAAACTGTGGCACATGTAGCTGCAGCAGATTTAAAAAAAATGATGTTAAAGTTACAGCAAAACTGGATGATTTGTTACAGGAACCCACAAGCTGCCTCCTACTTTGGGGTATTTGGTCGTTTGCTAAATTATTATATCTCTGGGGGACACTCTGCATTACAACCTACCCTTAAAGCTGTCTCTGCACAGCTGGTTCATAGGTTTTGACCTGTAAAAATGAATAGGAACAGAACAAATGTAGGCTACAAGCATACATGTTGGCAAGAGGTTCAGTAAAGCATTGTAAAATTTGAGTTTCCTAGATCTACATTATTTGAAAATGAAAAGTTAAGTATGTTTGTCATGATAAAAAGGTAAAATAGGGAATTCAAATGAAGCATACTAAATTTGTGGTTGGTGGAAAAGTCATATTAGTCAAGCACTTTTTTGAATTTCTTATTTTTAGGCATTTTAAAAGAGTCTACTGAGCTAAGAAATATATATCTTCTTGCTTTTGTGGAACAGTTATAAACATTTGATTATGTGGCAAAAGAAAAAAAGTTTCTTAGGCTAAAGCTGAGTTGATTTTGTCAAATAAATAAAGATAAAGATCAACAGACCTCACACACAGAAGTAGGGTCGCTCATACCGTGTTTGGAAGAATTGCTGTAGCCTAATATACATATAATATATGTGCCATGCAGACCGAAACCTGTAATAGGCCTACCAAATTAACTTGCAAACGTAAGCGGGTGAAATCTAGACGGGTTCACCAACAGAATGCATCGTCTCACTGCAGACATCGGTGACAGTGTCAGCCTGTGTGAAGTTTAGTGCTGAGTGACTGCCTGCTGAGTTCAGTCCCACGGGTTTAGGCGGTGCCGTACATCCCGTGTGGCTCCGCTGTCTGAGAATCAACTGGAAGCTGCTCATTCATCCGTGTTAGCGCCGCCCTTAGCACTAACGCTACCTGAACTGTGTGAGCAGCACTGATGTTAGCTGGCTGGTCATCCAGCCGGCAGGCCGTTGCTTTGGGGGTTCAACAAAAACGGCACGTTTGAACCTTTAAGACCGGCTCCCCAAAATGTGAAACTTTAACTGCATTGCGTGAACTAGCGGGGAATCAGACAATCATCAGTGGTGCAGCGGACACGGTTGATCTGCAGTAATGTAAGTTAACGTTATGATCAGAGTAGCCATAAAAGCAGTCAGGCGGACTAATTTCAGTAGAGCTGCAGTAAAGATTACTTAGCAGGTGTGCATTGTTAAATACTCTTTAAAACACTATTGTTTAAATATCACTGTCGCTGAGTTGATCAAACTGTAAAGATACACCAGACAGATTAGCAGTACTAGCTTTGGCTAACAGCTAACTACCGACCTTAGCTAGCTGCTAGTTGGCTAATTTCGTGTGGTGCTGATGCTGAGGTAGCTAAGCTAACGCTGAAGCTAGAGCATCACAACCAGGCTAAGACGTGTCTTTTAAAGGTTTCTAACAACACTGAACACGCTATAATATAGTTGAAAGCAGGTGTGTGTATTAATGTATTTGTCAACAACTCTAACTCCTGTGGACATTGAATGTCCATGTAGTAAAAAACTGTAATATGTTTATACAAGAGATGTTCTACTTTTAACACTGTAAATTAATAAACACTTAAAATGTTCTTGTAGCTTCTTACAATGCTAATTTTAAATACAGGGACATACAGTGAAATGTTGTTATTTGTTGAAAGTATAGATATTGTTAATGAAACTTGCTCTGCTGATAACTGAGTAGTATTTAAACCCAAACTATTTGAAAGAAAATTTGCATTACATACTGATTTTGTGTGTGTTACCTCTGAAGGATCATGTGGTGTGCCTGGCCATTCCTACCTGCTCTGGTGCTTCTCTCAGAGCTCTCTGTGGTGAGGGTCCAGACGGCACCATGCCAGACCTGTCGAAAACTCACTGAGAGTTTCATTAAGGTGCTGCAGTTAACTTAATAACCCATCACTTCATGTTTGTCTTCTGAGTCAAATGTTTAGGTATTCTGAGTCCTGAAACATCTCTTTTTAGGGCTTAGAGAACACAGCCAACAAGAACTTTGGGGGCGGTAACACAGCCTGGGAAGAAGAGAAGCTGGCTAAATATGCTCGCAGGTAGGATTTTTGAAAATCAAGACTTTATAATTTATTTACTTCATCTGAAGTCAGTACTTTGTACATGCAAAACAGTTTGTCTAAACTTGTGACTTAGATGAAGACTAGTTAATGCAGAAAATTGGGTAATTCCTAGGAGTTTGCGACTTGTTCTTGGCACTGTAATGCAAATTCTCTGTAATATCAAATGTGTTTCTGTTGTTAGATGCCCAACTCTAACCTTAATCTTTCTGTTATTTGTATTACTTGAACCATCCTGAATAATTCCATTCAGTTTCTGGATTCCTTTGTCTACCCTGCAATTATATATAATACTTTGTAATGTGTGAGTGATTTTTGGCCCAGAGCAAGGCTACCCCATTTTTGTGAATGAGGGGATTTCTGCTATCATTCAACTACTGTCTTACATCTCTAATTGTTGACTTCTTGTGTTAGTGAGACTCGGCTCCTAGAGATAGTGGAGGCTGCCTGTGAGAAAACAGATTTTGAATGTAATCGGCTGCTGGAGCAGATAGAAGACCAAGTTGAGACATGGTGGTTCCACAGGTAAATGCGCTGTGTACATAATAATCAAACTGAACTGTACTTTTGTTTTACTTCTTTCATTCAGCCTGACATGTTGGTTGATTTTTGTTTTTTTTGTTCCAGTTGCAGAGAAGCTATGGTAGCTGTTGCTAGTAGTATTAATTTTTGAGCGTCAATTTTTGGTGACACCTGTCACCAATTCTTTGGCTCCTTTTCATGAATGTAGCTAGGTAGCTAGCAAGTCATGGACCAAAATGACCCCGACATTCTTAATCCTGCCTACAACGCTTGGCCTGGATGGGCTGACAGCTTCTCCAGCTGGCAGAAACAGTCTTTAATAGGCTCAACAGTAGACCTTTATGAATCACTGAGCAAATTCAAGGTCTGACTCAGAGGTCGTGAACCAGGCTAGTGTGTGCATCATGTAGTAGAAAATAACCTTTTGTTAATCACAGTTAATTCTGTTTTAGCTACAATTTTCACAGAAAAATAAAAGTTAGGAATTTTACAAGGACCAAAATCAAATTATAGAGTTAGTGTGGACTGTCTTACATTTGGATAAGTTGTCTTTAAATAAGGTCTATACCCACATTTTATTTATTTAATACTGGGAGTGTGTTGGCACCAGCTTTGTGTTATTGTTAAGATGGATCATTGTGCCCCTGTTTGTGTCCTGTAGGCAGCAGGAGGCACCAGACCTCTTTGAGTGGCTGTGCATAGAGGAGCTGAGACTGTGCTGTCCTCCTGGACACTTTGGGCCTGACTGCAAAGGTGTGAAACACATAGAGCATCAACACAAGCTACCTGATTTTACCACACTTAACCTGCTTATGACACACAGATTTCACTGAGATGTATAATTCAGTGAATATAATTGGAATCAAAGATTTGCTCTCCAGAGTACCGCTAACGGCATGTTCACCCAATACAGAGTGCCCATCAGGCCCTGGTGGTGTGTGTGGAGGTCTGGGTCGCTGTGAGGGGGAGGGGACCCGGCTGGGAGATGGGGAGTGCGTCTGTGATCCTGGATACTCTGGCCATCTGTGCCAGAGCTGTGCTGATGGCTACTACAGAGAGAAAAGCTCAAATGACAGCACAGGAGCCTGTGCAGGTGCCTCTGACTGGGAGAACCGTTTCAGCCCTCTCTACATACATTTTGTTTGAGGTTGTCTAAAAACTGACTTTCTCACTGTCGCTGTGCCTCTCATCCAGCTTGCTACCATTCATGTAAGAAATGCTCAGGACCACAGGACTACAAATGCCTTGACTGCAAGCCTGGCTGGATCCTTCATGACAACAAGTGTGTGGGTGAGTGTGGCTTTAGAGGCTATGTGGTAACATTTCACTGAGTCGGTGCTGGTTTTTTGGATGCGTGTTGTTTGACTGCCCTTATAATGTCCCCCAGACATTGACGAGTGTGGTACAGAGCTGGCCCGTTGTCCTTCTAACACATACTGTCACAACACAGATGGATCATATGAATGCAGAGGTAGGCTCTCTTGTGTAGTTGCTGTTTAAGTTCATGCTTTCACTGTATTGTAGAGTACCTAATGAATGCATGTGCGATCTTCATCCCTGAAGATCTGTGGATTTCTGTAGCTGGTTACATTTGCAAAATTGAGATTATAATAATTTAAGAAAAACCTTTTATTCTTTTTTTGTTTGTAAAATGTCAGAAAATAGTGTCATTTCCTACAGTTCAAGGAATTTTTATTCAAACAACTGTGCAAAATTCAAAGGCAATCAGTTTACAGTTTCATATATAACAAAGAAAAGCAGCAGATGTTCACATTTGAGAACGTAGAACCAGTGAGTGTTTGGCATTTTTGCTTGGAAAATGCATAAAATGATCATTCAGTTATCAGAATGGTTCCTCATTAATTTCCTGTCAGCTAATCATTACAGTTATAGTTGTGTGGTTAGTGAAAACATCACTAGCTGTAGTTTTTCTGGAGCGACTATTTGAGAATATTTGTGACATTCTTGCAGCTGTCAGTATAGCACTTAATGGCCACTTTAGCATGTAATCTTGACTACTCTGCTTTTACTTTACCCAGGCTGTGACCAAGCATGTGTGGGCTGTATGGGTAGTGGTCCTGCCCGCTGTAAGAAATGTGCACGTGGATACAGATTGAAAGGGGCCAAGTGTCTTGGTAAACATATGCTACTTAACTACTAAATTTGCACATGGTATTGCCTTTTTACTTCTCTCAATGCCCATAAAAAGTTTCTCCCCGCCTCCTCTCACAGATATAGATGAATGCAGTGAACGTGCAATAGCATGCCCAGGGCTCAATGAGGCGTGTATCAACGAGGAGGGCTCCTTTCACTGTGAATGTGCCGATGGATTCATCAGAAGAGACAGCATTTGTGTTGAGAATAAGCCTCCTGGTAAGTAATCACAGTAGTAAATATGCATACGTTGCTGACATCTTCTCTAGATCTATTGGCTAAGCTTTTTTTTTTCCTCTACCTCAGCTGACCCAGAGAAGGGACTGTTTGATGACATGACAGATGATGAGGTCCTTGTGCTGCAGCAGATGTTCTTTGGCGTTGTAATCTGTGCCCTAGCTACACTTGCTGCTAAGGGTGACATGGTTTTTACTGCCATTTTCATTGGAGGCGTGGCTGCTATGGCTGGATACTGGCTGACAGAGAAGGGAGACTACATGCTGGATGGATTCCTGAAAGGACGTTAGGCTGTCTGGTGCCACGATTTAATGAAAGGACCTTGGAATTCCAGACAGTAAAGGTAAATAGCAGGAAACTCTTCCTACAGTGCTAGTGTTTCAGGGATCTAATTTGATTTGGGGAGTTACTTGAAAGGTCTCAGGTTCATTTATGTTTATGAATAGGATAATGCAGGAAAAAGTGAGAACTTGAAGGCTATGAAGCCGTAAACCTAGAAGAGGACATAACACTGCACTGCTAGAAGGGAACAGAACTTAATCCCCTACCTCACCATTGTTGGGAACAAAGGTGAAGACCGCTACTGATTGTTATGCATTTGGAAGTTTCATCTGGCTTCAATGTTGCTCAAGAAATGAATTTTTCTTCCACTCAATCAAAACCTCCAGTCATCATGTTTGATGCTTCACCACGTCAGCACTGTGAAGCAGAGGTTTTCTCCTTGATCTGAATGGTACACTGGTTTTGACTGTGTCGGGCTACTGCAATACTTAAGCTTCTTGCTATGGACATGAGATTAGATGAGGAAATTTTTATAAATATTCTATATCAACCAAAAAAGAAAGCTCATCAAAACTCTAGGATATTTCCATCATTATACCACTGGTTGTTCATGTTCACAGAATGGCTTTTACCTCCTCACTTCTGGAATGATTTTTGTAGTAATAATGCATGAAAATAGGTCTTCAAATGAAAGGTACTACTCCATATTTATTTATTTATCTTACTTTGGCATGGAAGACTTTTAACAGCTGTTGGTTTGCAGACATTATAGCTATTGACCACTAAATGAGCATTTGAGGGAATGTGCTTAGGTAAACACCAGCTCTAATTTGGATGATGCAAGCTGTTTTTCTGTTGCCTTGAATTTGTTTTAAAATATTTATTTGGAAGATGTTTATATTTTGCTTTCAACATTTTTGTGTGTACTTAGTTTTTTTAATGTGTTCAGTTGCTATTCTAGCAAATACAGTAGCAACATGTTAGAAAGTCACTGAAGAATCACTTCCTCGGCGTGGAAACCTGTGCACAGACTCACTGGTCATTACATATGTTTGCTTTACAACAAAAACTCTGACTCTTTGTGTTTTTAATTTTTAGTTTAATGATGCCAAGCTTCCTTTGCTCTTTACATAAGCAGAATAAGAAAAAAAACATTCTAGCTTGGGGAAAGTTATTTTCTACAATTGCATGATGCATGATAAAATGTGGGATATGCAGGAGATCAGTGAGTGGGAGAAACCTTTCAAGGGGAACCGTTTTACACATCAAAGTCTGTTTACAGGTTTTGTGGAGTACTGCTGCATATGTTTAAAAAAGTTGTATGAAGACCTTTATGGCTTCACAGAGAACTGCATGAAATCCAATTTTTAACATTTATTTTGGGGCTGAAGACTGCCAGGTTGAAAATTAATTAAACAAACAAAAACTGGACTTGTGAGCTTACCAGACCTGTAGCCTGCTCTTCACCTGTTTGGGGCTTGAGGCTACATTAACTGCTCCTGGTATACCACACCCGGATCTCCAACAGAACCGCTGATGGTCATGTATGTGGCACCAGTTTAGAACCATAGACTCAGTATGGTTCTAACAAGGAAGAAGAGTGTGTGGGAGAAAAAAAAAAAAAAAAAAAAAAAAAAAAAAAAAGAGTATTTCTGGTTGAATTTTGCTACTTTGTTTAAAAACTGGCCATCATAAGTCATACAGTGTTTTAGGAGTGCAATGCTAAATTGTGGAATATTTTTTGAGTCTTGGATTTATTGTATTAAAGCCCATGGCGGCAGATAAGAGAACCTTATTAAGTAAGATCTGAAATACCTCGCCTTTCTCGGATCCAGATTAGAAGACTCTAGAAATATAAGTTCCTTCAGTGGCTATCACAGCAATATTTACAATGGGTACGGAAAGTATTCAGACCCCCTTAAATGTTTTACTCTTTGTTATATTGCAGCCATATGCTAAAATCATTTAATTTTTTTCCTCATTAATGTACACACAGCACCCCATAATGACAGAAAAACACAGAATTTTTGACATTTTTGCAGATTTATTAAAAAAGAAAAACTGAAATATCACATGGTCATAAGTATTCAGACCCTTTGCTGTGACACTCATATATTTAACTTAGGTGCTGTCCATTTCTTCTGATCATCCCTGAGATGGTTCTACACCTTCATTTGAGTCCAACTGTGTTTGATTATACTGATTGGATGTGATTAGGAAAGCCACACACCTGTCTATATAAGACCCTACAGCTCACAGTGCA
>NW_018127986.1:188558-206852 GCF_001952655.1 Monopterus albus | reverse complement strand
GACCAGAACCCTTCCTAGAGCTGGCCTTCCGGCCAAACTGAGCTATCGGGAGAGAAGAGCCTTGGTGAGAGGGTTACAGAAGAACCCAAAGATGACTGTGGCTGAGCTCCAGAGATGCAGTCGGGAGATGGGAGAAAGTTGTAGAAAGTCAACCATCACTGCAGCCCTCCACCAGTCAGGGCTTTATGGCAGAGGGTCCCGACGGAAGCCTGTCCTCAGTGCAAGACACATGAAAGCCCGCATGGAGTTTGCTAAAAAACACCTGAAGGACTCCAAGCTGGTGAGAAATAAGATTCTCTGGTCTGATGAGACCAAGATAGAACTTTTTGGCCTTAATTCTAAGCGGTATGTGTGGAGAAAACCAGGCACTGCTCATCACCTGTCCAATACAGTCCCAACAGTGAAGCATGGTGGTGGCAGCATCATGCTATGGGAGTGTTTCACAACAACTCCGTGACTGTTCTTGAATGGCCCCGCCAGAGCCCTGACTTAAACCCAATTTAGCATCTCTGGAGAGACCTGAAAATGGCTGTCCACCCACGTTTACCATCCAACCTGACAGAACTGGCGAGGATCTGCAAGGAGGAATGGCAGAGGATCCCCAAATGCAGGTGTGAAAAACTTGTTGCATCATTCCCAAAAAGACTCATGGCTGTATTAGCTCAAAAGGGTGCTTCTACTAAATACTGAGCAAAGGGTCTGAATACTTATGACCATGTGATATTTCAGTTTTTCTTTTTTAATAAATCTGCAAAAATGTCAAACATTCTGTGTTTTTCTGTCAATATAGGGTGCTGTGTGTACATTGAGGAAAAAAATGAACTTAAATGACTTTAGCATATGGCTGCAATATAACAAAGGGTGAAAAATTTAAGGGGCTCTGAATACTTTCCGTACCCACTGTACATGTACTACATACAGTACAGTATGTGGCATTTGTATGCTCTCATTTGCATCTGATCTGACACTCATGCTACAGAGACTCGTGCTACAATGAGACATTTGACTCTGAATGTTTAGGTTCAGCCTATTTCAAGGTTCCACTCCAGTTAATGGGGTTAAGGCGTAGCAGCTCTCTCTCCTTCAGGACCTCCAGGGAGCGCGTTAGTGCACTGTCCCTCCAGCTCTCCTCCATTAGCTGCACACATACAACAGAGATGGAGACAAGAGAAAAACCTCAAACGCTCCCCATACTGTTGTAACGTGATAGCAGCCAGCATGTCGAAGCATTTTCAGGACCCTACTCTAAGAGGTCTGAACACAAAAGCATTAGCAGTGGATACATAATGCATGTGTGGGACTGTACCCTCTTGTTCTCATCTCTGTACGCTGTCATTGCTTTGCTGTGTTGGATCCTTTGCTCTCTTTCAGTGGACAGGGCGAGACGGTCCACTTCACGGACATATTCTGCTTCCTTCACTTTACTGGCCAGCTGCAGCTTCAGTGCTGCATATTTCTCCTCTATCTGTCTCTGTAGCTGCTCTCGCAACTCCTTCCTACAGAGGAAGGCTTTTGTCACTGTGTCTGAGCAGTAAGGTATGCACTCGCCATTTCGGGGAGAAAGACTCATCAGTATAGTGAAAGAGTTTATTTTTTACCTGTACTCTTCGCTCTCACTGCTGGTTCCATAAAAGGGTTTTCGCCACACTTGATGATACCTGACATATCAACTACAAGTCAGTGACTTAGAACTCAGCTCTTCAAGGCAAAGATGGCGATTGCATCATGCATACCTGTAATGCTCTCTTCGTTGCATGATTAGTGTCCTCTGGTGATTGTGGTGGTGAACAGCTGGCGTCTCCAGACTGACAGTGCGTTTATGGACCAAAGGTGGATGTAACGGGTTCAGTCTCGGAATACTCTAGGGAGCAGATTTGTGGAAGTTTTTCTTTTTCCCCTCTTACTTCATAGTAAACACCGTCTTCCTTTGAGACAGGAAAATGGTCAAGCAATGTATGAGGTGTTAATCTCTGCTCACCTGATTGCTAGTGCACAGTCGGGCAGAGTCTGAGATGACGGGAAATGTCATGGGAGTGACTACCAGGCCTCTACTCTGCCGGGCAGGAGGTGTGTTGTGAGGAATACACACTGGTGTGGAAGCTATAGAGATGGCCGCTGTGGTAATGAAGATTGAAATAAGCAGAATAACAGCATGTATAACATGTTTACTGGGACACTATAAGACAAATGGAAAAAAACAAAGCTGTTTTCTTACGTAGTTTCATTTTGTACTTCAAGCTGTTTCTTCTGTTGGCCACCAGAGAAGTCCAGTCTTTGTGCAGAATTAAACTTTCTGAAGTGTCAAAAGCAGCAGTTTATCTTCTTAAAATGTCTATTCTTAATTGGCATTAAAACCATAACAACTCCAAATGTAAATAATAAATTGTACTGTGCTGGTTAGAAATTAACTGTGACTTGCCTGTGCATTCACCGAGTGTTTTGCGGTGGCAACAGTTGCCTTGGGAATCAGGTCACCCCCACCAAAAAGAAAGTGTGGAGTGTAAGGCCACACATGGGTGCACTCAAAAAGAAAGATTAGCCTGTCAGTCGACTAAACAGATACAGTCAGAGAAGATGTCCCCTGATCCGACCTACACGTAAAGGAATTAACTGAATAATGCAGTCAATAATCATTTCAACTCTCAAACCACTTAAAATATTTTATTAAACATGGAGTAAAAAAGATTTTAAGAAAGGCTAACACGAATATCTCCACAGTATCACTGCATAATTGTAATATAGTTGATAAATGCAATGTATATGTTATGGAACTGATTTTCTTGTATGTGCCACAATAAATCTTCCTTGCAGTTCCTCCAATCTTGTATTTCAGATTCCAAGGGTTTCATGGTTCTCCCACAGCCAGGCATGATATTTGTTTAACTTGTGGTCTTCAGGTGTCACCTTTGACATAAAGACATCATGAAAATATCACATTTAGCATTTATGAATGTTAATGTAATCCAATGAAAGTAGAGCAGTTGGAATTATACTCGCCTCTCTCCATTCTCCCACACAGAAGATCCTATAAGAGTCGTTGCCATACTTCCCAATACCGTGTAGCTCAATAGGGTAACGCCACTGTTTAGTCAGATACTCATCTACATATGAGAAAAGGGATTGTGAGGTTCCTCTGGCTACTGCTGCTTATGCTGAGTAAAACCAACATAGAGTACATTAATGGTGCAGCATTTCCACATCCATCATGTACACTGGACAAGCACTTTCACCTGAGAAGCGGATGAGTATTTTGGCTCTGAGCTCATACAGGCCAAGTGGCTTCAAAAGTTCAGACATGGGCTTCCAATCGGCCTCCCGGGTCACTTCTGCAGATGGGTAACGCTCAAAGAACTGCCACAGTACTGGAATGGCCATCTTACCTGGAGTATTAGAGGTAAAAATGTCAGGCTTGAGTACTGGTTTCACACAGTAAAGTAAGTGCTGCAATGTGCGCATGTTGTATCTTACCACTGGTCTTGTTCAGAAAAATGGTGGCCACCAGGAGTTTCCAGGGGTCATGGAAAAGGGTTTCCTGTACAAGGTTGAATGGAGAACGAGGGGGTGTCCACTTCCTGAAAGCCTTCCTCCTGGGAGGGCTAAGGCCTGTGTATGGACAGTGTACATGTAACCAAAACCACACACATGATTTTATTTCATAAATGCTGATGCTTCTTTTCTCAAATAAATAATTTGAACATTACCATCCCTAAAGGGTTTCCCACTGAAATAAGGGCTCGTTTTCCGTTTGTCTTCCAAGCTTTTTGACTCTAGGCAGACAGGAAACATTTATTGGAAAATGTTTTAAAAACCTCACTATAACAGAAGTATTGTTTACAGAACTGCAAAGTAAAAATGATACAGTACATGTATCCATGAACCTAAGCGCCACCAACAAATTAATGAGAAATGGGAGGTTGAAATCTATTTCAAATCCTACTAGTGGACACCATCAGATGTAGTACGTTGAGGGTTTTGTGAGCCCTGGGAGATGAAGCACATCATATATGCACTAAGGCTCCAAAAGATCACATTTATAAAGAGTATAACAGCCCTTTATTTATACACCGACGTGCATACTTTTTCCTTTTTGGAGAGTTCTTTGTGCCACTATTTTAATGTGTCACTTTAATGTACTTATAGTTATAAAAAATGTTATGGCAGCCAGAAACTAAATGAAAGACAAACATGTTAAATGTGAAACTGTATTGAGTGTGGTGCACTGTATAAAAATAAATGGGAAAAATAAGTTGAAGTGTTGCCATTACAAGCTGTCAGACAACGCAGATCATACTTACTATTCTGGGAATTTCTCACTGGTGTACAGCTCCCACCAGTGATGTCAAGTAACAACACCTCCTCTGCCACATCCTGATGACTGTCAGCATCAGTCTCCGGGTCAGGATTAGCCTTGTTGTCACATTTGCTGTGACTCAGCATCTGGGCTACACCTTGTTGCTCCTCACCTTCACTCTCGCTGACAGTGGCAGGTTCAGCATTCAGAGTTGGGAGAGAAGGCTGCGATCCTGCCTGCTTGTTCTTGTGAACAATTAAAGTGTTGTGTTGTTCGCTAGTAGAGGCTAGTCTGAGCAGCTTCTCTCTCAGCAGTCCAGCTCTCTGCGGACTCTTCTGTAGCTTGGCATCATCCACTGCTGCTGAAGGTTTATCTTGTACGTAACACTTCACTCTCTCTTCAGTTTTGTCTCTACATACTTCTTGCACATGTGTGATCTCATCTAGTGCAGTGTCAGTATTAATATGATTTGTTTCAGCTGATCTCTTTATTCCTTCTTTAGTTCTTCTGCTCGATGAAAGAGCTCTGTTAGATTTATCTGCAGATGAAGCCACAATTTCTCTTGCATTTTGTGCTGTGTGCTGTTGTCTGTCTGCATGTTTATTCTTTGCTCTCTTCTGCTTCACTTGGGAGGGGAGTAATTGCAAAGCAGTGATGACCTTGTTCTTTGACACAGAGAAATCAAAGACACTTATATCTAAGCTCTTTTCTCCATTTTTTAGGAGGAAAGCGTGGAGGGATGCTCTTGATCGGAACTTCTGCCCTTCGGGACTTAACAGAAAGATCAATTAGACACCGAACTAACTGCATCTGCAATACTAACTATTCATGGCATTATTTATGAAAGCTTCCTCCCTTCACTGCATGTTTTTACAATTACACTAAGTGCCTAAAACCTTTGCACAGTAACAGTCATGATACATGATACGGAGAGAATTACAAAAAAATATGGTCACCTTATAATGTAGACATCCAGTTTGCCTGCTGTCTTGCCTACTTTCCTCTGCCTCACTTCTCTGATCCAGCCAGGGGGCATTGAGGAAGTGTGGCACAGATCATCATCATCCTCATCCTCGTGACTTTGGTCATGTATGTTTCCACTGGTCTTCAGTTGAATGTCACTGCAGGCAGAATGGACTTTGAAAGGTGTGCTGTTGTCTCTGATCCCAGTTGAAAGAGCAGTGAATTCTGAGGTGGGGACTGTCTTCAGCTCACTGTCTAGCTGCTGACCCTTTTCTCCCACATCAGCCATTCCTAGCTGGTGTCATCTTTACTGGAAACTTACAACTTGTTAAATCCTTGTGCTTTCTCTTGCAATAACTTTTGTGTTGCCTCGCAATATTATTTCTTTCATCTCTTGTGATTCATAACAGTCACTGTGTTGATCCAGTTATAAGACAGAGTCTGAGTTCAGGGATACACTGTAGATACAACAGAAGGGGGAGAGGAGGTGACACTTTACATGCATTTCTTATTGCTTTCAAAAGGCAGAGCTTCAACAACATACATACACTATGAGCGGCCTGGCTACGGTGGCTGATTTATCAATGTATTTAGTGTTTCACTCATTATAAACAAGTGTGTACCAAACAGCTGAAGCACAGTCATGGCTAGAGCACACAGTGTTTCTTCGGAAGGCTGAGTAACGTCACTATTGTACATTACATCACACAAAGCCACACAACAGCAGATGTGGACAGACATACTGTTACTGCTCACCTCGTTTTCCTTCCTTCCTCCCTTACAAGTGTGTCGGAGAAATGTAGGGACTAGTATATTTACTCTGGCTTACAGATGACTTCTTGTCAGCATTGGCGTAGAAGTCCAGTTTTTGTAAACACAGCAGCGCAGGAAGTAGCGATCAGTGTTGCCAGATTCGTCAGTTATCCACCAAACCGGGCTAGTTTTTCTTTAATTGGACCAGTCATTATAATTTGGGCTACATTTTGTACCTTAAGGGTAAGTTTCCACCTATAAAATGTTAGGTTACATTTCACAGGTTTTCAAACTGTACGAGAGGCGTAGAAGAAAAGATGAAAGGAAAAGATAAGGTAAAAATGTCCATGCAAATGCTCTAAAAACGGGAAGTTTGTCAACTGTTGCAGCTGCAGTGCGGCACGAATGCACACAGCCCACGTAGGCGTTAAAGGCAGGCTTCATATATATTTTAGATTCAGTGGTACTTACATAGTTGCCTCCAATGTCCATCGCAAATAAACGTCTGTAAGCTCGATTAAAAAGTCACCTATGCTCCTAATAACTACAGACCTTGCTTAAGAATAAACAACTTTTTAAGTTTCATACAGTGAGAAAGCAATTTATTCATACTTCTCAGTATATACAGTGGTACATAGCAAACGAGAGCCGTTAATAGCGAATTCGGCGTAATAAATTTTTCAAGATGTTAAGGAATGAAGGCGGGTTCTAGGCTGAGGGGTGAAATAGTTTTTGTCAGTGAAATCTGGCAACACTGGATTTGAGTCTGCGCAGTGCAAGCAAAATCATGAAAACGGAGCTTAGTATGAAAAGTCGACCGAACAAGCAACAAGAACAACCTGTTGATTAAAAAGCCCAAATTAGTTCTTTTGCTGTTTAAAGGTGGAAATGAGAGCCGTTCAAGCGTGGAAAGAATCAACTGGTGATCACTGGTGAGAATCTAGATGTTTATGTGCAGGCTGTGATTCTAGGTCTGGTGCTGGGATGCAACACCAGGTGGTTAGCAACGGCGGTTGCTATGCAAACTAGCGTTAGCCAGCTAGCTAGTGTTAGCACCACAGTAGTTAGATTATCGTTGACAAATGACTGTGATGCTGTAGCCGGTTTATATGTCTTATATGTAAGGTTTCATACAAAATATGTTTCCTGTCAGTAGGCTACTGTCTTTTGTAATACGGTCTAATATTAGGTCGGAGCAAACAATTTTAAGCTAGCTAGCTCTTTTTAACAGTACTACTGGTTGAACGTTCACGCTCATTTGCACATTTTATTAATCTGTCAATTATTATTCAGTTGCTCTACAAGTTTATCAAAATGTTTGGTTATCATTAGGCAAAATGTATATTTTGAAGGGAAAGGAAGTAGATAAACTCTCTGCAGTAAACCGACGTGCTCATATCTTTGCATAGCTCAGCATCTTGCAGTTATTTGCAGTTTTTTAAATTAAGTTTTAAGAAACAGAGAAAAGCAGAACATTTTCACATTTTAAAAGTTGGCACACATGAATATGATTGGTATGTTTCTTTAATACTTCAATAATAATGTAGACCATAAAATTTGTTACAGATCAACTAATCAATTGATCGAAAACATTTAATCACAAATCCATTATCCTCTTTTGCAGTGTTTATGACATTGCCTTCAAGCCAGATGGCAGCCAGCTCATCATTGCTGCAGGGCATCATGTCCTGGTAAGATTTTCCTGTTTTTTTGGCCAAGGAAGTTACATACTGCATCTAAACAATATATGCATTATTTTTATTATTGTTATTGTATTTGTGTTGCAGGTTTATGACACAATAGATGGAGCTATTATCCAGCTTTTAAAAGGACACAAAGATGTGGTGTACTGTGTGGCCTATGCCAAAGATGGTATGGTATTCAACATGCCTTCCATTTTTTTGGACTTGTACTTATGAGGCATTTTTCTACACACTCAGGCACACTCAAAGCGCTTTACAGTATTCACCCTATTCACACACACTTATACCAGTGGCTGCAAAGCTGCTGTACAGTCATTCACACACACTTACACATTGATGGCAATGGTTACCAGGAGCAACTTGGGGTTCAGTGTCTCACCCAAGGACACTTTGACATATGGACTGGAGAAGTCGGTTTTCGAACCAACCCCTCTCTACCTTCTGAGCCATAGCCACTGCCCTCCCAGCTACGTTTTCTTGTATCAGACATCATTAATATATCACTTAAATGCTGCATTCTTCTGCAGGTAAAAGGTTTGCCTCAGGGTCAGCAGACAAAAGCATCATTATCTGGACATCTAAATTGGAGGGCATTTTAAAATATGTGTAAGTGTCACTTTTGCTCATCACTTTTGTATTAATGCTTCCTCTGTAGTGTGTATTGTTCTAACACCTTTTTCATGTGTTTCTCTGTAGGCACAGTGACTCTATCCAGTGTGTTGCCTACAACCCTGTCACTCACCAACTTGCCTCCTGCTCTTCTATTGACTTTGGTGAGTGCATTGTGAATTAAATTCTGTACAGATCTTCAAAACTTTGTACATAATATTCAGTGAAGAAAGAAAGCCCTTGAGCACTGGACATCAAGCATCTTTTTCATTTTTTAGGTCTGTGGTCACCGGAGCAAAAATCTGTGAACAAACATAAAGTGAGCAGCAAAATAACATGTTGTGGGTAAGTGTAGTCTTTATCTGTAACTACCTGCAACAATGGTGCATTTCGATGGGACTCATTTATGTTGAAGGGTTTCAATTGATTGCAGGTGGACAAATGATGGCCAATACCTTGCCCTTGGAATGATGAATGGAGTAGTAAGTATACGGAACAAGAATGGAGAGGAGAAGGTCAAGATAGAGCGTCCAGGAGGGACCTCCTCTCCTATCTGGTCCATAGCCTGGAACCCCTCTAAGTTAGTAAAAATTAGAATTACCACCTTGCAGTTTTATACCCTTGCCAACTAGCTAAGTTGCAATATACATGCATGTCTGTCCAGACTAATAAATGTAGTGAAGACTTTAAAGGAATTTAATAATTTCCAGTAAGAAACCTGCTGTCTTCACTCAGACTCAGTTTTTGCAGAGGAGTACAGAGGAGGAGGAGTACAGAGAAATTATTATGAGCTTTGTCATATTGTCCTTGAATCCAAGTGGGTGTTTGTACCAAATTTGAATAAATATGCTCAAGGTGTTCCTGAGATGGGAACACAAGAATGGGACAGACATTTGGTCACTGTGACCTTAACCTGTGACCACCAAAACTAATCAGTTCATTCTTCTGTCCAAGTGTGGATGCTTGTCATATTTAAAGAAATTCCATCAAGGCATTGAAATCATGTTCACATAAATGGGATATAGGTACAGACAGACAAGCTGAACTATAATACCCGTGGCCACAGCTGTTGCTGACACGGAAGCATAGAAATAGACCAAAGTTTTATCTTCACCAGTTTATTAAATGCAGTGCCTCACCCTGCTGCCCACATTTTCCAGTGTTCATCTATGGGACAAGCTTTAAAGTAATATTGTGCAAATGAGAGTTAATTGCATTTTAACTGAATAGTTTGTGTAGGGCCAGCAGGTGGCAGTGGTCAGCTGTGAAGGAAAGCATTATGATACTGTTCTTTGATGCTCTCCATGGCTAAAGCCCTGGCCAAAGTTATAGACACTACTACTGAATTGGTTTTTTGAGAAAAGAAGGTCAGACAGGGTGATGAAAAATTGTAAGGTGACAGATAAAGATGGCAGAAATAAGAGACAGTGACAAGATTCATTCATTCATCCATCCATCTACAGTTTAGTTTTATCCTAATTACTTTAAATTAGTTTTCTTATTGTATTTTATTCTACTTTACTTTTATTCTATTTTAGTTTCTTAAATGGTATGGCATTCAATACTAGGTGAGAGAGAACCAGTATTTCGATGTTCTGTATGTCCTGCACATATAGTGAATTGACAATAAAAAATCTTTGATTCTTTGATCCTTGATTGATCTGTCCATTAGCTAACATGCTTTTCCTGTAGAGGGTCATGGGAGACTGGACCCAATCCCAGCTGATGGTGGATGAGAGGCAGATTACACCCTCAATAGGTTGCATGTATATTATTGTTGGGTTGCTTCATGGAATATGATTCGACATCTTGAGGTCAACCAGGGAACCGTGTCTCTTGAACAGCTTTGGATTCAGTGTCTTGATAATGGGAGCTTCAACAGGAAGAATTCTTCTCAGATGGGTGAATTGTCATCACAAGGGCTTAGATGGATACAGTATACATAAAACAATAATAAAGAAAAATATAAAATTCTATAAGAGATGCCATTAAAATAGTTAAGGATAAAAGCATAGTAAATGTTTGTGTTGCTTTCCATTTTAGACAGAAGAAAGGGCTTGACCATTAGCTTGTATTGACACTGTGTACTGTAGTGCAGTATGTTGATCGGAGTACTTGCACCTAAAGTCTTTTTATTGCGTCTTCCCAGGGATGAGCACAATGACATTCTGGCCGTGGCAGACTGGGGTCAGAAGCTCTCATTCTATCAGCTCAGTGGAAAGCAGGTGAATGTCACAAATCTGTGTAATAAAAATCCAGAATCAATAGCCTGTGTAAAAACAGCATTGTGACTTGGCATAATACATATAGTGTATACTGAGTCTTATTGTGAAATATGTTCTAATAAAACAAACCTTTCTTTTCTGTCACTCCGACTCTTTAAGGGGAGGATTTAGATGATTGAAGGTCTCATTAGCCTGCGTGGGGAATGCCAAAAGACTAATAGAATTTTGAAATACTATCAGCCCACTGTACATGCTATCACTTGCTATGGAAATTAGAAACAAGAATACTTGAGTCTGTCAGTCGTCCAAAATATATTATGTTTAGAAACACTTTGTTGAGTTTAAGACCTGTGTTGTAATCAGACTGTCAGTGTTTGTTGAAACCATAAGACTACACTGGAAGTGATCCTCCTATGTGTTATTAGCTTCCTCACTGCCCCCCTCAGTCCTAAATTCCCATGTGGGCAATACTGTAATTATAGACAAATATGTATTGTTCATTACTCTGCCATTGTGCCTTAGGCTCATATATTGTTGTTGGCTTATTTATCTATGTAAGTGAACATTGTTTTGATTACGACACCAGAAATTGTTTGCAGTGAAAGCAAATAACTACGGACTATTAGGCAGATTTTTTTTCCCCGTAATGACGAGAAACAGATGTACAGAGTTGGGCAGCATATACCATAAGTTGTTGTGCAAATGCACTTTGAACACTAATATAATAGAGGCTATTTAAATCATAGAAGGACTGAAAGACATTTTTTTGTCTATCCTTTCATCAAATACTCCAGGGGGATGGTTGACTTTGATGTGTGTTGGCCCAGACAGTGGGAAGTCTTGGCCCAGGCCCCTGGACAATAAATATGAGAAGTTCTTGTTTTATTCTTAGTTTAACATACAGTTCTATCTTTGTTGCTCTCAGATTGGAAAAGACAGGACTCTCACCTATGACCCGTGTTGCATCAGCTACTTCTCTAAGGGCGAGTATATAGTCATGGGCGGCTCTGATAAACAGGCCTCCCTCTACACTAAAGACGGTGTGCGACTAGGCACCATTGGAGAGCAGAATTGTTGGGTGTGGACGTGCCGGGTTAAGCCTGACTCCAACTTTGTGGTGAGTCTACAGCTGTGAAGTCATATGTCAAGAGAAGTTTTCCAACTTTTAAATAATAGTACAGTATGTGTTAGAATGAGAACAAAGGTAGGAGCATGTAACGCAAAACAGTGCCAGTTTTCATTTGATACATTTTCATGATCTGATAACACAACACCTCTTTAGCAACACAGATACACAAGTCATTTTATTTTACAGCAACACTTTTACAGCTTTTCCTCTCACTATATTTAACTGAAAGAGATGAGGCATTCAAGAGCGGATTGGTTGCTGGCAGATTCTCTCAGTTCTCCTGTGTAGATGCTTTATCAACAGGAACATTTTCCCACTCTCACAGTCTTTTCTTAGAGGTGTTAATAGGATGTACTGCTACTTTGTTATCTCTTGTCTAGGTGTTGGGCTGCCAGGATGGGACCATCGCCTGCTACCAACTTATCTTCAGTACAGTTCATGGCCTCTACAAGGATCGCTATGCCTACAGAGACAGCATGACTGATGTTATTGTCCAGCACCTCATCACGGAACAAAAAGGTGCATGCACTTTTGCATGAGCAACATGATGCTGAACTTATGATAGAGGACCTTTTGTAAGTCCACTGCAAATAATAGTTTGTCTTAAAACATCTCAGTTAGTAATTCGACCAAGGGCTAGAGGCAGTAAATTGAAAAATTATTATCTTTAATAGGAATTTATCATAATTTCCTTGTTGTCACATCAGTCATCCAGTTACTACTTTGTTGGGGCAAGTAGTCTGCTGTTTTTCAAATAGCAAATGACCACCTTTTGAGGGAAAGGCTTCATATATTTTGATCTTCTCTTTAAATTTAACAAAAAGGCGACAGCCAATTTTTGGCTAGTCCTGTATTTCATTTCTTCACACATACAGGAAATACTCTCAAGATCATTTTTAGGGAGAATTTTGACTGGAGATTCATTGGCTAGGATAAGCAAACCTCCCTCATCATCCTCACATGTCCAATTTTTCTGTAATTTTCTTCTTCCCAGTAAGAATCAAGTGCCGTGAGCTGGTGAAGAAGATTGCCATCTACAGAAATCGTCTTGCCATCCAGCTGCCTGAGAAAATCCTCATCTATGAGCTCTATTCAGATGACTCCTCAGACATGCACTATCGTATAAAGGAGAAAATTTGCAAGAAGTTTGAATGCAACTTGTTGGTTGTCTGCTCCCAGCATATCATCCTGTGCCAGGTTAGGCAGAGAAGAGATAAGATTTTCAACTTCGTAAAAACAAAACACCGAAAACATTCATTTAAACATGCTAATTTCAAGTTTTGCGTTTGCAGTGATCAGAGCCTCTTTGGGTAACGACAGTTTTCCTGCAGTTATTCTTGACAGACATACTTCTGACCTCTTGTTTTCTGCACACTAATGCACACTTGACAGATTGCACAAGACACTGCAGAGACGTTTGAGCACTATTAACATTATGGAAGTAAAGTGAATAAGTGCTTAGCCGTTCACTACTAGCTCAAACATCCCAGAGAAAAATTATTATATCTTGGAATTGTTGGTTTCCCAGATGTTTCTGCCTAGTTCTCAAAAGGCACCAGCTGTGTGTGTGCTCTGCAAGTGCTCTCACTCTCCTCTTCTCAACCTTCAAACTGGATAAAGTAAGACAGTTGAATGAAGGGGAAGGATCCCAGTGTGTTGAGCCAGTGGGTGTCTCCTGGGGTTCTTATCTTGTTCTTGTCTCTATGTTTGACAAAGGCTAGTAGGGAGGAGAAGCAGCCATAACACAAAAGGCTATTTCCTTGTAAATCTATCTGCATGTGACACAGGTTCTTCGGAGATCTCTCTAACAGAGATGCTCGTGTTTAATGTTTCAGGCAGCATTTAAACCATACAAGTGGGCTGTGCTCAAATCAAATCATAATTCTTCTTTGTAGCATACCTTTCTTGGTTTGAACCACACTTTATAGTGTTTAATAGAGCAATGCGCTAAGATTTGTTTGACTTTAAAAGTATGTTTAAATAATGTAACGTAAAGGATGAAATTAACAGACTGAAATGATAAAAATAACAAAATAATTTGGTCATACTGATCCAGTCAGTGTTCCATGGTTTTCCCATTCTGCTCTTGTGCAGGAGAAGAGGCTCCAGTGTCTATCCTTCACCAGTGTCAGGGAAAAAGAATGGGTGATGGAGTCTCTAATTCGCTACATCAAAGTAATTGGTGGTCCGCCAGGCAGAGAAGGCCTACTAGTAGGGTTAAAGAATGGAGCAGTAAGTATTTCAAGAAAATGCATTCACAAATTAAGTACCCTTAAACCTGTGTTTCAGGAACTTCAACATAAAATAAACACTTTTCTTCTTAAAAATTATGAGATTTATTTGCATGAGGCTGGGACTCTAAGTCACAAAATCCATTTCAAATACTGTTTGAATTTTTTAGCATTTAGCATCAGTGCTGGAGTTCTTACTTTGTTTTTGTGATATAGATCCTGAAGATATTTGTTGACAACCCATTTACCATTACACTGCTGAAGCTGTCAACCTCAGTGCGCTGCCTGGACATGAGCGCCTCCCGCAACAAACTGGCTGTGGTGGATGAGCACAACACTCTCCTGGTCTATGACATCAATAGTAAAGAACTGCTTTTTCAGGTCAGCAGGCAGTGGAGAGGGTAAAGTGTTTGGTTCAAGAACTTAGCTTGGCAGACTATACATTTACATATAAAATACATTTCAGAGGTGCTCTGAGCTGGAATGAAATAGAAATATGCATGTGTGTATAATTATTCAGATTAGGTACGTAGTTTACTCCTACCTGGTTTATATTTCACAGCCATCTGTAGATTTTATTTTCTCACTACCCTTCTTTACTCACCTCCTCTCTTTTGCCGTCCCTGTAGGAGCCTAACGCTAACAGTGTGGCCTGGAACACCCAGTGTGAGGACATGCTGTGCTTCTCTGGCAATGGATACCTTAACATCAAGGCTAGCAACTTTCCTGTACACCAGCAGAAGATGCAAGGCTTTATGGTTGGCTACAATGGATCTAAGATTTTCTGTCTCCATGTCTATTCCATGTCAGCTGTGGAGGTGCCTCAGGTACATGTAGCATGTTGTCAGCCTGTGCTATTCTGAAGGTAAAGATGGTGTTCTTTGTGGTCATAATGTAGAACTGATAGCACACCTCCTCTTCATATGTTCGGATTAATTTCTTGATGTTTTCACAATGTTGTTAGGTTTGTAATTGTGTTTGATGGTGATGTTATTGCTCTGCACAGTCAGCACCCATGTACCAGTACCTGGAGAGGAAGATGTTTAAGGAGGCCTATCAGATTGCCTGCCTTGGGGTGACAGACAGTGATTGGAGGGATTTAGCCACAGAAGCCCTAGAGGGACTTGACTTTGACACCGCCAAGAAGGCCAGTCAGATACACACAAATTATTCTGACCAGTACCGTCAGCCTAGTCATTTTACTGCTTTTGTCTTCACAGGATAATAAAACCTTCAAATAGCAGCAACTTTTAGAAAATGTAGCAACAGTGCCTTGCTTGTACTATGGTCCTATTCTTAGGCTTCATGTTGCCTTCAGATACTCACCACCAGTTTACAGCACGTGCTTTATCAGTCACATACAGTATAAACAGAAGCAATGTTCATATTGAATCTTGGAGGCAGGAGTTTTAAGGAGCTTGTACTGCAGAAGAAAACACAAAACCTCAGATCCCAAGAGGCCACTCGCTAAATTATTTCTTCTACAATTTTCAGGCCTTCATTCGAATTAGAGACCTGCGCTACCTGGAGCTCATCAATAGCATCGAGGTAATTCTTACTGTTCAGAAAACAAAACAACTGTCAATACGGTGTAAAGCCAAGCCCACGCTTACTGTGGCTTCTGACATCATTGAAATTAGACGAGGTTTGGAGGAGACAAAGCCCTGCAGCATAATTGTTACTGTTGTCCTACTTTTAAGTGCTGGGTTTTTCTCTGGGCTACACGTCAAACTCTTAAATAATCGAGTAACCTGAGTAATCAAGACTGACCTTCTTGGGTCCAGTCCACACACATATGCAAGCAAATATTTACACAGAGTTAAGCACACACACATACCATGACAGCACTGCATGCAGAGCAAAGGAAAATGTGTTTGAACTCATGCTAGAAAAATGCTGCTGCTATGTTCCCTTTTGAAAATGGTGATGAACCTTTTTGAAAGTGTGCTTTTTTTCCGTGAAGTGATAAAAATGTTCATTGCTTTCTAAAAAACAGTATTTGTTTTCTAATTTATTATGGCTGGTTGTATAAGAATTTAATAAAGTTTGATCAGTGGGGCTGACTACATCTAGCAAGCCAGTAGTTTTTAGTGCCATCTATATTGTTTGACTCATTGTGTGTGTGAAATCACATGCATAGCTGCTGTATGTGTGTGCATGCACTGGAGTGTTTATCTCTGCACACATGCCAATGTTTATGTTGACTGATTTGCAGGAGAGGAAGAAGCGGGGTGAGAACGACAATGAGCTGTTCCTGGCAGATGTCTATGCCTACCAGGGGAAATTCCATGAGGCAGCCAAACTTTACAAACGTACTGGCCACGAATCCAGAGCCCTTAGCATGTATACTGACCTACGGATGTTTGAGTACGCCAAGGTGAATCAACAAAAACACACATGTACAACATGAATCAATACAGACAGAAAGACCTGGAAAACACTGCATGTTTTAGGGGTGTAGAACATATGTTTTTCTTCATAACGTGCAGTTATGCCAAGTTGGGGCCCTGCACTGTTTTCAGATGCCCCCCCCCCCTCCGCTTACCGTCTGTCTTTCATCTTCTCATATATCAGTGGAATCTCCACACATATCATTTGATCAGCACGCACATACCACACTTTTACACACATATTCCTGTAGAGCACAAGGCTAACTTAAACATAGTTACAGTTAGAAATGGAGAGAAATAAGGTGAGTGTCTGCTCTTACTGTACGTGAACACTTTGCTGAGAAGGTCAGATCGAGTTGAGACAAATTCTGGCTTTATTATGTTTACATGTGGGGGACCCTTTGATCATCAGCATTACATTCACTTTGTTGGAGCAGATGACACAGCCACAACTCATTCACGTGTATTTTTGTGTATGTGTGTGTGTGTCAGATTGTATGTGTGTTTGATGTAGCTGCTGTATATTTATGTGGTTGTGCAACCATCTGGTCCTACAGTCTGTTTGTTTTAGGTAGGATGGACACCGGAGGGAAAGGCCTTCGGGCTGCCCAATGTTTGTGTTACTTTCTTCCTCCTGTCTCAACCTTGACCCCCATGAATTTATCTGTTTGAACTGCACTTCTCTTGCTCTTCCTCCAGATTACTATTAGGAATCTACTTGTAGTATGAACTTTGTTGTATACATTTCTTGCTTGTCATATGTCTTTTATGAATTATCAGTTGGCATGTTATTGGGATTGTAAATGTGTTCTCCTCTTTGCAGGAATTTGTAGGAGTGACAGACCCTAAGAGCTCTCGGATCCTTATGACCAAGCAGGCAGACTGGGCTAAAAGCAGCAAGGAGCCACGGGCAGCAGCAGAGATGTACCTGTCAGCAGGAGAACATCTCAAAGCCATAGACATTATTGGCGAGAAAGGCTGGGCAGACATGTAGGTGACAGTCACAATGCGAAACATTTTAGAGTGGTCTTTGACCCCAACACACACTGTTATTCCTGTTTAACCTTTTCTGAACTGAGTAAAGGTTAGATTTGTGTGCATGATTTTCATTTTTAAATGTCATCCAAATTGCCTTGTCTAGTTCTTGTTCTTCTAGTTAATAATTGAGCTGAAGATGGTAATATGCAGTTAAAATGGTTTGAAATGTTCACATTCTTAGCCTAAAATGTCTTGATTTTTGTCAATGGCGCAACTCTGGTCTTCTAGCTTTGACATTTATATGATTACAGACATTTAACGAATACTGTAAGATTAGTGGAATGATACTAATTTAGTGGAATGATGGGCAAAATACAACAGACTCTAATTTGACATGCATTAAAAGGTTTTTTTGATATGCTGAAGGAAAGCTAAAAGAACATAGGAAACAATGAGCTTTCCATTTACTTTGACTCACATGTCAGGGTTTTCCCTAGGTTTTTTTTTTGGGGGGGGTGGCAATTATACAAAGGAAATCCTAACTTATAACATATTATATATGTAACATCAACTAACTAGCTTCCTTGGCCAATATAACTTAACTAATTCAGTAGCCTATGTGTTAGTTATATTAAGAATGTCTTTGCTTATAAAATAGGCTGCGTTCTGCTGTTTCTGTTGTTACTGTTCACAGCAGTTACTCCCCAACGAAGTCATAGATACAGTCGATGGCTGTAAATACTGGCATAAATTGATAGAACAGAGAAATATCCAATCAGCTGTTTGATTAGCTTGGTGATGCTGCCAATCACACAAATGTTCTGTCAACATGTTGAAGTGTCCTTGAGCAAGACGCTGAACCCCCGGTTGCTCCCGGTGATAACACTGGTGTGTGAATCTGTGAGTGTTTGTGAGTGTGAATGGGTGAATGGCCAAAGCGCTTTGTGTGCTATAAAGCGTAGAAAAGCGCTGGACCACTTACCATTCGTCCAAACGCTGACTGTTAATTAACAAGGCATTCC
>NW_018127986.1:183146-188429 GCF_001952655.1 Monopterus albus | reverse complement strand
TGTGATGTGTGAACTGTTGAAAAGCCGGAGTCTGGTGGTCATATTAGAACTCCCCATTGACTCCATCTGACCCATTGTCTGCATGCTGTAAACCTCCTGTGGTGCTGCCAGTGGGTGACCTCAACAAACACTGCAGTTAGACAAAGTTGGAGCTCTTCAACCTGAATCAAATTTAGCTAGTGATCCTGACTGGTTCACATTCTTTTTGGGGTCATGAGCATAGCTTGATACAGCAGACCCCTATTTAAGGGTTTATCTGCACATGGCATGTGTGAGTTTTTTCATAGCTCTCCCTCTCACTCAGGCTGATGGACATCGCTCGTAAGTTGGACAAGGCTGAACGCGAGGCTCTGGCAAAATGCGCGCTCTACTTCAAGAAGCTGAAGCATCATGGCTTTGCCTCAGAGACTTATTCTAAGATGGGAGACTTGCAAGCTCTGGTGCAGCTGCATGTGGAAACCAGGCACTGGGAGGAGGTCTGACACACTTATGCACACAGAAGGCACACCTGCTCTGCTCATCATGACTTTATATATAGAGTGTCCAGAGACAATCACATAAATATAAAGTGAACCACTTATGACTGTACTAAATAAACTGCTGGGGTACTCAGAAACTCGTATCCTAAACCACATGGTTTGTTCTGTTTTCTTGGATCTTTAGAAAAGTACACTGTATTTGTTAAAGTAACCATAGCTGAATGAAAACAATAAGGCAATACATCTGCCTAATTTGTTTATACACTGACAAACTGAAACCAAACATAGACTCTCCAGAGCTAATCATCCAGCTTTGGATTTCTCTGAATCTATGCCCACATGATGATTAGAAAGTGAGAAGCACAAAACAGCGCTGAAAAACTAGCAGCTTAAAGCTCTGTTCAAATCAAATTCCTCCATCAAGGGTGGATCACGCAGCTCAGACAAGAAGAGAATACTGCATTTGTTTAATTCATCTGCAGTCTTTAATCGAGTTAAAGGCGTTACAGAGATGCACGCTGGTAATTTGCATGTTGAGACAGAAGTGCCAAAAACAACAACAAATCATGATCACATGGCTCTGCCACTGTGTCTGAGGAAGTCTTCCTTGATATGTATTTGATCCTCAGATAGAAAAAAAAGTGAGCAGCAGGAGGTAAGCAGAGGATAAGAGAACTTTTAGGCTTTATGTGCTTTGCTGGGGGAGGGGGACACCAAGACAGGACAGCACAGATTTGAGTTACAGCATGGGCCATATGGATGCTATACAATGCACCCACTCTTTTCCAAAACAAAGTATTTCTTTAATTGACTTTGGGCTCACAGGGCAAGGACATGCACACACAGCTTCCTCTTTTTTTTTACTATATGATATGACTGGTGTATGTTTCTTGACTCAGATTTTACCACAGGACATGTAGATTAATCAGTGACTATGACAGACAAATATGTGTCCACAAGGCACCACAAGAGCTCTTTATATCCTGTCATTCAAACATTCAGACATGACTGAGCAGGCCTGCAGTTGTAGTTCTAATTGAGTGTGAAATCAGCTTAGCTCATTTGCTTTACTTTTCTCATGACTAATTAATAATGCTGTAGTGAAGTTTTGACTGGAAGTAATGTGTGCTCCTCCGAATAATGTGTGGTAACTTGTTCAATATGCTTCTAATCGGTTGCAGCCCAGCACGGGCAGTTTGATGTTGTTCTCTCTGTGTTTTAATCTGTGGGATATAAAAATGCACATGTTAACTGGTCATGTATACTGTACCACGCCTAACCTTTCTTCTGTTTTCTCATCTGTGTATTCTCAGGCCTTCTCTCTGGTAGAGAAGCAGCCCCAATTCAAAACTGATGTCTTTGTGCCCTATGCCCAGTGGCTGGCTGAGAATGATCACTTTGAGGAGGCACAAAAAGGTGAGTTTGCATCACCAACACAGCTGGCCCTTTACATTATAGCTGCTAGTGCGGCTCTTCAGTAGTGCTTGTTGGATGCTCAGGTAGCTACGGAACACCCCTCTTCCCCCACACCATTGTGACGGTGGATTTAGGGGTCTGTGTCCAATAATTTATGTAACATTTACAATACCAACTATCTGACAATCACATCCAATTCACACTGTGATTGGCCATCTGTGGTGAGATGAGAACATTTGACGTTCTCTCTTGCTCTTTTTTCATTCAACTCTCTCATTCAGCTATTTCTGTCACTATGTACATCTTTCATAAGAGCCTGCCTGAAAATGCACACTGGTATTCCTATATTTAAATTATCACACACCCCCACCCTCTTTTTTTCACTGCACGTACCCTCAAGTGTGGCCATTTGGAACAACTATGAACAATTTTGATGGCCAACATGGTTGGACAGCTTGTTGTTCAAACCTCCCCAGTCAGCCTACATGTATATAAGCTGCTCTAATTTAAACTGTACTTTCACATTCATCTTTAAAATATATGTTTCCAGGACTATTTCAGTGAACATTAAAGTCTACAGCTGCAGCCAGTGTTTACATATGGAAGTGATAAAGCCTGGCCTGCACTGGACATTTTTCACTGCTTCCTTAAGATTCTCTTTATCCAGTGTAAAACATGATCCTTTTTGCTGGAGAAGAGCAGAACAGAGCTGGGCTGCCTGTTAACTGAATGACCCGCATGCATGCCTCTAATCTGCAGTACTACAAGCAGCTCTGATGATAATTACCTACTGTAACCATAGTTATAATCAGCTCATAGATTTATAATTATGATCTCAGCAGGCATGTTTCCTCTCCTACATAATCTTCTCTGCCTGTCTCGACTGGAATACATGACTGAACAAGCCTGATTGTATTGGAGCTTGCTTATGATTTGCTGATTGTGTGTATTTTAGTCAGGTGGTGACGCAGTTTTGTGTTACTAGCAATTCAGGCCTGTCCGCTGTCCACCGTGCTAGTACTTCTAAATTACAGGTTTAGAAATGGTTAACACTGGGCTGATTTAATTGGGTGCACACAGCTCAGTTGTTTCCAAAATGGGGACCTCCAGGGATCCAATAAAAGTTTCTAGTGGATCTGCAGCATTTTATACACACAAAATATACAGAACAAATGTTGGGTGCTGATATATCAAGGATGACCTGGTTATCATCATTTACCATTGTAACACATGCAAAGTCTCTTTGCTTGCTTGGGAGCGCTACACCTTTGTCAGCTTATGTTTCTGTAAAGGGAAAGTGGGCATGTACTTCTTCCTAGCATTAACAATTGTAGCTAAATGTGGTTTTTATTCACCTGGATAGTCAGACCCCCTCTGTGGTTGCAGGGGCAGGGTCACTGGTGGAGGTCGACTCCCTAAAGCTGCTTCTAATTACTCTCTGATAGGAACCTGAAAAATAGAGCTCATGTTTATGAGGAATTTAAAGTCTAAGTGATTCAGAGTTTGATATTCAGGAGAAGCCTCCTTGTTTGGAAAAGACTTATGTTCCTTATTATATGTGAACATTTTGGAAAACTTGGATCCATAAAATACAAATTGTGTTGGCATTTAGTTGGTGTGTGTTTGTGTATCTGTCTGTGAGGCACCACTGCTGAATAGCCAAAACTAATTCAGACTTCATTTAAAGGAAGAACAAAAGTTGTCATAATACCTGCCTGGTGTTTGATTATGTAATCAGTACTGAAAAGCACAGTATAAAAGCCAATTACAGTTTAGCACCAAATGTGTTTCGCCCAATAATAAATGAATCAGGATGTCTTAATTTGCAACTTTAAATCCAGGATTGCCTCAAGATTCAGCTTTTCAAGGGCACATAATAACAATTCATCCATCGCCACTTTTTTCTTTCACACTTTAAGCCTTTCACAAGGCGGGGCAACAGAACAAAGCTGTGAAAGTCCTGGAGCAGCTTACCCACAATGCAGTGGTGGAGAACAGGTTCAACGATGCAGGGTATTATTACTGGATGCTGTCTATGCAGTGCCTGGACATCGCCAGAGGTGAAACATCATCTTTAAAGCACTGATGCACAATAGTCACACTTAGTTTTTACAAACTTAATGCATATATTATTTGTTGCTAAATGTATTGGCTTATGTATGTTTGAGGCAGAAAGTGAAGAGCAGAGGGATGAAATGCTGAAGAAGTTTGGGCGTTTTCAGCATCTTGCGGAGCTCTACCATGTATATCACTCCATTCAACATTACACGGTGAGAACCTGATGCTTTGTCAGCCTTAATTTTGCATAGCCAGTTTGGGGAAAACTCTAAGGTTGTTTTGAAATCACAAAGCAGACATTTGTATGGCTGCCAGGTTGAAATTGCGTACCCCTGTAAACAATACCTATTGTGTAGTTAGATTTCTGTTAGGGTACAAACAAATTTATTCCTTTTTTTTAAATGAAGTATATCGAAAGCCTAGTGTGTTTGTACCTGATTTATAATCAGTTTTTGTACTAACATTTCTCTAGAGCACTGTGAGTTTCCCAGGAAGGAGACCTAGCTAGCAAGATTGTTGGTTCAAAAAAAGAGACTCAGGGTGAAGATGAAATTAAGATATACATAAGGTCGTTAGGTAAAGTAAACAAAAGTAGAGATAAGGGTGTTAAGTTCAGCTGGAGACCACTGAAGGAGAAAATAATCTGCTTGGATTACCTAGAAACTGCCTTTATTACACTTTTTATTTTTATTTTTATATAATCTACTTAACTGCCTGACTGGAAATTTCAGATGGACATGCTACACATAACTATTAGTAGTGATAGATATGCCCTTTATGCTAAAGTCAAAATGGTTTGCTGCCTGAAACCTTCCTGACCTCTGCCACTATAGTAGCCAGCTCCTTGATTGAGCATGATGACCACCTCATCTCCACTGCCTTAACTTACTTACAAGCAAGCAGCTCCTAGTCGTGAGCACTATATGGGTGACCTGGTCTGTGTCAGTGTCCTCAGTTTGTTGTTACAGCTTACTGCTTGGCTGTGGTCACACCCCTGTGATTCAGAGGCATCCCTGTGATCTAGACCAGAGCAGGAAGGCTTGATATCTCAATTTAACTCTCTTGAGCAGGCACAGTAGAATTAAACTACTGTATTAACTATTGGGATAAAGCGTTCTTGCTTTACCAGATTCCTCTGGTGAGATGAGGGTTTAGGCATTAAAGGGTTAGGCTGCTTTTAGGCCATCTTAAAACATGAGGAAAAAATTTAGGAAGGGGAATCGGAGACATTTCTCACATTTTATAATCCCTTGATATTACAGATCTTACTTTTTAACTGTTTATATCTTTAGGATGAGCCCTTCAGCTCCCATATGCCAGAGACGCTCTT
>NW_018127986.1:180698-183057 GCF_001952655.1 Monopterus albus | reverse complement strand
GACAGACAGAGACGGTGATGATAAAGTGTTAGAACACAGATAGAAGTAGGGAGAAAATTGGAGAGCTGGTTTCACTGTGGAAACACGCTGCTGCTCAGAGGAAGAAAAGGGGTGATGATGGGGAGGATATGATGCCACCAAGAGGCACATTCTCTGTTATCTAAACAATTGCTTTGATTACTGAACTCTGTGCATACACATGTAAACACACTAAACAATATGCTTTAATTTAAAAAAAAAAAAAAAACCCACACACAAAGCTACCCACAGTCAAACAGACAAATGTGTGAGGAAGGAAAGTCCAGGCTGTGAGGAGGATATCAGGCTGAGCAGCTGGAATCCTCTGTGGCCAACCTAGAAAACTTTGAACTTAGATTTATAGACTTTGCTGAGCTGCGCTGGGCTTAGTTTGAACAATTAAACATAGCGTCACAGAAAAGCTGTACCAAACAAGTTGCACAATAGGAGGACATGCATTTATCAACAGTCCCAGCCGTGGAACAGAACCGGGTGTGTGGGAGGAGTTGGAGAGTAGCTGAGTGGAGAGGAAAGCAGAGGAGTAGTGTTAAGTTTTAGGTGATGGAGTAGTGCCAGCGTGAAACTGCTGCAGCTGCAACTTGTTGACCTGTCACTGCCACTCTCAGCGCTGCTCTCCTAACAATCTGTCTCCATATAAATACAAATAAGTAGCAATTTCCTCAACTCAGAAAACAAAAACAGGCATGTATGCTTGTGTAAGCACAAAAACACACACACAAAAGCCCATAAAAAACATAAGGATGATATTACTTTTAAAGCATTCAGCCAGTCCTGCTGGCTTAGCATAGTTATTGCTCTACTAATTAAGAGAAATGAGGCAATATAGCATTGCAGTATCATTTTGAACTGGTGACAAATGAAAGGAAAAAGCCACATAAAGTGTCTTACAGGGTTTTTCCATCATAGGAACCCTGAGCCGTGTCATGCTCATCCCAGATTCTGCATTTGTTTCCACTGTCCTCTGCCCGCTTTGAAGGTGCGTTCAGCAGATACATTTTGACACGTCTCAGGAGTGTACTAGACTAGGGTAAAATCAGGTTCCAGGAAATTGAGGGGGGTGGCGGGTGCTTGCAGAGCTGTTGTTTGTGATCAGTTAAATGTCAGCATTCACACCTCAACTAGTAGTATTACAAGTGTGGTGTGTAAACACACATATACACACACACACACACACTGCTTTAGGGGTAAAATGATAGAGGACTTGACTTGTTGGTTTAGAGGTTAAACAGGGTCTTCCGCAAGTCGATCATGGGCAAAACTGTGAAGACGTCACAGTTCAGCAAGTGTGTGTTCTGCTTGTTCAACAGGTTCTCATACAGTCTCATTACTGACTGATTGTTTCACTATGGAGTGATCCTTCACATCCTCTGCTCTCATTCTCTTCAGCTGTGTGCGTGTGAGAGGAGCACAGCCCCTCACTCCTCTAAACAAAGACCGACACAGTGAAAAATACAGTAGTACAGCAAAACAAAGAGTTCGCATCAGGCCATGAGGTTATGCCAGGTGATGGTTAAAGGAAGCACAGGGTGTACCACTTGTTAGGTTAGGACAGTGGAAACTCAGCTTAAGTAAGGTGTTGGGTCTCCACATGCTGGCAGAACAGCTTCAGTGCACCTTGGCATTGATTCTACAAGTCTCTGAACTCTACTAGAGGGACGAACACCGTTCTTTCAAAAGATATTTCCTCATCTGCTATTTTAATGATGGTGGTGGAGAAGCTGTCTCCCTCGGGTGTTGAGAACTCGTGACTGCCATCACATATGATTTATTGTCATACACATCAAACTATTCACTGACCCCCTCATGCCCTATGGATGTGGGCACTGTCATGTTGAAAGAGACCTCTCATTTATTCTGGTTGTTCCTTTTGTCACCCGTCTGTATTTATAAATGCACACAGAGTGGGAGAAATTAACATCTCTTTGTCAACTTTTCCACCTGTTAATGTTCATTTTCTTGACATGATTTTTAGTAACACCTTGTATGCATTGGCCAAGCAGAGTCAAAAACTGGGTGCATATAAGCTTGCTAGGTATTCCTACGAGAAGCTCCAGGAGCTGCACATTCCCTCTCGCTTCCAGGAGTCCATTGAACTAGGCAGCCTCACCATTCACTCCAAACCCTTCCACGACAGAGAGGTGTGTTAAAGAGCCGGATATACATGCTGGTCTACTTAACTTGGTCTAAAATATTGCTAAATAAATACTCTGTGAACTGTCTACACCTTACATTCTTGTTTTGGTCAAACTTTCACTGTTCACTGCAGGACCTAATTGAGGACATGATGTGCTACCGCTGCTCCACCAATAACCCCCTGCTG
>NW_018127986.1:170812-180648 GCF_001952655.1 Monopterus albus | reverse complement strand
ACCAACTGCAGGCAGCCTTTCATCTACTCAGCTTCATCGTATGGTCAGTGACACAAACACTTGCCAGAGAGGGCTTCATTTGTGTTTCTAATGCATCTTCCTTATGTACAGAGGTGCTGCCCCTGGTGCAGTTCTACCTGGAGGAAGGCATCAGCGATGAAGAGGCTGTGTCTCTTATTGATCTGGAAGTTCCTCAAATGGGACTGGAAGATGCACACTGGCAGAGTATGGACAGTTCTGGTATCCTTTTGATTGTGTGTGTAACTGCATGTTAATAGAAGCAGAGTAACAGATGATTCACATGCTTTGTGTGAATCACTCACTCCTCATTCTGCTGCTCCTGAGAGTTTGTATCCCTGTCCTAACAGACTGCAAAGCTTTTCAGAATAGAGCATGTGACTCTCCTCTGCCTTGTGTCACTAGTCTGTGTTGGCCTTGACTCTGTGCTGGTGGGTAAGCTGTTAGTGCTAAGTCATCTTAGCTGTTGAGCTAATAGGGTTAGTGAGGCTTCTGTCTCATCTTAATGACACAAACCCTCCAGGAGCTGTAACCACAGCTCCAGTGCAGGGATTATCATGCCTTAGCTGGCAGACACTCAAGGGCGCTGAGATCTGCCTCGGTTCTTCCAGAGCTGTGATGTGCCTTTGACAGGCACGACTGATTGGCATTGAACACTGTCACTCTAAGAATAGTCTCTGGGGGATAATTTTATGAGGGGTTTTCCTGTCTTGAAGGTTTATAATTGCAGAAAATATACATAAAGTAAAAATATGACATTGATTTTTGTGCATTGCTTGCTGCTTGGGCTATTTGTTCTTTAACACCATACAGACATGCAGGCCTTGAGGATGCATGATGGTTTGGATGATGCAAAGACAGACCCGTTTATGGCCAAAATGAGCTTTGAGGTAAGAAAGGACAGAGCAGATGAGGCGATTAATATTCCACCAACTGGCCAAACCAGCTGGAGAGTCCATAATAGATTGTGGACATGTTTATCTGTGTCCAAACAGCAGGGGGGCTCGGACTTTGTCCCTGTCAAGGTGAGTCGCTCAGTGCTGCGCTCCATGAGCAGGAGGGACGTCCTGATCAAACGCTGGCCCAGGCCCCTCAAATGGGAATACTTTCGCTCCCTGCTGCCTGATGTGAGCATCACCATGTGCCCCACCTGCTTCAAGGTACAGATAGTCATAATCTGGCGGTAACCACAGACAAAACAGTTTCAGCTGATTTATTCTTCTCATGTTGCTCGTCTTTTGTAGACAACATAGGTTTTCAGATGTTTTTGTGTAATATTTCTTTGTACTTCCTCATAGATGTTTCACAGTGAGGATTATGAGCTCCTGGTGCTTCAACACAACTGCTGTCCTTACTGTCGCAGACCCATTGATGAACCAAACTGACCTACTTAAAGCTAGAACAGCTACTTCAAACATTTCAAGTTTGGAACTTTCAAGCCAGTCATTTCTGCCTTTGGATTTATATCCTACAGTTGATTTTCTTGCATCTGATCATTTATTCTTTGGTACTGTAATATAGACGTCACAACCATGTACTATGCAGACATCTGTTTGTCAAGTTGACATCAATGCGGTACATGTTATTCCTCAAATTCCCTCTCAAGAGAAGCCTAAGGATGACTAACTGAGTTAATACCAGTAGTGTTTGTGTGTTGATTATTAGAGTGCAAGAGAAGTGCACCATCAGCCAGTCAACCTGACTAGATCATTAGGATCAGATTATCTACCCGTGATTACTTCATCACTTTAAAGCAAACATGGATGTACAATGTAAAATAATTCACTATAAAACCAAATGTTAAAAAAAAAACACTATTATGACCTGATAGAAAACATCTACTGTATTCGTTATATATGGAATCTTATTTACAAAGACCAGATACATCTGCCAACAAGTGCATTCACAGGCTAATTTGTTAAATCTGTAATGATCTTTTATAACAGTATAGGTTGTGTTATCTGTTGTATAGTAATGGAAATGTATTATCTATATTCTTACAGAGGAAAAACACCTCAATAAATATTTTGTTTGTTTTTTTTTTAATTGCACTGGGCTTTCTTAATGTTACAAAAACATCTTGAAGTTTTGCTTGTTCAGATTGAACTTTAGGATTTGTGTGTGTGAAATGGAGAGCTGGGGTGAGAGTGCATGCTATTACTGGAGCAGTACACCCCATTGATTCTGATTACGCTTAAGGCTATGAGTTGAGCCCTGCATTATGCACTGGTTGAGGATTAGACTTTCATGGATGCAAATAAGCTGGATTGCTCAAAAAATTTCATTTGTAGTTTGTCCACTCTAAACGCTTTAATTCACAGATAAGATGGTTCCTTCTTCCTCCTCCTCCCTCCTCTCATCTCATTCTGATGCCGCATTGATGCACATGACAGTAACGTCTTACCTTGAAAATGCTAAATATGCAGCATTGCTATTTGTGGAGTTTTCTCTCGTAATGCTTAGTTTGTGAAAGCGAGAGAGAGAGAGACCAACTGAGATTCAGTGTCTTAATTCCATCTCTGCTAACACTACTCCATGCGCGTCCCTAATCCGACCGGCCTGTTAAAAGGTGCCGCACCTCCTCGGGGGTTTACAGAGCACATCTTACTTGCACAAAATCCACCCATCCATCTGTTTTGCCCCCATTTGCACATCAGCTACACAGCAAGGCTCCTTCACAGTATTTTATTTTGAGAAGAGGCACTGATTGTTGTATCTAGAGTCAAGGTCTCAGAGGAAGACAAACCATCACCAACAGCAGCCATGAATGGCACAGAGGGACCCAACTTTTATGTCCCCATGTCTAACAAGACTGGGTTGGTTCGCAGCCCATTTGAACACCCTCAGTACTACCTGGCTGAGCCCTGGAAGTTCTCTCTTCTGGCTGCATACATGCTGTTCCTCATCATCACTGCCTTCCCCATCAACTTTCTAACCCTCTATGTCACTGTCAAACACAAAAAGCTGCGAACGCCTCTGAACTATGTGCTGCTCAACCTCGCAGTAGCTGACCTCTTCATGGTCGCTGGGGGCTTCACAGTCACTCTCTACACATCGCTACATGGATATTTTACCTTGGGTGTCACTGGATGCAACATTGAAGGATTTTTCACCACTTTGGGAGGTAAGAGAAACAACAAGTGACATGGTTCATAAATTCACCTTCTGTATTAGATTTTCCTTCTGATGTTGATAAAGGGAGATTTTATTCTTCGTGTATAATTTTCACAAGTAAATATTTTGTGTGAAAATTCTTGAGATTTAAAATGTCATGTCAGTACAATTACAAGTGCTTTATCAAGTAAAGTGCTGTATTTAAATGTACATCTGTTTTATTTTATTTCACAGGAGAGATTGGTCTCTGGTCTCTGGTGGTTTTGGCTATTGAGCGCTACATTGTCGTCTGTAAGCCAATGACTAACTTCTGCTTTGGGGAAAAACATGCCGTTGCTGGTCTGGCTTTCACATGGATCATGGCCCTGACCTGTGCTGCACCTCCTCTGTTTGGATGGTCCAGGTACTTACAGTTCAGTGTTTAGACTCTGCCAGGCTTTAAAACCATGTACTAATTAATTACACAATAAAACACCTTAGAGATAATTTTATTCATTTGCAGCACACTTAGTTAAAGACATGTAGTAAGCAACACTGTGCGATGATGATGATGATGATGATGATGATGATGATGGAAATGATCACCTTGTATGTGGATGCAGGTATATCCCAGAGGGAATGCAGTGTTCCTGTGGAATTGACTACTACACTCCCAAGCCTGAGGTCAACAGCGCCTCATTCGTCGTCTATATGTTTATTCTTCATTTCTCCATCCCTCTCTTCATCATCTTCTTTTGCTACAGTCGCCTGCTCTGCACTGTGCGAGCGGTAAGAACGTCACTGCCAATGCAGTATTAATAATAAAGATGTGATACCTTGTATATCCCTGTAGAGACATCTCCCCTCTACCGAGGGAGTTTAGATTATCACAGAGCAGAGTCTCTGAAGATATGAAGGATTGACTGGCTCACTGCCAACGTGGCAGCTTATACACAGGTCCTCCAGGTGAAGGACAGTCTCTCTGCTCATGATGTCATCACTATGCCCTCATTAATGTTAATATAACAACACTGATAAATAAATAACATTTTTCTGTGCAGACCTTTCTGTTCCTAAAAATTCAGTCTGCAATTTTTTGACATGTAAATTACAGTTTGACTTAATGATGAATATCAAGCTGTTTCTTTTACTGCTGAGTTTGAAATCAGAATATGATTAACCATGACTAGCAGGTTTAGTTCTTTTCTGCTGTTGTTCCACTGATTAAAAGATCTATCATTCAGTTTGGAAATTTAATCTGTGCCTGTCTGTGTTCAGGCTGCAGCCCAGCAGCAGGGGTCTGAAACCACCCAGAGAGCAGAGAAAGAAGTGACACGCATGGTTATTGTTATGGTAATCTCCTTCCTGGTGTGCTGGGTGCCTTATGCCAGCGTGGCTTGGTACATCTTTGCCAGTCAGGGAGCTCAGTTTGGGCCAGTATTCATGACTGCTCCGGCTTTCTTTGCCAAGAGTGCCGCTCTCTACAACCCAGTCATCTACATTCTGCTAAACAGACAGGTATGTGAACAAAATATCCTGATTTGGTTATCTTTTATGTGTAAAGGCACGCTCACGTGCTTTCATTTAGATAACTGTTCAATGCCAAAAGAGGTAAAGTGATCCACTTTTCACAGAAAAACAGTCTAAAAATAAATACAAATTTGTGTAGTAGCATTTTTTTCTTTTCTGTAATCAGATTAATTAAGTTACAGTTCCTCCGATTGATCTTGGGACCTTTTGAAAATTACTTAACTCAAGGTTTGGAATCAGTGGCCTAAATTATTGTACTGTGTATATACCTGTATTTATATTTTCTCCACCTCAGCTGCAAAAATAAAATGCTACTTTAATTTAAGGTTACTTTTGATACCTTAAATACATGCTGCTGTTTATATTCTGTATTTGGCAGGAATATATGCAATGGACTATTTTACATTCATGTATTGCAGCTTGGGTCTGAGTACTTATTCCCCTGAGTGAAGGTGTAAATTGTGATTCAAGTCTTCTTCCTCTTGGTCTTCAGTTCAGAAACTGCATGATCACCACAGTGTGCTGTGGAAAGAACCCCTTTGGAGACAACGATGCCGCTGTGGTCTCCAAAACCCAGACTTCATCTGTTCCTTCCAGCCAGGTGGCCCCCGCTTGATCTGTGCCCCTCAATCTCCTCCTCCTCCTCCCTGTCCCATCTGTCCCTACACACCTAGGGATCCACCACTTGCAACCAGCACTACGGTCCATTGGCTAGTTGTCTTGACTTACCTCTCCACAACCACGCCTTCGGTAAGACTGAACCAGCATGTGCATTTTCAATCCATTTAATCATGAAGAATGTTCAGCTGGTTTCGCAGAGTTAACCTGGCATGAATGGGGTGTTGTCTCTGTGACAATCCATCTGAACACATTCCAGGCTCCCCACTGCACACAAAAAACGCTCACACACACAACAGGCAAAAATCTAACTCGACAAATGATGATTTCAGCCACATCCGCTCTTATATGGCAAATCATTTAGCATTTATTTGATATCCTTGATATCAGATGTCATTTTTCCTCACTAGTTCGGTCTTTGTCAGCACTAGTTGCACACGTTTGCACATAGTTGCACATCTGGTTGCACTAATAGGACATTTTGTCATACTAGTTGAACAGAAGCTCTTACTAGTCGCTCTTTTTCAGCAACTATTGGCACTTTTGTCCAACTAGTCAGCTTTTTTACACACTAGTGGCCCTTTGAACTAGTAATGCTGAAAGTCTTACTAGTTAACTAGTGAACTGCAAAATCTCTGGCATGTTAACTAGTCAAGCATAGATTGAGGTCACTACTTAACTAATGAGAGCCAAGATGCTCACTAGTTAACTGGTGAAGCCCAACATGCTGAGTAGTTAACTAGTTAAAGCCACTTTGACCTTACTAGTTATCTAGTGAGACTCAAAAAAATTTGTAAATGTTTTGTACCTTACTAATTAACTAGCTCAGTCAAAATGCCTCTCACTAGTATAACTAGTGGATAGTTTGGACCTCACTAGTGAGTCTTAGTTAAATAGTTAGTCACTTTGACCCTAACTAGTTAACTAGTCAGCATGTTGGTCTTCACTGGTTAACTAGTGAGCATTTATGCTCTCACTAAACTAGTAAACATTTTGAACCACACTAGTTAACTCCATCCATCCATCCATCCATTTTCTTCCGCTTATCCGGGGCCGGGTCGCGGGGGCAGCAGTCTAAGCAAAGATGCCCAGACCTCCCTCCCTAGGAAGGCGCCCAGGAGGCATCCGAAAGAGCTGCCCGAGCCACCTCAGCTGGCTCCTCTCGATGTGGAGGAGCAGCGGTTCTACTCTGAGCTCCTCCCGGGTGACCGAGCTCCTCACCCTATCTCTAAGGGTGCGCCCGGCCACCCTGCGGAGAAAGCTCATTTCGGCCGCCTGTATCCGGGATCTTGCCCTTTCGGTCATGACCCAAAGTTCATGACCATAGGTGAGGGTCACTAGTTAACTAGTAAGATCAAAGTGACTTTAACTAGTTAACTAGTCATGTTGGCCTTCACTAGTTAACTAGTGAGCATCTATGCTCTCACTGAACTAGTAAACATTTTGAACCACACTAGTTAACTAGTAAGATCAAAGTGGCTTTAACTAGTTAACTAGTCATGTTGGTCTTCACTAGTTAACTAGTGAGCATCTATGCTCTCACTGAACTAGTAAACATTTTGAACCACACTAGTTAACTAGTAAAATCAAAGTGGCTTTAACTAGTGAGCATCTAGGCTCTCACTAGTTAAAGCTAGTCTGTGCTAGTCTAGTGTATGTTTTGACTAGTTAGCATATCAGAACCTTTAAGTTCACTAGTTAACTAGTAAGACTTTCAGCATTACTAGTTTGGTCTAAAGAGCCACTAGTGCATCAAAACGCAGATTAGTTGGCCTTTGGAGCCACTAGTGCGGCTTACGTTGGAACTTATTGGACAAACGTGCCACTAGCTGAAAAAAGCGACTAGTAAGAGCTTCTGTTCAACTAGTACAACAGAAGGTCCAACCTTTGCAACTATGTCGAAGTAGTGCTGACAAAGGCTGAGCTAGTGGAGGAAAATGACATCTGATATCAAGGATATCAAATAAATGCTAAAACTGCTTGTTCAAGTAATTACTGCAGGTGTTTATCCCCAAAAAGTGCATTTTATGAATACTTAGGTGAAATTAGTAATGGCTTTGTTTAGATATCTCAGATAAGTAAAGCATCAGATTGGGCTGTCCCCGGGTCTTTGTCTCCCCTCATCTTTATGCTGACAAAGCTGAGGTTGTTAGTTTGCTCTTGGCATCAACTGAGATTTGAGTGCAAACAGATGGACCTGAAAAAGAGCCTCTGCAGGGAGAAGGCACCTCCTGCCTCCTGCAAGAGACTGGATGCATATGTTTGGTGGATGTTTATGCATTTAAATGGATGTCAAAATATCAGCGTGCCTATTAAGGAGACATGGGTATGTTATTTTGTTCATTGTGTAAAGATTAGGATCCTGTGGAAATTGTTCTGTGTCCTGCAATAAAAACAAAAGAAAAGTAAATGTGTGCAGAACTTTTCCCTCATTTGCTATTTCGTGAGAACATTTACACGGCTTTCTGAGATGTTCCAGATGCTAGTTTGTGGGCTTTCAGGTGACAGGCCAAATTTGAATGATTTTCAAATGTTAAAATTGACTATGCTCTAATGCATTTTAGAAATGCAGCAGTTAGTACAATAAACATTGTCATCGTTAGACACTTTAAAATCCTAAATACTGCAATTTATTTCACAAACTCTGACAAGTCATTTGGCATCACAAATACACTCTCTCCTCACATTATACTGAGCTCAGAGTTTTTTGATAAATGTAATTTTCCATCTTTTAAACCAGTCAGAATCCAACATGGTATTCATCTGTTTACAAGCACACTGATCAATACTTCTATACTGATGCAGCTCCTCCCAGTGAACTACATTGCATCTGATTTAATTAATTTCAGCCATTTATATTTCTGTCTCCACTCCTCCTCAACCCATCATCAACCTGCAAAGCACATTGGGACTTTTTGTTCAGACCGCTGATGGAAGCCAGTCACCCATCATTATCAAGCACACCTGAGAACACTGCAGGTTTTAGGAGATGAGAGGAGTGTGTCACAGTCCTTTCTACCCATCCTGATGAACAGGCCAGTTGAAAGCATTAAAACACATATATAAATATTGCTATGGACATTATATTACAGTACAGTGCATCATTGGCTCATTCCCTTTAGAAAAGGGTTCAGTGCGTTACAATTGCCGCCAGGGCTTACTGTAGGTCTCAGTAACTGTAAAGACATCCAGGGGGGAAAAAAAAGCCTCATCTCTACGCTCCTGCAGCTTCGATAGAAAGCATAGCTGAGCCAGATGTGAATTCTGTCCATGTCTCAGGGCAAGATTTGGGGAAATTGCTCAGCGTTCCCATATGAGAAGAGGAACACTTTGCAAATGTGTAACATTTGAGAAGCACGTTTAACTCCATTGCTCGGCCACTGTTCACGCTAGTTACAGTCTGTGGAAATAATAATGACACTTAGTGGCTGAAATTCTCCATCGAACAAGTAGGTGAGAGAAAGGCAGCTGTCAGCAGGAGAAAGAAAGGGACCTACAGGTTCAGGCTTCACTGCAGCACTCATAGATGTTGTCCTCCACGAGGGCAATGACCTGCTCAAACTTGTGGTGCAGCTGAGTGCGCCGTGCAGTGGGGTTGGACTCCAGAGCGTTCACCACCTGACCGAGGTTAGACAGAAAAGAAAAACACAACAAAGATGACTTTCACTGGCTGTCGAGCATTCATGGATCTGTCTGTGTCGGAAATCAGCCACCTGCCTGGACACACAATGTTGAATGAAAGAGAAAGGGAGAGCAGCAGAGGAATAAGTGACATGCTTCAGCCTCTTCTCCTGCCTTCATGCATGCCTCCACACTACAAAAGCCTTTGCTCATATTTACAAAACCCACATCTGCTCTGTTTTTCATGCCCAATAGTTTCACTGTGTCAGTGGGCTTCATGGGCTCTTAGCGGCAGTGTGCTACCAGGCAGAGCGAACTGAGCTGGGGCAAGAGAATAGGCAATCAGGGGCCATTCACAGAACTCTGTAAATCTGTCTAAGCCCCTGGCCCATGTCACTACAGTAGCATGACAGAGAAAAGCAGCTAAATGGTATTATCATAAGGGTGCTCCATTAAGGCACGGTCGCCACTAAGTCTCTCTAGAGAAGTAAGGAAACATCCCCACAATCGGAGGTTGAAGATCACAAAATTCATGCCAGTTGATTTTAGGGGTGACTGTGGTTTGGTGGGTAGAGCGGTTGTTTCCTACCAGAAGGTTGGAGGTTCGAATCACAGTGAAGGGCAAGACATTGAACCCCATGTTGTCTGGGGTGAATTGCCTTGGTTCTGTACCGGAAACAAATTCCTTGTGCGTGTAACATACTTGGCCAAATAAAGTGATTTTCTTTATCCTTAAAGAGGGTTAGTTCACAGTCAGACGACATAGAGCCACAACTTAACAGCACCATTAAGTGGATAAGGGTGGTGGATGAAGAGAAAGTAAACACCATGTTGTTTGCTTAAAGTGAAAGGTATATGTGGGCTGGAAAGGGACACATTAAATGTTGGCTGCTGCTCAAGAGATAGAATGTTTTACTTCTGAAAGAAAATAGGCTAATATTTGAGGATATTCAACC
>NW_018127986.1:138847-170763 GCF_001952655.1 Monopterus albus | reverse complement strand
CCACACTGATATGTCACGCTCTGATACCCATCTGTGAAACCTATACAGCATACAGAGTTGACTGTTGAGTTGTGGCTACAAAAAACGGGCCAGTTTAAACATGAGTAATAAATCTAATCCAAATCTGAAATCAGAAAGACACAGAAGCATTGTGAGAGTCTCTTTTCTTACCTGGTTTCTGTATCTTTTGGCATATTTATAGATTTCTGTCAAGGCCAGGTTGGTGTTGAATTCATTTCTGTATTTCTACAGGACACATAAGAGAGTGCTACGTTAGATTAAATTCCAAAATAGGACTTGCGTAATAGCTGGCTTTTATGGAACCAGATGACCAACATAAGGGGAATTTTTAAACACTACTCACTCGTGACTCCTCAGCTAGGTGAGCGTTCATCTCCTGCTCACTGAGAGGTGCCATTTCCTGTATCTGCTGGTAGTAGCGCTGCACTCTCTTCTTATACTCAGGGATCTCCTTGGCATACAGCAACTTGTTGGTAGGGGAGTCCTGGTGGGGGGGGGGGTGTATCAGTTAGGATACTCATGTCAGAGTTTTGACCATTGTGTGGCTCTGCTCGTTTGATGCTAGAACCAGTCCGAGCAAGCTTGATACACTCTTGATACAAAAATAATACGAAACAGCTGATGAACATGAACACATTAAAAGAAACATTCAAAGTTCCGCTAAGTGCTAATATAGCAGTGGGCTGAGGAGGTGAGAGGAGTTATTTTTTAAAAAGAAAGAAGCAGTGTAGCAGCAAAGATGAGACTGATGCAGTCATGTAGGTCATGGTAGGGCCTATGAAACGTGGCTTTAAAACATTTTCCATCACCTCCTGGTTGCCTGAACTCCAGTGAGGCTTCACACTGTATAAGGCAGAACTTAGACTTTCAGGATTAATTCATAGTTTAGCAGTGAACCATATTCTTTAATGGAGAGGTTTGTACATTATTGTTTTGTTTGCAATCTGTACTAATTAATAGTGGAAAATATTTAAGTACTTTTCGACAAGTAATGTACTTCAGAAGAACTTTGTTGTACTTATATTTCAGCCGTGGTGGAAGAAGTCCTCAGATTGGTTACTTAAGTAAACGTAGCAATACCGCAGTGTAAACGTTCTCAGTTACAAGTAAAAGTCCTGCATTCAAAATGTTACATAAGTAAAATTTTAATAGTATTAGCATCACAATATACTTAAAGTGGTCACCATGCAGAATGGCACAGTTCACATTAATGTGTATCTTACTATTCATTATAATTATTGATGCGTTATTGTGAACATCACATTTAATGTTGCAGCTGGTAAAGGTGGGGCTAATTTTATCTACCTTATACAGTATGCTTATAATTAGAAGTACTTTACAAACTGCTGTGTATCTTGTAAATTTCCCAGTAGGGATCAGTAAAGTCTTATGATTACAGTGTATTTTGTTTTATTAATCTCATTCTGACAAGTAACCATTACAAGTTATTTTTCTCTGAAATGTAGTGAAGTCAAAGTGTGAAGTAGCAGAAAATGAAAACAGTCAATTACAGATACACCCCAATTGTACTTAAGTACAATACTTGAATAAGTGTACTTAGTTCCAGTTTATTCCACATTATACTTTAACTCTACTACATTAAGAGACAAATATTGTGTTTGCTTCTTGCTACATTTAACAGAAAGCCATAGTCAATACTTACTTTTACCTACAAAACATGATCTGCTATAATCAGTTGTTATAGATTAAACTACCCTGCATTATATAAAATAGTTGATCAGCTTCAACATTAAAGTCCTATATTAATGCATCAATAATATTTTCTCAACAAGTACTCATACTTTTGGTACTTTAAATAATACTTGTGTACAGTTTTGAATGCAGGGATTTTGTTATAACAGAGTTTTTTTTGGAATGTCATTGCTAATTTTACTTAAATGATCCAAGTACTTCTTACACATGTGGAGCTAACGTTTTAATAAGGAGCTGTTCAATTAGACTGAATGTTATTTATGGATGACCCTACTTAAACCTACATAAAACCAGACAATGGAGGGAGGGAACAGTTTCCTTTCCACACAACAAGCGAATCAAACAGTTAGAGCCGGAAAAGGAACATTCCAAGCTAACCACTACTTCATAACCCTGCCACTCTCACCACTGTCACTTCAGTCTCTCACACTGGTGCTTATTCAACCAGAAAGAAAGTAGCGGAGCTAAGAGGCTGTGGGCACCTTTGGGTTTCAGTGGTGACTATCACTGTGAGCAACTTTATGTAGAGCTTTGTGTGCTGTGGGTGTATGAGAGAAAAAGGGACAGAGAGAAAGTAGGACAAGGAAAAACGGGGTAAAAGAGACGGGCAACCTCAGCTTTCAGCATCAGTGAATCTGCTTACAGTGCACCTTCATATTTCTAGGTGTCATGATTTATTTGTGTCACCTAATGTGTTTGTTTGCCGATGCATTTGTCTGCTTGTGTAAGGTGCTAGGGGACTAAAAGGCTGTGGCCATAGTCTGATAGGGAGCCCTCTCTCTTCCTGTCCACAAGGTCATTTCCTGCTGTTTGCCCATCTGCTTGGTCACCAGTGATCTCGTGGACCTCCATATCTGCTTCCTGCCAGATGAAAGGGTTTCCGTGGAAACAGCGAGCGTTACCCCTCTCTCTCATCCCTGCTGTGCTTCTGCTAATCAAGAGCCTGTACCCTTCCTTGCCCTGTCCCAAGGCCATCACACACAGTAGTCCACATGCATAAACAAGCAACTGTAAACACTGGAAGAAAAAGAAGAGGCATGTCATGCCAGTCTCCTTCACCTATAGAAGAGAAAACAGCCATGCCCTTCAATCTGTGACCCTGCAGTACTGTACATGCACAGCCAGATGTATCATGTTAATGAAGAGGCGACAGAAACACATGCAAAGAAAGTTTTATAGCTGGAAGTTTTGTGTATGTCTGCGCATAGGTATGATTCTGTCTGCACGTAGGTTCTTTGTCACTGAAATGAAATAGATAAATCAGACTGTTTCTTGGTGAAAGAGAAGCATTATTTGAGGAGTCTTGCACTCTCTCCAGGGAGGAAGCCAGTCAGAGGGAGACAGGAAACAGAGCATACTCAGGGTCACGGTGTCTGAGGGATGAGACGGATTTTTGAGCAGTGAGGACATTGACATGCAAGCACACACACACACAGGCAGACAGAGAGACAGACATACGCTTTCCTGAACACACACACACGGACATGCACTCCACACACCACGAAAAGAGTTCCCTAGTGCTCATGACCTTGGATCAGCCGAGTGGGCTGAAACAACATGAGCAGAGGTAGATGGAGCTGACAGTCTGAAGGCTTTTGGATGAGGGTTCACAGGGGGACTCGGGAGGTACATTTGTGTGTGTGTGTGTGTGTGTGTGTGTGTGTGTGTGTTAGATATATACATAGAAAGGTAGACAGATGGCTAGATACATAGATATATAACCTTTATCTAATCCAGTATTTAATCAGGTAGATACTGTATGACAGATAGGTACAGTAGGGTGTTATAGATTTTGAGATTTTACACTTGTGGGGTGTGCCTCCACAGGGGGTTAGGGAGACAGATGGTAGATGGATACATAGCTAATATAACCTTATTCCTACTGTGTAAGTGGGGACAGGTGTTTCAAGTTCTAAGTCAATTTGTGTTCTTTCTCAAAATCCAATCAAATCTAAACACAGGCATAATACTAAAAAAAATGATATTCAGAGTCTGTGTGACCTTTACATTTCCTGAAGTTATCATTATTCTGCTAATAGTGCACAATTTTAATGGCTGCAAATTGCCATATAATGTTGCAATGGCAACATTATGCTTTCCGTTTACCCCCAATCCCCTTAATTATGGGAAGATAATGAATCGTAATTGTCTCAGGTTTGTATGGGGGGGTCCATAGTGACAGATGTTGAAATTCCCTGCGGTAGATAGGTAGACAGAAAGACTCACCTTGCCTAGCTGCAGGTCAGAAATTGAGCAGGCATCTATGAAAGCCTGGGCGATGACAGACAGACAGGCATCCATGTGATCCGTCTTATCAATGTCAAACACAAACTGAGGATTCTTCAGGATGTTCACCCAGAAACGCAGAGGTAAACTGAACAGAGAGGGAAAGATAAGCTTTTAAAATCTTGCACTTGCACAGTGAGGTGACCAGAGAGGACTTCAGTCACAGAATTAACTTGTTCACCTGTTGGTTTTCCAGATGTGCAGGGTGTCTGGGTCTGTGATGCCCCGTTTGTCAGCCTGCTCCTCCAGGAAGTCAAAGAAGTATTTTACAGCCAGAGGAGGCCGATCTGGAGGGATGCTAAGGATGGCCTGGAAGAGGTCATCCAAGAACTTCTGAAGAGTTCCCTGTACAGGACAATGAAAGACATTGCTTTCTGGGATAATGGAATTTCTAGACTAGACTAGCTAACATGGGCCATAAACATATAAAATAAAAAGATAACATACACCTAGCTGTAACAAGAGTTTGTTTGCAGTGTTGACAACAGAAGCAATCTCATCTTTGTGGTTACCTTGGTAGACAGCAGGCGTGTCAGGTAGATTTCAGGCAGGACTTTCTTGCGGTGGCTCTGTCTGTGTGACTTCTTGGTCTCCATTAACTCATCATGAGGTAGGACCTGGAACAACAGAGATCAGAAAACTGCACACAAGTTGAAGCAATAAACCTCCTCATAAGTAGCTGAATGAATGCTCAACTGTCTCAGTCGTCAGAGGATTTTTCTGTTTCATGCATTAGACACATGATTCAGAAACCACATCAGGGTATTTTAAAGCCCTGAATAATATGCAGAATTGAGGAAGTGATGGGAGATGGGAAATTCTCAAGGTTTTCTCCAGTTGTTGTGTAGAGGATCATGCCACTGTCTTGCTCATACAGGTCAAAATAGGGGTACGCAATAGAATAAAGCAGCCAAATTCCACCTACTTTTCTAAAAAAAAGGATTACATTAAGTGTCCTGCAAAACTAACTATTCACCCTGCAAATTGTGTTCCAAGGAACTCATTATTCTAAAGTCAAAGGGCCCATATCTTGGCTGACGTTTATAAAAGAGCTTAAGCGGCATTAGTGCTGTCATGTCCTCTCAGCAGCTTTCCTTTTCACCTCCATTCACCCCTATTCTGTCTGTCATCAGACCTGCTCCAGGCTGACTAACATTGGCACACACACGCAAAGCTACCTCAAAAACCCAAAGGCCACTTATAGAAGAGTCTGATTGCCTACAGTATAGGAAGATACTCACCAAGTGTACATACTTCTCTGTATCCAGATCTTTGACTAAGGAGGAAAAAAAAAAAAGAAACATACAGCGTGAAATAATGTGCAATCAGTGAGGTGGAGACCTCAGAGAATAAGAGGAGACAAGAGGAGGGAGCACGGAGGAGTGTGACAGATAGGAAAGAGAAAAAAACGTGGGAGATTGACAGGAGAGCAAGGGAGATACAGTACATGCGAGAGGAGAAAGTGATTAAGGTGGACTGTGGGTCGGTAGGGGAGGGGAGCTGTCTGAGAGAATGAAAGAGAAAGATTACGAGTGAAACGAAAGAGAAAAGAGAAAGATTAGGGGAGACAGACACACAGAGTCTGTGACTGGTTCTGGAGCCAGTGTAATGAGATGGTAATGCTCGGCCAACGCTGGGAAAGAGCATTAAACCTTGCTGGTTTATATATAGATCTAAACACAAACACAATCGCCCGCATGCACGAACAGATATGAGAATACATGTCCAAACACAAGCATAGATGCAGACACAAAAACAAGTACAACAAATTACTGCACACAAACCAGCAAAAACAAAGACAGGCATTTGTGCTGATAAACACATGAAAACACACATGGTGAGTGTGTTCTCATTACAGCCCGCTCTGCCAGAGATGCTCCTGCCTAGCGGGCCTCGGTCCAGACCCTCATTGCTGATCACACACAGGCAGAACAGTGTTTTATATTAGCCAGGGAGCACTACGGGCTCATAACACCCCCTTGACGCTTTGAAGTCAGAGCCAGGGTTGGTCTACATAAGCCTATTTTTGGCCCAGTATGAATGAGAAGAGAGGCTGTGATGGACAGAGCCTGAGCAGCACTGAGCCCTGGTCTGGTACTGATTATGTAAGGTGAAGCTAGACAATGGCTGTACAAGCCCATTAAACGCTGTATGTAAACTCATCTGTCAACAGGCAGAGGAGTCATTATACTCCAGACTGAGGCTGGACAATGGACAAAGTTCTGTTACATTCCCCCCTGACAAGCTGACATTTGCTAATGGAATAAATCTATAACACAGAAACAAAAAACCTCCTGAATGAAGCGCTAGCATTACTCCAGCATGAAGCAGAAGAGTATGTGTTGTGATTTATGAAGTGTGTCTTTTAGGGATGGTGGGGGGGGGTTCCTGTGTGTTTATGAGTGTATCACATTCTTGTGATCAACTAAACGTGCTGTTTCTAGTGATAGAGTGACTGTGTGTATTTATCTAAGTTTGGGTGACAAAGCGACAAAGGAGTGGGTGTGTTTGAAGGTGACGTACCTCTCCCCAGGGTGTTCTCTTTCTTGTCTTTCATGCTCATAGCCAGCGATGCCCCCTCGGGGATCTGAGAAGGGACAGAAGAAGAAGGGAGGAAAGATGAGAGAAGACACAGGGCACAGGGTCAGGGGTGAGCTGGGGTGCAACAGAACAGCATCATTAAGCGAATCCTCGAGGGGAGCGTGGTGTTGAGGGGTGTATATGTTTGTGTGTGTGCATGTATGTTGGTCTCGTGTGGTAGGTCAGAGGGAGCCTGGCTGGTCTCATTAAAGTCAGCCCGCAGTGAGATGGATTGAACAGCCTTGCCAGTGAACCCAGAGTGTTAGTACACGCTACGGCTCGCTGCTTTCATAGCCCTGGCTCCACGGCTCAGCAAAAACTAAACAGAGCACTTAACAAGTACAGGTAACAGGTCAAAGGTCGAGGTGTCACTGAACCTCTGTTGACTCACGCACAAATGTACATAAGTAAACACACATACAGACATTGTTCATGGGATACCGGTACAAAACATTTTAGTTATTTAGGTGCCAAACCTGGATAATATGTTTACATTTCAATTAATGGCTTAGTTTTTAACAATTAATACAGAAAATATGTAAGTCATTAAAGTCACCTTTGACACAAAATAGTGTTTAGCTTATTGTTACTTCATGTGGATGTTTGAACACTGTGCAGAATGTGTTTTTATTTTCCTCTCCTGAAATCTCTGTGATCATCCTAAATCTGAATTTAGGACATGTGAGCATATTTCAGTGACGCACGACAACTCTTGTGTCCTGTGCTTAAACCTTTGAAATGCATATTCATATATTTTGGATTTAAAAATGAGGGACAAGGATTGGATATAATTTTTCATCATTTTGAACTAGATACTTTTCATTTTTGTGGAAAAACCTTCAGTTTCATAATCATGTAAATAAAAGTAGTAGGTGAAAGTAATATTACAAACATATAATTTTCTGTGTACTTGCACATAAAACAGGCAAATGAATAAAATAAAATAAAACACTCTGGCTCAGTGGCTATGTCTGCTAAGTAAAGCTAGCTAGCTGGCACATTAGTGGGTCATTACATCTCTGAAAATGTGTGAGGACATTTCTAAACTGGCATTTCTTGGATGGACTGATCGCATATTCAAAAACAAGACAGTTATTTACCTGACTGGAAAAATATCAAAACTTAATAAAGTGACACGATTACAGTCCTAAAAAGAAAATTACAACAGCTTTGAGCCTGCCCTGTTACCACCATGAGATGATAGTGTCCTTCCATTTACTACAAAGTTATGTAGGCCATCCGGGTTCTACCTGCACATATTTTGCTTTTTCATGTCATTTTAGCTAGTTATTTCATTTACATATACACAGGAGGAGAGGCCTTTTAAATAAGACCACACATCGCAGTGGACTTTTTCTTTAGTACACATTAGTTTCGCATTTTATTGGAAACGGTACCCCCCCCAAAATAACAAAAGTGTCAACTACTGTCTAAATGCACCGAAACACTGCATTATTGTAATGGGGATGGAAAGTTAAATTACCACATAGTCCAATCATAAACAGCCTCTCCCTCTAGTGAAACATGTAGAGCTATTTAGCCAGCAGGCTGTGGCACCTGCATGTAAAGAATAGTTTTTGCGGCTACAGGCAAATTTATTTTTCTGGCTAAAAATGGCTCCTCATTTGGCAAAGGTCACTGACCTCTGAGCTAACCAGAGACAGGGAGTATCCCCCCATTGATGGAGCCAGTGACACCATTTACATCTCTCTCTCACACCCACACACACACCTGGTAATGGAAGACTGTGTTGAGTTTCTTTCGGCCATCCTCCATCACAGAGGAGTTGTCCAGGTCCTGCAGAAGTTTACTGTTGCTACCAGAGTCAAACCACTCTGGAGGAAAGAAAAGTGGGAGAGAGAAGATGAGAGAAGGGAGGAAAGTGATATTAGTCAATTTCATTCTGAATTTGGTGAAGAATATATGTGTGACAGAGGGCGGCTGACTTTTAACTTTCTGTGTCATGACCTGTGAAAATATTCTCAGGCCATTAATCAAATCAGCTCTGCAGGCTCCGCAGCTTTTGAAAGCAATAACTCTTTGTGATTATGACTGTACACTCTCCTCAATGTATTCTGTCATTTATTATATTATAGCCTCAGGTTAGTTGAGCTTCATGAGAGGAATTGACCTTTTGCAAAGGGGATTACTATATCTTGGAGGGCTGGGGAGGGGAAAGAATAAAAATAATCAAGGAAAATGTGCTCTTACCCAAGTCTACATCCTCTGCTCGGGGCCACTGGGAGAATGGAAGGTTTTTATAAAAGGCTTCTATAATCTTTTCCTTCACCTGACAGATGGTGTCTGTATTCATGACCCTGACAGACAGCGAGTCCATGCCACAGCCCTGGAAGGAGACGTTGATATTCTGCAAAAGCAAACACACAACATTACATTTCGTACCTTGCAAAAAATATTATGAATTTCAGTATGACTGAAACTTTCAGTCAACTCAATTGAATGTTTAAGTTTGACATTGACCTCTGAGCTCTACACAGCAAAACTGAGGGTGTGAATGATAAATTAAGTGTGTGAGGCATCAGACCTGTGGCTTGGCCTCAATGTTCTCACGGAGCAGCCACTCCTCATTGAGTGTGTAGCGAGCCTTCCCGGTGATGGCATCTATAGAGCCCTTGTTGATCTGTTGCTTGATTGCACACAACAGCAGGAAGAAAGGCTCACCCACTGTTTCCTGAGGAATGCGGCAGAGCGGAAGAGTCAAACACCAAGGCTGCGGTCATTCTTTTTAATCAGTCCTGTCTCATTACTTTTCTGAGCTTCTCTCTTTTCCACTCTCACCTTGAGGTAGCTGTACATGCAGATGGACATCCAGTTGGTCAGCATCTTCTCCACAACAGACTCAGTTCGGCGCAGCATCAGTTTGGGGTTCTTCGAAGCCGAAGCGTCAATCAGGTCCACCAGCAGATCTTTCATGATACTGGTGTAGTACTCGAGTTTGCCATGAAGGGCGATGGTAAGCAGGGAGGCCAGGCTGCATCTGAACAGGGAGAAAACAGATTAGCAGAGGTGACAGATGAATAAAAACAGGCTCTTCCAAACAGTCCCTGCCTGTGTGGCCAGTGGAGATTTAAAAATAACTACATTAGAGAAACAGCAACAAGGCTTGCTTCTCCCCAAAGCACCTGTGACTAAAGATCCAAATAAAGCCCCGATCCAGGGTGTGTCTGGGTGAGTGAGTCCAGAGTCGTAGGGGATTTCCCTAACAAAGCCCCTTTAATCCAGGACAAAGAGGCTGCATCTGCCAGTGAGTGCTGACGCTGCGCTGGGACAGGGATGTGGTCTTTTCCACAATAACTTGGCTAGTTTCAGGACACTAAGACCAGAGCAGCCACAGTGATACATAAATAACTAAGTACTTACAAAAATGGAGCAAACACTCTCCTGAACACTGCTGCAATACAACAGCTGTACAATAAATACTGCAAAGCTTTAAAACTTTTTGTTTATGAGACTGCTTCTTTAGATGTTGTGTAGTTATTGGTATTTGTGTCCATCTAATTAACAGATATTATAAAAGAATAAAAAATATTAAACCTCTATTAACAAGCTTTTGGGATTCTTCGGGGCAGAAACAAGATGACTAAAGCCTTTAAACTGAAAACAGCTGCCTGCTGCAGCCAAAAATGAAAGTGGTGAGAGCAGCGAGAGTCAATCAAAACATTAGAGTTGTGGGTTGGAAAACCAAAACAGTGAGCTGAAAGACTGTAAAGACATTTCACATTGCACACAATCATTTGGTTCATTGTTAATATACAAATATTGATTATAGCAGGTTTAAAAACACCACGCAATAAGATACAATTCAAGGCTATAATAGCGCTGCTAACCACTACCTCAACAAATGACCACAGAACTGAATGAACATCTTTCTTACAATGGTCACTCAGTGCTTAGTGCAATTCACTCCTGTAAATCTGTAGATTCTACTGCCTTAATGGCCTAATGTGAATCTGTACAGATGCATTTCTGTTTCTTGTTTAACTGTCAGACATATATCAGCTGAAGTATTTACCTGTCCCGTACAGCAAAGTCCTTCTGCTGCTCCAAGGCGTGGACAAACGTGATCAGGAAGTGCTTGTTATTGAGAAGAGTGGAGAACAGGGTGATGCCCTCCTCAATGTTAGGCCTTGTTGTGTGGGTGGCCTGGTGACATAAAGAGGATGAAACAGTTTTTCTTCTGCACAATTTCACCAAACCTGCACCACACACCTGCTGCATCCTCCCTAATCTATTTCACCACCTCTTGACTTGAGTGACCTACAGTATCTAGTCATCTTTCTATCACAGCGCCTCCCTCTGATCCTCTCTACAGTATCTCCTGTAGATCTCACACTCTGGTCCCTGACTGCATGCGATAGTCTTTAAATGTGCCGAGTCGACTTAATGAGTATGGTCTATCTACGGGTGTGACTACGCAGCAGTGTGATGAAGTCTTCCCGCTGGACTGCAGCCATATGGTGTAGTTTGCAGTCTGACAGAAGGAGAACAGGGGTGTCCATTAAGATAAATGCCCGCCTGTGAGATTTATTTGCTGTGACCTGGAAAACACTTCCTGGGAAGACAATATGGATCCAAGGCACTTTATCACCGCTAGACAGGCTCCCTCGGCTGCCGACCCAAAACTAGTGCATCAATCGTTACTTTCTCTCTTTCTAATGTGCACATATATGCACGTGCTTTTTATTTTCAGCACGCATTCATATAAAGGTGTGTGAAAGTGTGCTTTCCCTCGCCCACTCTCTCTTTATAACTCTCACTCCCATCCTCCCTCCTTTACACACACACACACAACTGCTAGAGATGAATTTCAATGAAAGCATACTGTTTGGTTGTCCAAGAGCCAGTGGGAAGTGTGCCAACAACCTGCCATCGGTTTTGTGGGCAGAGTCGCTTGACAGGCTGAAAGTTTTTTGTCTCACTCACAAGAACCCACTCAATGACATGCATTCATATTTGCATATGCACACATACAAGCATGAGAGTGCACACAAACATGTACAGTATGCTTACATGCTCCACACACACACACACACACACACGATAATAACCACACAAAGGCAAAAAATGCATAATCTGCTTTTCTTTTCTTTACTCTTCATCAACAACAAGCCCACTGTAAAACCTTAATAAGCTTCTTGTGACCCAGTTGAGAAAGAAGGGAGTGAAAAAGGACCCGTATCAAGGCATTCTGGCAGAAGAAAGCACAATCTAACCTAACATCCTAATGGCTTAACCCTTCACCTGCCAGTCCTGCAGCAGCGGGTGGGTCTCCGGCAGCGCTCGAGGGCCCAGAGCATCATTCTCGTAGGCAGGCTGAACTAAACTCTTCTCATAATCGGAGCACATCTGAAACACATATAGACACATACACTGTGTAAAACTCTAATACAAAGTCAGCTGTAGTCATCAACACAGGAAGACAAACAGAACAAGAGACTTGAGAGGTAAAGTTTTAGTCCAGAAGTGAAGGGCAGAAGCTTCATGAAGAGGCCTTGAACATGCCCTGACTGACCATGAATAGGAAACACAACACAGTCACATGAAACGTCACGGGCCTCAGTGGACTTAGAGTCAAACTGACCTGCAGTCAACTCAGTCTGTCATTTCGGGACGGCTATGTTTGGCTTGCATTCTTCCTGTGTCTAACACTGATTTGCGTGTGTAATCTACAAGGACCAGACGTTCTCATAGAAAAACAGAAGCACAAAGGGTTGCAAGTGGAATGTCTGATGTCTTAGTGGAAAACTACGGAGAAACGAAACTGGAGCAGCAACACTTGAATTTATGTTTCTTTCTGTGGAGCTTTTCAGCACACTCCCCCCTCACTTCCTTCACGACAGAAAACAGTGTCCACTGCAACAAACCGGTGAGGCTGCCGTTGAGCAACAATGTATACTTGTAAAAACTGTGTGGGTGTGTGAGCTGAGTGATGAGTGTGTTTTGAGAAACTGGGGGAAAATTTCCTTGTCTCAGTGCCCGCCATTGTTCTGTCTCCTTGAGAGCTCGTGCTTGTGGCTAGGAGACAAAGCCTACTGAGTTGTGTCTGTCTGTATCAGTGAAAAAACACCCACCCACAGTCCACCTTCAGGATGGACAGCACATCAGAAAAAATGCTTACCTATAGAGAACACTTTAACTCTCCTGCAGGGTGCCAAACTGGGCTGCACTTCACTATACATTTACTGTATGTTTAAAAGTTCCAAGGTGCATTTTTATCCTGCACATTACAAACTGTGGGAAATATTACTTGTAGGGGAACAATGTCAAAACCTCAGTGAGAAAAATGGTGTTGTGGGTCTGCTGTTGAAATCAGATAGTGTGGAAAACTAGGGTGTCTCACCTTGGGAAAGAATGTACGTGTGACAAACTGTTTGTATTCTAAAAAGGGGATGCCCTGGCTGCGATTCAGCTCCTTGGTTAGGTCTGTCATGTCCGTCTGCAGCTCTGCAAAGCCTGAAAGAACAAAGACACACAAACACCCAAAGCTCATTAATCCTGGGCACTGTTTTCAAAACACAGTTGTTTATCGCATGTGTCTCTTCAACCATAATTTGTTGCTAAGTAAAATGAGTCAGAAATCTGTTCACAGGCTAATTCAACAACCATCAAGTTCTCTGAGGCTACTGTGGGAAGAGATTTTAGATGAGGCAGGATTGCATCTAATTTCATAGATTGGTGTCATGTTCTAGTTGAACATTGAATATACCATTGAAAACTGATCCTCTGATCGTTCTCCTGTCTCGCTGTCTTTGCCGGATAGTGCAGCTCGGCACAATGTGCAGGCAAATATTTACCAAACGACAACCAGAGCGGGCGAATCCAGTCTGAGGCCCTTATTTAAAACATGTGTGCAGGCTGAGGTTTACATGCAGAAAGAGTATCAACATGTCCAGACACCGACTTTAACCTGGATGCTAATATTGTTGTCACTTTCTTGGGTTGCATGTACTAGAAGAGGACAACGTTCTCCTCTAATGAGATGCTGGTGATCACTTTAAGAAAAAACGCTTCTTGTCATGGGATGAAAGACGTATCTGGGTTACAGTGCATCTTTCTCCAGAATGTGTTTGTGTAGAAAGAAGGGCATACTAGAGCTGAAAGATTTAAAACATATTTCATTATTCCTCCAGGTTATTTATTCTCCTGCTCACTAAAGTGTCCTCTAAACCGCCAGTCAGTTCACACCATTAATTCCTAATTAGATGCCTGAGTACCAAACCTCCCCTCTGCCTCATCCGTTCCTGTAACTTGGAATATGTCAATTTCCCACCTTCCTTAACTCCCCCTTCTTCCGCTTGTATCACATATTTTCTCTCAGAACTATCCCTCACTTTGTGCACATTCACCCTGAACTCAACCACAAATCTATCCTCGTCATCTGACTGAATAACGTCTCCTCTCCTCCTCTCCCTCCCACGCTTCTGCTCCCATCTCTACACCATAAATCTGGGTGCTCAGATGCGAAGTGGCCTTCACGCAGCTTTACTCTAATGCCCTAGACCTGCACAGACAGACACACAGAACTAAACACACACACACACACGCACACTGGGTTTATTCATATAGGGCAGACACAGCAGAGGTGATGTGGCCACTGCGTGTCTGCATGTGACTGATCATTTGTCAGACACTGTTTTATGAGTCAACACTCACTAGGCACAAATCTGTCAATTGTTGTATCTCTCTTCCACTCCTCCCAAATCTCACACAAACAAACACACATTATGCACATGCACACACAGAAATGGACACAAACAAGACAAATCTATCTAGTCAATATTTGTGTCTTCTTTGTGCTCTTTTTGATGTCAAGCATCATTTGAGGTCTAAAGCACTGTCACCGCAGAACTTGCGCAAGAGTAGCAGGTGTGTGTGTGCGTGTCTGTGCCTGTGTGCGTTCTTTTGTAAACACACCTTTACGAATCTCCTCTCTGATCTGGGACTCCATCTCTTCCATTTGGACTAGAGTTTTCTGCCAGTAGCGTTCCGCCCTTCGACTCTTTGTGCAGTACACTACAAGAGCTGAGAAAGACAAAATACATTTTAAATATGTTTTAACTGAGAGACTGTTTTCACACACTGATCGCTTCCAGGAAATCAGAACATAATGCTGAGAAAGGGTTGCATATCACCTTTTGTGAGCCTGTAAAAAAAAAAAAGTGTATGAATATGGAAGTGGAAATGAAAATTTTCTCAGAAATTCAAGTTTGTGAACGTGTAAATAAAATTTCTACATAAATGAGTTCAGCCTTTTAAAAAAGAAATGGCGTTGTGGATATCTGAGAACAGATTCGGAGTGGGGAGATGTGAGAAAATCCTCACTAGCACCAATTTTCACCCATACACCTGCTCTGCACACACACTTACACAAAGACTACAGAATATAGTACACACACACACACACACACACACACACACAGAGACACATGAGCCTGCAGACGGAGTAGATTGTGAGGGGAACAGTGGGATCGTTGTGTGCCAAGTACTGAACAGGCATGAAGCAAGCATGGGAAACTATGACCCCGGAATTCCTTTTGTCTGTTCCACATCTGGAGCATCTATCGCTACTGCAGGCACACATCTCTCATCTGCTGGCGTGTATGTGTACACAACCTACCCACAGTGCACAGCAGCAGCAGCACACAGCACACCACAATGGATACCACAATGGCCAGTTCACTGCCACCAAGCTGCACTTTGGCGATCGTGTGATGGAAGTTCCCGACCTGCACCTAGAAGGAGAACAGGGCATGAAAAGAGGACATGAAACCGGAATGAGCCAGTCCTTTCTTCTATGGTTACCATATGTTGAAATATAGAACCAGTCACAAGTTTGAACACAGCTTCTCATTTTGTATTTTTTGTTTATTTCTATAATTTTTTTCAGTAACTAACACCAAAGACTTCAAAATAAGAAATAAACACATGTACATGATTATGTACTAAGCAAACAAGTCTAATCAGAGCCCTGTAAATAGCCATATTTTGCTTTGATAAAAGCTTTGCACGCTCTAGTCTTTCACTCAACCAGCCCCATGAGGTGGTCACCTGGAATGATTTCAGTCTTGAAGGAGTTCACACATACGGTATAGTGAGCACCGCTTTTCTTTCACTCTGCAACTCACCCCAAATCATCTCGTTTGGGTTTAGGTCGGGTGATTGTGCAGGCCAGGTCATTGCTCTCCTTCGCAGTCAGATAGTCCTCATGGAGCCTGGAGGTGTGTTGGAGGTCACTGACATTGCCCACTAAACGCAAACCAGATGGGATGGCGTGTTGCTGCAACATGTTGTGGTAGCCGTGCTGGTGAAGTGTGCCTTGAATTCTGCCGACAGTGTCAGCAGCAAAGCATCCTCACAGCATCACACTTCCTCCCCCCTGCTTCACGAGGGGAACCACGCATCCAGGTACCATCCATTTACCTTCTCTCTCTCCCTCACAAACATGTGGCGGTCTAAACCAGAAATCTCAAATTTGGACTCATCACACCAAAGTACATATTTCAACTGGTCTTCAGGCTTCTTGGGCCAAGAAATTCTCTTCTTCTTCTTGGTCACCCTCTGTAGTGGTTTCTTTGCAGCAGTTCGATCATGAAGGCCTGATTCATGCAGCCTCCTCCAAACATTTGATGTTGAGATGTGTCTATTACTTGAACTCTGGGAAGCACTGATGCGGGCTCTAATCTGAGGTGCCGTTAATTGGCAATTTGGGGGGCTGGTAACGCTAATGAACTTATCCTCTGCAGCAGAGGTAAATCTTGGTCTTCTTCTCCCGAGATGGTCCTCAAGAGAGCCAGTTTCATCAAAGCACTTTTGCCACTGTGCTTCCACATTTGCCAGACTGTCTGACCCTTAAAGTAATGGACTATTGTTTCTCTGGACTCAGGCAGTTCTTGCCATAATATGGACTACACAGTAGTCGAATAGGGCTGTTTGGTGTTTACCAGCACTATACCAGTACAACACAATTGATTGTCTCAAATGCACTGAGAAAGCAAGAAATTCCACCAATTAACTTGAAAATTGAAAGTTAACTGGTGTAATTAATTGTTAATTGAAAACCATTCCTGGTGACTGACTAATGAAACAGGTTAAGATGTAACCAACTGTGTCCAAAGCTGCCATCAAGGCAAACTGAATAATTTGAGAAAGCTAAAATTTCAAACATATTTTGCTTAGTACATAATAGCAAGTGGTATTTTATTAATGTATATTATTCTACAGTACAGAAAATAATAGAAACAAATAAAAAAGAGCAAACCCTTCTACAAAAAACAATGTCTTGTAAACCAAAAACTTCTCCTGAGACACAAATCATCTGACACTATCAGACTTTCTTGATAAAAATCACAACTCATGTTTTATAATTGTCCAGCAAAATGAATTCATCAAAGATGAAGGACATTTTGACAAAAACACAGCCCTAAAATCTTCATTTAACCAATACATCTTTCCTAAACTACATAACCATGTACATAATCCCTGGTTGAAGACCTCTGTGTACACAGTAATGTGGTTTAGGGATGTTTTATTTAGAATTACATTTGCTTCTGAATGATATTATTGTACAGTGTTTACATGTTTTGTATGAACTGCAAAATATATGTTGAAATCATGCCAATAAAGTAAATTTACTTTTGATAGGGAGACACGTGAAGACAGAGATATTGCAAATAAAGTAGTATTGAGAAGGGGCAGTAGCACATTTAGAACCTTCTTTGTAATCTGATGTAAAAATGCACACAGTATCACTTGCTCTCAATGAGAAGACAATTGTCTTGGTCACAGGTGTAGAGACAGAAAAAGTTCACATACTGCAGATTTTGAAAAATGATCTCACTGCAACAAGCTGGAGGAGTCACCCAGTTCACAGGAACCCAGATGTGACAAGAAAGCAACTTTAACTTCTGCTTTCTGATGAGTCAGCAGGGCCTCTCTGGTCCCTCCTCACATCGTTCCCTCTCCCTCCCGAGTCTGAACATAAGAGCCTCAGATAAAAAGCCTCCAATCCTCAGACTAAATCCCTCTCACATTGGTCTTACACTGAGGGGGAAACTGGCTCACTGGGCTCCTGTCATCTTTTTTAGTCTCTCTGGTCCAAGCATTTATTTACCCAGACCAGCGAAAAAAGCTCTTCTTCCAGAGATTGCAACAGTGTCACAACAGCCAGTCCTGGTGTAACAAAGGGGAATATGCCATTGTTCCATATTCCTGTTTTGCTTGAGGTACAAAATCACAGTTTCCCCACATCCACTTCTGCAGCTTAGCTACACTTCGGAGCCAAGCACAACACACTAATACTAAAATAAATCTGCCACTGAAACTAAGTGAAGAAGCACAAATGGCCATAAGATATGCAGCAGCCTAACATGAATGCACTTATTCAAATGTGCAAAAGAAAATATACAGGCACTCTCTATTTATGCCCCTGTCAAATGTGCACACAAATCATGTTCACTGCTCACGTACAGGCAGCCCACCCATTTGTGTTATGACATCTCATCTGACCCTTGCCCTGCCTTAATGTCACTGCTAATTGCCTGTGTTTATTCTCAGACATCCTGAGAGACAGACAGGGGAAGGTGCTAGAGCGAGCAACAGGTAGGCCAGGAGAGAGAGAGAGAAATAAAAAAATCTTTCATTGAATTTCTGTGTCCATGTGGGGAGATGGTTCTTCCAGTTCAACTCAACTGACAGAGAGATAATAACATATGTTTCTGAGCTATTTCAGCAAACCACTCACAGTCTGGCTCATATTTAAATATAGATGAATTCTCTTCCCCGTCAACAAAGTCCTGTCAAAACCAGAATGAACAACAACAGATGGAAAACATGGGTAGAGGAGAGAGGGATTCTGGTTTTATCAGGATGGCACAGGGCTGGACCATCTCGTGATTAAGACCTTTAACTGTGCTAGAACGTGGAGACAAAACATAACCACAAGTGAGAAATGAGATCATCGCTGACTCAGAGGTTTTGCATGATGTGATAGCGTCTGTGCGATAGGCAATTGTCTGGTAAACTTTTCACTGTTCTACCGTGGCAGTGTGGCACTGAGTGACAGCTCACCACCCGCAGTCACTGCTAATTCATGATGGCATGCTCAGAGGCGACAAATCATTCATAAAACATAGAGAGAGACACATCCACATACAGACACTGTGCAGATCAAATCTGTTTCAGTGAACATCACAGATGGTCTGGATTCTGACAAAAATATTTGGCTTCAGTTCTGTCTGACAGATGGGTGAGCTCCCTAAATTATCAGGGTCAAACCAACAGTATTTTCAACTTGAGGTTGTATTTGTATTTTATTGTGGTGTTTTAAATGCTTGCCTACTTACAGTGACAGGCAGCTCCCTCTCGCTGGAGCTCAACAGCTCGTTCATGGTGCAGTGAAACAGCTGGTCGTTATGGAAGCTGATGTTACAGGGATAGGGGCCAATCATCACCGAGTACTCCTCTGGCACCAGTTCTAGATCACTCGGCCCTTTCTATACCAGAAATGAACCAAATCAGATTGTCAGTGATAAAAAGCCAGTGGGGCCTGCTTTGAACAGGCACAGATAACATTTATAAAGACCAAACATACATGCAGACACATTGTTGTATCCAGACACACATATACAGTAGAAACCAACATGTGGTAGGCCTGTCACACAGAGTAAGCCAGCAGAAAACTCCTCCAGTCTGGGATAGAGTTCAGCTTAAAGCAGCAAACATTCCCAGTTCTTCTCTCAATTGGCCAGAGAAGTGTCTACAAACAAAACCCACTGACAGTCATCCCTGTCACAGCCCAAAATAACATTCTCAGGGCCTCTACGGGAGCCTGCTGGAATAAGCTGCACAGGCTTTTTGTTTTTTATGAATTCATTTATGTCCATAAGCCCAGCTTCTCACTGCTAAGAGCCAGATTAAATAAAGTGTTCAGTCCTACTCAGCCTGCTAAAACAGTTTACAGTGTTTTCTGTGGCTCTGGAGGGAGTTATCTAAAGTCTGAACAAATAATTCTGGTGACACCATAGTGATGTCACAGGGTTGTCTCAGTTTGGGCATGGACTCTACAGATTTGTGACAGAAAGCTAAACGGTTTTTAAAAAAAGGAATGTCTACAGCAAGCTGCATTATGGGAAATGTAGGCTCTAATATATAATAAAGACTAAAAGCTGAAAATCTGGGCCGCTGCTTTTTGGGTGGGACTCTCACAAGTCCCCAAACTTTGAGGTTATTAGCATCAACTTGCTATGGATTTGTACCTAGGAGGGCTCCATATTTAATTTACAATTATAAAACATGGAGCTATAAGACTGTATAGGACTGTATGTTCATCAAATGTTTATTTCAAAGGACAGTCAAATTATATTTGAAGGGAAATTTTAATTTATTACAATTGGATTCTCTCTTTTAAGTTTTCAATTAGCTATAATTATATTGTACTCCCCATAGTCACAGCTCTCTTCTGGAAGCACAGCAACACTATTACAAAGCAAGAAAGAAGCAGAAAGATGGTTATCAAGGCTGTAAACAAGCCAAAGATTTAGCTAGATTTTCTGAAGCACTTAATTTGGAGGTAAACTCAAATCAGTAGGTAAGCCTGTAAACTATGACGAATAATTAAAACAGACAGTCTGGGTAATAATTTTAGCAGTTGTCTTTAACCTGTCAGTCTTCCTTTTAGTAGTGTCTCATATCTCTGCAATTAACTTGGTATGTACAGTGTTATTTTTACCAACTGAAATGATGAACAAAACTATTTTAAAAAAAGATCTGCTTTGTATGAACTGTAATTTCCCTTTAAAACAAAAAAGACAAGCGAGAAACTCTGTGTGTGTATATGTGCGTGTTTAATCCTGTGTGCTTCCTTGCTTTGATTACACCCTTAGGACCCCGTTCTGTCCCTGCTGCAGGATGCCACCCCCTGGGCCTGTGTCAACAAATGTTCTCTAACACAGACACAACACACACAGTATGTAATACATACACACAGACAAAAAGAGCATCAAACTATCATAAAAATTATGTACAGTATGTATGGTAAAATATGCTGTATAACCTCCATTTACACAACACTTTCACACTTAACCTCGTCAGACCAGAACAATAACAGCCAAAGGCCAAACAGGATGGAACAGGAACAAACAGAACCCACCCAAAATCCAGCTCAGATCCTTAATACAGGATCTGATTGACCAACAAGCTCCGTGTTAAACAAACGCACACAGTGTTTCTCCATCACAAGTGGAATCCACCTTCCCAAAGAAAACAGGAAACAACAGAAGAGTCACCCATGCAGATGGGCTGAGGCAGCAGTCCCTGCTGGGGCCTCATCCTGACACACAACACAAACACACAAAGAGGACGCTGCATCATGTTTAGACTTCCCCGTCTGTGCTGGTAGCATGTGCATGTTGTACCGTGTCACAGCCTGTAGCCCTTTAAGGCGATGCATGCAGGCAGACAGGTGCTTAGATCAGCCTGAACACAGGAACATGGAACCTCCCACTGAGCTGCCATCACGCCCACCCCCCTCAGACCTCCAACAGAAATCCACACCTTTGATTTGTTTTATGCCCCTGTGGTTTATGTGAATATGAATAAAGAAACGTTCAGCCCAGTCTGCTGTTCACAGTGGGGGCAGTCAGTTTACTGTACAGCACTGCTGCTTTTGGAGACAAAGAACAAGTAACCTTTAGAAAATACCTTCACTTGTTCAGAATAGAAACTGTTTGTAAAAGCCAAGATTATTAACTGGTTCATGTTCCCCTACAGATGAATTGTTATAACTTTGGGTAGCACATGACTTTTCTTCTAATGCTATCATTAGACTCAGGGCCAATTAGCCAATGTTAGCACTGCAAGCAAAGCTAAAATGAAAAAAAGTCAAATATCAGCATGTTAACATTATCACTGTGAATAACTTAGCATATGTATTAAATGCTTTAATCAGTAAAGCATTTAATACAAAGTATGGCCATATCATCTGTAAAAATACTGAGATAATCATTTAGCTAAATAGTCATCTATGTGACAAAATTAGACTGTCAGTTCAACTTCCTATTTTTAAGTTTATTTCATAAATATTAGATTATTTGCAATATTTGTTATTTATAATTGGTGAAAATGGATACAGAAGGTAATTCAAAAGGACTGATATTTGACATGCTGATTAAATTCATAATTGATAGAGTTTATGGTACAGTATTTCTGCACATTTGTTTCCACTCTGATCAGAATGCTGTGTAAAGTAAAATACAAATAACCCATAAAACGTTCTGTTTTATGGGTTATTTGTTTTATAATAGGGTGAAGATGAGTTTTTGCTTGACTTATGAGCAAAACAATGTATCAGTGAAGCACTGATCTGAAATTCCTGTCTCACTCACGTTAATGATGAGTGTCAGTGGCTCTCCGAGGTGGTGTTTAATCAGCTTCTCTTTGTTGGCAGTGAAAAACTGAGGATCCTCCACATACTCCAACAGGAAGTGACCTTTGTGAAGCTCACTCTCCTCCTCCTCTGGCTCGCTGTCAGAGGAGGAGGGACTGTCTCCTGTGTAAAGTACTCCGTTCAGGAAGAACTGCACCGAAGTCTGCTGGGATTGGCTGGATGCCGGGGATGAGCAGATAATGCTGGAAGGGGAGAACACCGTGCAGTGCTGCCAAAGGACCAGAGAAGACATGAAAAATGAATTTCTCAGCCACATATCAGATGTTTAATGACATAATCTGTTTGCAAAATAACTAACTTTAAACTTTAATGAGCACAGTTCTTAAAGGAATAGTTTGTCATTTTTGGAAATACACTTTTTGCGGAGAGTTAGATGAGAGATTGATATCACGCTCATTTCTGCCTGTTAAATATGCAGCTGGTTAACTTAGCTCAGCCTAAAGTCAGTACTAAAGTCAGAATATTCTTCCAATCTACACTAAGTCTTGGCAAGAAAGCAAACAAGTGCATTTGAGAATTAGTTTTAAGATAATTCTGGTACAATACATCAAATGGCAACTTTTATGTTTAATATTGTACATGGTCCCTTACAAATAAAAGTTGACATTTAACAACAACAACAACAAAAAATCAGCTGATTACTCACTGTTTGTCCAATTTTAAGGACCTGCATGGTGACGCTCTGTACCAGATCAAAACCCTGGCCTTTCACTGTGATGGTCCTGCCACCACTGTGTCACACACATACACACACGCACACACACACACAGACAAGTAATGACTTATGTTGGTGATGCTAGGAAGGGTTTGTGTTGCTTGTGGTGTGTGTGGCAGTCTACCAACCTGAGGTAGCTCTTTGTGGGGTGGATGGAGCTGATAATGGGGTTCTTCTCATAGGTGTATGAGGTACTAAGCTCCCCGCTTTGACAGGGAAGGTTTTCAAATTCCACACAAACTGTCACCAAATCACTGTGCGCCTGTAGGGCTGGAGGCATGATGCACTCAATGGTTTCATCTGCTTTCCTAAAAAATAAAGCAAACATTGTAATCCACAGATCTTGTGATGTTTACAAGTGCTCAGTACCCAAAAGTGATACGACTTAGAAGTTATGGTTGATGCAGCTTGGCAGAATTTTACACAAGCACTACTTTGTATTATACTGCACGATAGCCACAAGCAGAAGAGCTGAATTTAAACATGACACTTGGACTCTAGTTGGACCTAAGTCATAAATATAAGGACTAAGATTTAGGGAATTTTCACACCTAAAAGTCTGAACCAAGGATTCATGTTTTTGTTAAATTGTATACATTTGATCTGGTTAGTTTTTGTTTCACATTGCAATTTTGTAAGCACACCAAAGGACCCATAGCTATGTCCTGTTGTCATCTCCTAAGTGAAGAAGAAAAAAAATTAAGGAACAGATTAATGTCCTTGCCACTATAGTGTTTTTATTATGCCAATACTACCAGCAGGACCAACTTCAATCACCGTACTCAAGACTAGTTCAGCGTCACCTATATTGTCATAGGGCAAAAAGTACACTGTCACCGGCAGATAAGGAGGCAAAGACTTCAAACAGTCCTGCAAGCTTTGGCTACTCTGTTTCTCGAGACATGAGTAAGGTGAATGGTATTCAGTTTCAAAAGATGAGCTGTCACTAGCTGTCTTCTTCTATTGTTTGGGTGAAAATAACCCGCTTCAGCTTCCTGTAATTGGTCCAAAGCTCTGAACTATCCCAAAAAGTGTTTTCACACTGGAAACAAACTGAACCATGGCTCAGTTTGATCCGGACTGAGACCGCATCTTTTGCTCGGACCAAATTCTGGTCCTTTGGTCCGGATTGTGGTCTGAGGCACCTTTCACACCTGCTATTTTGATTTGGATTAAACTGAAAAGTCTGAAGGTTGGGACTGAACAAGGTAGGTGTGAAAATACCCTTGGAGACAAATAACTTCCATCATTATGGCCAGTTTGGTCATGAAGACTTGCCATGTAAGACAGACTTGAGACTTGATCAAGACATGCTTCAAAGAGACTCTGGCTACAAGCAATTAAATATAAGCTGTACTTACTCTGTAATGATGCATTCCAGTGTATTGTTGATCCTGACTCTGACCTGAGACCCAATGTCCAGGTGCTCCCCCGAGATGTTCACTCTGGTTCCTCCAGCACGAGAGCCATTTCTCGGCTTCATGGATTGCAGCTTTGGGACCTGAATACAAAGATACAGCACATGACTAACAAGACATCACATTTATCACCAGACATCCAACAACCTCTGTCACTTGAAAAGACAGGCTTATTCAAACTGTTTTGTGCTCTGTGATGCTTTTTTTAAAACACAAAACAAATCTTTCCTTATTCTTTAAGGTTCAAATATCTCATCTTTACAGATTGGCTGAGACAGCTGCTGACTATAACAGTAAATTGGTGAAGAAAACTGTGAAGACAGCCCACGCTGCAGTATGTTGAAGTGCTGCTGAAGCCAACAGGCCTTTAGGTCCAAGCTTGCAGGACAGCTATACTGATGCAATAATTTTCATGCATATACTTAAAAATGCTATGCACACACAGTCATATGTATATGACGCATACATATCACATACTGTACATGGGTCTTCAAGCAAAGATGAATAGCACTGTCCAGTTCTGCAGCTACCAGCATCAGCATTTCTGCTCTTTCCAGACTTTCTATTCACTCCATGAACCTCACCTTAGGGGAAACCTCTTATCCTCACTGACAGGATTCACTTCCTCAGCGTGCACTGATGGAGGAGACCTATTGTGTTTGTGTGTCAGACTGGGTGTAAGGAGGCAGATGTTTCCGCCTAAATGGTTGAGGAAGGACATGCACATATCCTGTCTCGGGATATGTGCATGTGGTTTTCCCTTTCTCCCACAATATTTTCCTCTCACAGCCCTGCAGTAAAATCCTCTCTCGCACCAAGCGTCTAAGAGTGGAACACAACAGCTCGGCAAAATGTTTGTTGCTCTAGATTTTCCTTATCTTCATGTATCAAGAAGAATTCCAAGAAAGGGGTGATTTCTCTGTGGGATGACTCATAAGCAGAACTGCTGAAGTGACAGACCCGAATTCTGAACAACTCTTTGTCTCTAAACAACAAGAAACAAAGCGCTTGCTTAAATGGGTATTTCCACTCTTAATCTAATGGGAGCCTGTGTGGGTCTAGGTCAGTTAACAGAAATGCTGGCTAGCCTCAACCAGTGATGAATGCAGAGCAAAGGGACATTCCAGCAATTGCCATATTTGTTTTTATTGGCAACGAGTGCAGAATGACAATGGTGCTCAGTTGCAGCTCAGATGAACACTTGAAGATTCCCACACACTTGCATTTCTTTGAATTATAAAAGGCATCTGTTAACACTCAACTAACACACTTGGGAAGGGTTTCCCAGTGGGGAACAGGGAACAAGAGAACATAGAAGAAGAAGAATGGGGAGGGAGACACTGACAGAAGAGAAAGCAACAATCAGCTCCTACAGTACAGTAGCTAGAGTATCTACAGTAGTAGATACAGTAGCTCCCTGGAGAATACTCACTAAGTATGAGAAGCTCTCCTTTGACGTCCCAGTCCCACTGTGATCCACATCCACTTGGACAATATCTGTTCTAGCATATGTAGATCTCCCAGTGACACACACCAGCCTGGGGGAATTTAAAAACAGTGCAACCTCCTTGTTTAGTTGCTGAAACACTATGATCAGAGATCAGTTAAGACAATAACACTGGATAAGAGTGCTCAAAAAGCTGTTTTTTTTTATATTAAACAATAAATAAATAAGAAAATGAAAGAATGAAAGAGCTCTTCATCATGATTATACAAAGACACATTAACTAAGCTTGGACAATGGTGGTTATGAACTAATTCATCAAAGCATATTGCATTTACATATGGAATCCAATAAAGCCTTCAGATATCAGATATTAAGAAATGTAAAGTTCAAAGCTCCGTAGACCAGATGTGTCCAACCATAGAGGAGATTAAGGATCTGCTGTGGCTTGTTCTCTTGGCCCCTGGCTGTGATTAAACCTTGTGTCATCAGAGCATGCTCTATAGGGACGTCTCATATTAATGACACAGTGGTGTACAAGAGGCACAGGGATCTACTGCTCTGGGGGCACTGGGATAACAATCCTGGGCCTGGAAACGCAACCTTTATCCCCTCACATGATCTCCCTCCAGCTCGACACCCTCTACAGAGGTTATAAATTCTCAGCAAGTGATCGAATGATTGACAGAGGAATTGCGGGGGATTTACATAAGTGAAGGAAATGTGTTTTATATATGTAGGAGGTCCTGGCAGGATATATGGTAAGAGGCTGGGCTGGACAGATTTGTGCTCAGCATGGGGTCAGGTCATCAGGCCTGAGACCAGGGAGGAGGCTCTGTCTGAGCGTGTTTTTAAATTTCAGGTCTTATACAACTCAAACCAACACGTGTTCTGTTTTAATTGAACTCATGTTCAAACCACTGTGGCATTTAATGTATTCTGTATGTATTCTGTATGTATTCTATAAAACTGAATAGATATTAAAAAATACAATATAGTAGCTTAGTTCCAGTCATCTGTTAAGTGCAGAGGAGCATCGGGTAAGGAATGTTGTTACCCTCAAATTTCACTCCAGACAGTATCATGAGGGCAGGCTTGCACCTGTTTGAAGAAGATGCATCAGCTCACATGTTCTGATTTTAGTGAAGAAAGGGAAGAAAGGACAACTAAAATCAAACATGACTTTTCATAGTCACATCTGATGGAAATAAGATACTGAGCCCGAGTCAGCCTGAGCCTGCAAGGTTGGTTCAAGCCTAACTGGATTCAGGTCTGACAACCTGAACCTGGACAAGTGTCAGAAAACAGGACAGGATTCACCAAGTGAAAATAATTATTTGATCTAAATTTCTCCTAAACAACAATCCCAATTTCATTTTACAGGTGTGTGACATCTCCTGACAGTCCACAGTCAGATACAAAAACATTCACTGTAAATTAAATGTAAAACTATTTAATATCTTCCAACTCCCTTTTTGACAGAAAGCGACTACTAAAATGCAAGACTTTTCAAGTCCTGCAGATAGCCTGGTGTGCATATACGTGTGAGCTGAGCTTGATGTTGATGCAGTGTGATCCCAGTCTGTGGACAGGCACGCTCCCAGTAGGAGCAGACAGAACCTTGACTGACCCCTTCTCCACATTCCTGCACAGCCTCACTATGGAGATATTATGGGTTTCAGGGGATGCTATTTTGGCTGGTGCTGGGATATCTCTGATCATTTCCCTCAAGTGGATGACGAGGATCATCAACAATCAAGTCTGTGTGTTGTCTGGGTGCTGCTAAATGGACAGAGCGAAGGCCACTCAGGGCTCACATGAAAATGATAGCGAGGGCGACGTGGAGGATCAAATATTCAGAGAACTACTTCAGTAAATGAGGTGTGTCTCAACTGGCTGTGCCATTAATTAAAATGTTGACACAGCGTGAGTGGAGCGCCGTCGCTCCAGTGCTGCACATTTTTCTTGTGGCACACAGATGTGAACTTTCACCTCTCAGCACACGAGCAGACACCTGTTTCAACAGCACTGGTAAATGAGGTCACATGTGCAGGTGTGTGTGTGTGCTAGTGAGTGTATATACGTGTCTGGCATTTCTGAGAGAGCCTGTTGAAATTTTACATTTTCTGGCACAAGGGTGTTTTATGCAGTTCTTCCATGTGGTATGAAAAGATTTTGTTTTACAAATTAGGTTTAAACTAAAGTAAAATAAAATGTTAAGGTTGGATGTTTTAATATAAGTAGTTTAAGTTAAAGCAATAAGATAGGATAAAATATAATCTAAGCAATAGGAGGTCCCCACAAGGACAGAGATGTGTGCAAGCCAAATGTGCTGACACTGTCAGATGCACTGACATGTTATGATTTGTCACTGCCACTTCCAGCAATGAGGATACGCTTCGCTGTCATAACAATCAGCCTCGGGAGCCAACGAGGAATGACGACACAGATGAGATCACCCCAGGAGTGAAATATGATTCGCTCTTTTTGACATGTGTAGTTTGGGCAAATGTGTCAGGCAGCTGGAGTGGCAGGTCACCCTCAGACTGGTCTTAAAACAATGATTGGCTTCAGTGGAGCAAGACCAGATAAACAGTTCCTTTCAAAGAAACATTACAGATACCGAGTGGAAGTTTGGATGTAATAATTGTACTGTAGAGGTACTAACTTCCAATGAGCTTTGCTATGCCAATGCCAAAGTGGGGTCATGCTGTCTCCATGGTGACAGTGTGATGGTCCCTGAGTTATGGAGCAACAGCAATGGAGTCCATTAAAATGAGAAGTGTGTTGCATAATAATATTTGTAATAATTTGCTTCATGATTACAAAAAAACTACATCCTGTAGGGATGGCAAATTTTTCAAAACTGGTGGACACGTTTCTACTGATGCTCTATGGTGGTGAACTGTGAGGAGTTTAGTAGCTTATTTAAAAGTGACTCACCTGAGGTTTTCTAAATAAATTCTTGTCAGTTTACAGGTATTATTACAAAAGTAGCACATGTGATTATTTTAGTGAGGATGACAGAGCCCAAGCTCAAGATGTTTGTCTCATTTACTCACTGCCAGGATTATAATATACTGTATCACTTTGTAAAGTGTCCAGAGACGACTTGAATTGAATTGAATTAGTGACTCTTAAGAAAATACTTCATAAAACCATTATGTTATTCAACAAAGATACTACATGTAAACAGACTGGTGTGTAAAAATTGTTATGTTTTTCATTATATATACTGTAACATCTGTGTCACAGGTATTTATAATTTTGCTGCAGTTTCCAAACTTTATAAAACAAACGTCATAACTATCTTTGTGCTTTTCCCAGCTGACATGTTATTGCACTGTGAGGCAGCTAACTTCCATTATAAAGTAATGAGTCATGCAGCTCTCACTGCGCTGTCTGATCTGAGTTTTGCTTTCTCTGGCTCAGGTCTGGTTTAACACAGTGTTCCTGGCTGAGATGGACTTTACACTTCAGGATTTCTTTAAGGTTTATTAACTGGAAAAAATTTTCATTTACTGGTTCTTATAGTCTATAGTCCGCCTACTGACCACCTGAATGCTCATCTGCCTGAAAACATGTCAGGTTACCATGACAACAGGTAATTGTTAGTTATCGTTTCACCACTGCGAGCTGCACAATAACAATATATTTTAATATGGTTTTAAATATAAAAGACATTGATGTATAGGACAGGCTCTGATTTCTTTCATTATTTCTTTTCCTTTTGATAATGTAGATCATGTGTAATCAAACAAATGCAAAGTAACAGAAACTAAAAGAATAAGAACAGTGCCTGCAGACATGCTTCAGCGAATCCTTTGGGAACAGTTGACATGAACCTATGTGAAAAACTGTGAGTCATAAATCAGTGCTATGTTGTGATACTTACTCTACAGAGACAGTGTAGTGCTCCGGCAGGACAACACAGGGCGCATCTCCAATGAGGACCTTCACTGCTGCTGCCCTTCGGCCCAGGTCTCTGCCTTGCACTGTCAGGAGGGTGCCTCCCTCGACTGGACCCCGCAGGGGGGAGATCTGACAAAGACAGAGAGAAGTAAGAGTAAGTAATGTAATATGCAATATTCACAAAAAATTAAAGCAAATAATTAGAAGGTTTTACTAATGGCAGGTGATAATGAAAATGACAAAGACTGAAGAGAATGAAGATGTTGTCTTCATTGCTGACATGGAGCGTGGCACACAGCGAGATAAGGACAAGTGGCCTGTGGAAGGGTTCTTCTGCAGAAGACTGAGATCTAATTGAACAGACACATGATTTAGGTATATATACCTGCACACACAAAGCAGACTCTTAACTGTGCCAGTCTGAGACTCTTCAGCCTCTAATCCTCTGCAGCACATGCAAATAAAGAGCAGCCTAAGAGCCCCCTTCACATCCCACAAGAGACAGAGAGAGTGAGAGAGTGAGGACTGGAGAGGCGAGGTGGAGAGCACAGTAGAAAGGTGGATGTGTGGGGAGGCAATTTAGGGAACCGAGTGTCAAGAGGAGCGTGAATACTGATGGTGGCGGTGAGAGCAAATTAATGCAAAAGGCTACTGCCTTTCATCTGTTTTCCTCTGTCTGCTCTGTGAAATTCCTTGGTCCTATTTCTGCTGTTGTTCAGAAGCAAACTCTCATGCATCATTTCAGCCTTTGCCTTTGGTCTCTTAACTTTCCTTTCAGGAGCCATGGAAAGTAAGGAGATGACCGTCACCTCTGCAATCACAGCAGAAACAGAGCTTTAAAGATAGCATCTCAGACAGAAGCAATCTACCATCATCTTACCACTGTAGCATAGCAAGCCCAGCAGCCTGCACGCTTTTCTGAGCCACCCTCTAGCTAAGCTGAGGTCACTGTGACCCCTCTGTTATTAGCCTGGCTCCAGCTCTATCAGAAACCGAGCTTAGGAATGAAAACAGCACTTCTGTTTGGGCTAGGTGAGAGGACAAGGTTTGGTGCTGAGTAAAGTTAATCTGTAGCCCACAAGAGTGACAGCGCAGATAAATAAACCATGTATGTCCCAGAAAAAAAGGAAGTAAAGAATATATTACTTCTAATATCTTGCAAAAACAGACTTTTAGACACCAACCTATCACTTACGACATTTCTGTGAGCCTGAAGCCACAGGACATGATGTAAATGATTTTATCTTTATAACAAGCTTCTGGATGTTAAGTGTGACCACCCAGTGCCTTATTACACCACATACCTGCATTCCTTCATACACATGCAATATGCAAACACCATAAAATGCAAGCATGAGCACACAGAATGGCAGACAGCCACCTTCCATACAGAGCTCAGCAGTACGCAGAATTATTTACTACCATTATGCGTCTTATAGCACCTAGCATGTCCCTGTGGTGCCGTTGAGCACTGATATCAACATCAGCTGGCTTGCTGTTCATTTACACCTCTTATAAGTTTGTGAGTCTTGATTTACAGCACAAACTCTGCCAGGCCTCCAGGGACATCACAGGGTGTGAATGTGTCTCTGAGAAATCCTCCACAAGGTTAGAAAGTATTAAACGATTAATTAATATAACGCAATAACTAAATTATTCTACACCTTTGAATTGAAATGAACAAATACACCAAATACACTGCACATACGTGATCTCCACCATAACCACTTAACTGATAAAAGCCATATGCTTTCCTTTGGTTATTTTTGTGTTGAGGTCAGAGCCTTCATCCTTTCTTCACTCCAGTTCCTCTGTATCACACTAATCAAGGAGGACATGAGGACCAAAACAGGAAAAAGCCTCTCACTATACTGCACCATTCTCCACCCTCTCGCTGTCCACCAAGCTCTCCATCCTCTCTCCCAAGCCGTTTACATCTCACCCAGATCCTTCTGTTCTCTCTTTCTTTTCATGTCGTGGATCAGCTATGTTTGGCAGTTCCTGTTTTGGATGCTGAAGTGCCTCTAATCAATGTTTATTTAAACTGCGGATGAGCCCACACACAAAATGAGAACAAAATGCGGAGATAATAAATGTCTCCATTGTCTTGTATCAATGCATTTAATAAAGAGCATTTTTCCCACTTAGGTACTATGTGGCAAAGTTTAGGGAATAATGAAATCCTCCTTCATATTATTGATATTTTGATGCTAGTACTTTGTGGAAGAGACTGTATGTGACAAAGGGACAGAGCAAGAAAAACATGTTTAATTAACTGAGCTGCACACACAGTCACCAGGACTATACAACAAAGAGCTGCTGCTGAATGTGTCTATGGGAACGTTTAGAGAGAGAGAGACTCTT
>NW_018127986.1:129882-138760 GCF_001952655.1 Monopterus albus | reverse complement strand
GGCTCCAACCCCCGTGAACTGTATGGTAAAACATGGCTGCCAAAGCATTGCATCACACGCCCCACAGAACCACGGCCCCAGTATCCTTTCTGAATCCTGCTCTCCTGAGACAGCCAGAGTGTGTGTTTGTGTGGGAGAGAGAGTGAGTATTGCAACAATGGTCTACCCACGCACTCAGCATCTCAGCCCAGCTAACTTCAGTCACGTTAGAAGTCCACATAAGTTAGATTCTCACAGAGCACCCTGTTAGTCACAGTACGCTGACAGCTACAAAGAAAGGATAATCATGAATGCTTCAATATGGCTTGTTTGTGAGGCAGATTGTCTGTGTGTGTGTGTGTGTGTGTGTTCACTTATTTTGTTCTGCTTGCTTACTCTCCCGCACTGACCAGGTTTTATCTGCAGGAAGTTCAGGCTAAATGCGTCTCATGTGAGCCATGCTTCCTGTCACTGCCGTGCTGATGCAATGTTCAGTAGTGTCAGAAAAGGCTTGAAAGATGGTTTTGAACACCTACTACAGTTTTATAAGTGTATATGATCATGCGAATGAGCTCCATGAACAGTTTAAAGAAAGGCCCTGCCAGTAATCATGATGGTCATTTTGACATGAGTCAGATCCGGGGTAAGATAAACACTGCTTAATTCCTGTAACCAGTTTGGTTTGGATCTCATTGCGGTGACAAATATAAAATTCCTCCTGGGCCTTATTTGTTTTCTTTTAGCTTCTGTGGTTTTCTGCACATATAGCTTTCATATCCCACCCACACTATTTAAACACATACTAAAGAAGGTGTTCCCATGCCCTTTTGAGTGACTGCAGATCAACTCAGCTGTGTCCCTTGAGGGCAGTGGCTAAGTGAGTGTTAGTGCTTTTACTGAATGAACTGCTTTAATGAGACTCTATTTAAATATTCCCTCAGCAACTGACACTGGACAGTAAGTGCACCACAATGTGTGAGTGACCCTGTGATTCACCACTTTATGGCTTGAAAGTATAGCCCACAGGCTACAGAAAGGTTTTAACCTGTGATCTTACCTTGTGGATTTCAGGAGCTGGACACTGATCCCTGATTGGCTGGCAGTCATCCCGTGGCCTACAGCTGTTTTCACACCAGGCACAGAGGTGACCTTGATCCTCCCGGCCCCAGCACTGGGAGCAGTCCGAACTACCCACGCCACAGTTGTACACCTCCACTAGAGAAAGACAGGAGGCAAGGCAGTGAAAGAGAGGCAATTATTGTTGTCATACACCATCGCAGAACTGGATTTGCCTTGTCTGGTAACCAAAGGTGCTTTAAACTTCTAAGCTTCTTTTATAGCTTATATGAACCATATGGGGTGCATGCTCTAAATAAACAGCAAAAGCATTCACAAGATGACATAGCTATGGCTATAAAAACAAGCTAGAAAAAAGAAAGCTTGAGGAGTGGAGCAGAACAAAGCCAGTGAGAAACAGATGATTATGTTTACGGTTCAATGTGCCTCCCAGCGAGAAGTCCCATTTGTGTCACTGCATGTGCATCTGTGCATGCATTTATGTGCATATTACATTGTGTGTGCATCTGTGATCAAGTGTGTCTTATTAAAATTTGATGACTCTGCATGTTATGAAGCAACCGTCATGTCCGTTAACGCTGTAGAGTGACTGGCAGTGGCCCAGGGCTGTTGTTCACATGGTAGACACATGGACTGTGAACAGCACATCTGGGACTGAAACAGGAAAGGACCAGCTTGTAGCAGCACTGACGACATGCCGAGTTCATCAACACACACCAGTTTTGATCATCTCACTGTTGTCATGGAGCTCAAATTGTATTTGCAACAATACATACGGACACGGTTTGAACGTGGCATCGATAACACCTTAAATTGCAGCCCCCTATGTTCTATAATCATTATGTGTAATTAGACAGTAGCAGAAAATGGCATTATGGTAAATTACTAGTTGTTGGCAAATTATGCATTGTAGCAAACAAACTACTACTGTTGCAATTGAAAGGCAGCCTAACACTGTTTGTCCCTGTGAGCGAATCTTTATTTTTCTCCAGCATTAATCAAATCCACCAGTCTCATTGGGAAACATTTGTGCAAAGATTTAATGCATTCTGGGAGCGACCGTGGCAGCGATGTCAGATTTTGTCTTGTTTTTTTTTTTTTGGTGTCTAATTACACAGCAAATACAGGAGCACTGAGCAAACAGCTGAAGCATAGCAGATAGCATTTGTAATTTTCATCAGTTTATTTTTCTACGTGTCTACATAGCTGTGGGTGTAATGTCGTACCTTTCATGGGCTGAGGGCTGTCAACAAAAATATCAGCCCCCCATCCACTAGGGCCTCCTCTCCTCCTCAGGTTGAGGTGGTAAACCTGACTCCTCTGATTAGTGGTCAGCTACATGGACAGAAAGGTCAAAGTAAAACGGGCTGTACTGGTCAATTTGTTCCAGTGGGAGCGTGTCTTGTGTTAAAATATTCCTCCCCAAACTCCCAGTGGTTGTTCTAAACAATAGTTCTCAGTCAATTTCTAAACAGGTGTTTATGATAATTGAGATAAAAACAACTTGCTGTATAATCAGGGCTTAAACCCAACAATAATGAACCAGTAGATGTGCAGCAGCTACGTTTGAGCTAACTGATCTTCACTCAGACTTAGGATTATTAACTCGCTGGCTATTTCTGGTAGGTCATTTTTTATACTTACTGTCACTCCACTGCACTTGACAGCTGAGCTGTTCAGCCATCTAGCCTCATATCGCTGCTCTGTCCCAAAGTCACAGTCCAGCTTCTGCCCCTGTCAGGAAAAGCACTTACTTTAAACAAAATGCATTATTGCACCAATAACAAGCAAACAAACTGTGATGCTGTTCTTACAATGACCTAATCAAGCCTTTAGCATTCACAATAAAACAACTTGGAGAAAACCTCTGCAAAGAAGTAGTATCTCAAATGTTTCTGGTAGCTACCGCCAACTCTGAAGAAGTACCAGGAACTTGAAATAACCCACAGTAATTGTCCCTGCCAGGAAAGGTGCAATCCATTCAAAATTCATATTCATAAACATCTGGGCTCACACACCTCTGGAAGTCATTTGGGACCCAGAGTGATGAATATGAATTCATTCTTCATAAAACGAGCGCTCTGAGTTTTATTGAGCCAAGATATGTGCAGTTAAGACCACGAAGAGGTGAAGATAGTTAAGAGCTGAAGAGGATAAGTGCTTAAAGTGGAAGGCTGTGAATCCAGCCAACTTAAATTGCCCTAATTCCATCAACCTCTCCAGAACTTTGCTATTTGTCTATAATGTTTGACACCAGAGAACGCTGATTTTTTTTTCTTGCATCAGGCAGGTTCTTTTTCTCAGGAAAAAAAAAATCCAGCCTTAAAACGTTGTCTCTGAACTTATGTTCAAGTCTGAGAACTACACTAACAGATACTGGAAAACAAATTTGCAAGAACCTGCGTGTTACTTAATGTTTTAGTATGATTATCTATCATAGTATGAATAATTTATTTTAGGTTTGTCCTTTACTTGAAGTCAGAACCAAACCGAACTCACCACAAATTCCACAAGGGCCTTTCACAAAGAACGAATGTGACTGAGACAAGATGAAGACATTAGTCAAACATCAGTTTGTTTAAACTCTCATAATAAAGAGTAACGTGACCAATCACATCCAGGCTGCCCTAAGGAAATGTGTGTGTGTGTGTGTGTGTGTGTGTGTGTGTGCGCGTGACTCAGTGTCTGTCACCATAGCAACACACCAGGAGAGGGCTCGAAAGGTCAGCCAGAGTTAGGCATGTGAACGACCGCGCCTGGCAGCTAGTCATCCCTGGAATTTTCAGAAGACCCCAGTCATGTTGTTATCAGTTATGCAGGATCAGCATCTGACTCGCTCAGCCTGGAGTTTAAAAACTGATCTGGAAGGACTAGGCCAATTTGAAAAGAACAACAGCGAAATAAAGCTCCTGCTGCTTGTGCTGCCTCAGACCAACTGCACACTGTGCTGACAAAAACACAACTCAGCTAGTCACAGTTAGACACCAGAGACATGGTGGGTCCAGACAGTTGAGCAGTGGGCAACATAAGCATAAAGAAATTCCCTCATTCATCACTTCCAAACTCAGGTTTTCCTCATTCAGTGACCCAAATCACAACATACAAAAATCCATCTGTGTTTAACTCTGCTTGAAGCAAACACACCATATGCTTCTCTTTTATTCCAAGTCATTTTTACAATGTGCTTTCTGGACAAAGTCCAAGCCCAGCTCCATAGCTGGAGGGTGTCTGTTATACCTCCTGGATGTTGCTGAGGGATAAAGTGAAATCCTGGGCAGTTCCTGATGGTGAGGGGGGAACCTCTGAGGCAACCAGTCTGGGACAGGAAGCTGCATTCTGTGGTGAGGAGGAAGTGACATATAGGTGTTAAAGATAACAATGGGTCCCCTGCATGCATCCGCAAACCAAAATACCTGTCCTGTTTATCTGGAGGAGAAGGAAATGAGAGGGTGAAGTCTTGTTCTAAAGAAAACAACAGCAGCTTCAAATAGCAAGATGATGAGGGATTGGAAAAACATACCCAGTGGATGCAGTGATGGGCTCAGCAGAACAGGAAAAAAATCCCTCTGTTCCCTTTATGGCCTATACTACAAAGACCTACAGTGTTAAAGTTTATAAGTTTAAAAATAAACCTCAAATGTAAATGACCAATCATGACTTCAAAAGAAAAGATTATTGTGCTTCTGTTTTGTTTTCAGTGTCTTGGGATCTGAAATAGCACCCCTGACTATTACTGCAGTTGCTTTAACCCCACAATGCAATAATGTCTTTATTAATTCACTTGTTTGACAAAAAGAGCTTTTTATCTTTTCAGGAGAACTTGTGAGACAAAGTTGAGCTTTAAAAAAACTCTATAACACAGCAGCTGAGCAGTGAACTGCCCTCTTACTGGGACCAGTAATGTGAGTGGACACAGTCAGACCCCCACAGCCTAAAAGGTAAAAGTCTGCTGGGATGATGCTCCCTCTCACAGGCCATGAGACTGGGCTCAACACCCCAGAGGTGGTAGAAATAATATGAAGGCTGAATTAAGTCTAGATGTTGTCAGGAACATGCACCATGAATGGTGGGTTTCCATTAAATGTTAACTGGTTTCAATGAGGCTACAGTAGTTTTGGATACATCGCTCAGTTTCACAGTATTTTCATGTGCTTGTGCAAAACCTTTTACACTGTCTGGGGTCACGCCACCATACAGCTACATTTTTCATTTGTACAGCCACCTACTCTAAATTAAGGAATATATGAAACCTTAGCTGAATATGTAGGTGTAGATTTATGTCTTCACTGGCAACAAGCAGTCTTGACATTTAGTAATAGTTCCCTACAAAAACAGGGACACAGTTCCACATGCTGGGATATTCAACAGAACTGCCAAGAAAGAGAAACTTATAGGAGGTCAGAAGGGCTTCAAAATGGTATATTACCCTGCTATGAGTCTGTAAATCCAGAACCTCCTGAGAGTTTATGGCTGGTTTCAACATTTCTACACACTGTAGTTGAGACACTTGTAACCTCACACTGAATTGGCACACGACTGCTGTTGCCTAACTTGTCTGGACTGAGATCATTACAGCACACTTGCTGGACAGCAGTGTCTGGATTATGTCTGAGGGCTCTGACTAGTGGGATCATAATATTATGAGATCCTCCAAGTGACTGTTTTGTCAGTGGAATAGAAAAAGGAATATTACTCACCTCTAACAGGTTATGCTTTGATTCATCTTTACTGGAGACACAAAGGTGGTTCTCTTGGTCCCAGTAACACTTCCACCTAGTGCTCAGGCAGCTCACACATCTGATACAAATGAAGATGCACAAATATGGAAATAGTTGAGAAATAAAGATCAAACGTTGCCAAATGTGGCCTGGTTTCTCCCCTGTATCTCCTACTGATCTGTTCCCATGCAGTAAATAATCTTTTTCAAATGTTGATTCATTTGGAGTGTAACACAAACAGAGAGGCCAAACTGATTGTAGTCATCATAGTTTTGCTTTAATAAAAGGAAGTAATGATTAGTCACAGTAGCAGAAACATTGATTCCAGCACAGGCAGCCAGGAGGTCAAACTGGGAAACAAAGCGCTTCTCTATAAACTCCCCGACTGGTAGATGATGATGTATGTGAGTGAATCCTGTCTCCTGTATTCATAGTTTGAGTTTTACACCACCTAAGTGAGAATATTTTGACAAGTGGGTCCATCAACATTATTCATACTCACTGGTCCAAGACATCCACATAGGCAGGGTAAAGTGCACCCCCTTTAAAACTGGGAGTGAGATGTGGCATGTCTGAAAATATATCGGTTTTAGTGAAGTGAGGCCTCTCTAGCTCTGGCCCTTAAGTTTGAAGGCTTTTGATAGCTAAGATGTGGTTTAAGGTTAAAGGATAAGTGTGGTGATACTGATACTTTTTGAACTGTCAGTAAATTTAATGAAACATTCCAAAACCAACAATGTATCAATCCTATTACAAGTGCTGTCTGTGTACTCGAAGCCTGATATAACTTTATCTCTCTGAGCAGTAGACCTCCACTGTTGGGAAAAACATCAGTGAGCCATACTGCTGCAATGCTGCGACATTATGATTAACTTGACCACTGTAGTGTATTTTCAGTTTATCCCCTATACACCATCCTGCCGTCGTAAACTTGACAGCACACCAATCCCAGGTGGTATCCACACTGTTTTTGTTTTGCCTCCGAAGCCTTTGAGATATTCATCTCTAAGACTTCTGCCACCAACCCGGTATTAATATGTATGAACATTTGTTTTGCTTGATTTGTGTGATCGACCCCCTAGGACAGAGTAGGTGTTAAGTTTCACCATGTAGTTGGAAAGATTAACAGTATAGTTTGGGAATGTGGATTGTACTAGTCAACACTCTGATTGCAGTAAAAATATGAGCATGTGTCTTCCAATTAAATTACCTAAAGTGGAACACGTCCAATGTGGAGTATGTGTGTTTGTGTCAGCGAGTAGTGTGTGTGTGTGTGTGTGTGTTACTGTATGGCCTTCGGGATGAGACAGATGTCCCACGCTAGGAATGACAGCGCCTCCAGTGATAGCAGCACTGTGAGGGAGTCTTTAGATTGGGAGGAGTGAAGTGGTTGTAAAAGGATGCCCGAAACGTAATTGAAACGTACGCCCGTGTGTGTGTGTGTGTGTGTGTGTGTGTGTGTGTGTGTGTGTGTGTGTCCTTATTAGGAGCAGACGGCCCCCTCAGGCTTTTATCATCTGCAGCTTTTCTGTTTTCCATGACTCCCTTTCTGGCCTATTAAAACACCTATACACTGTCACCCACCCACTTTCACAACCCCCCCCCCACACACACACATATATATTTGTATAGCTGTCTTTGTGACAACACTTACTGACATAATGCAATTTCTAGCCCCTAATCCTAACCATAAAGGTGAAATAACTAAGATTTTATGTATTGTGTCATATATAATGTGAAAATGGGACCGGACACGATGTCCCTCAGCTTCACTGACCCCCTCCATGGTCTGTAAATTACAAGAAGGGTTTTTCAAACTGAAGTCATTTCACAAGCACCTGACCACAAAGGACATCTCACAAGCTAAAAGTACGAGACAGTGGCTACCAGACCAGGGAGGGCAGTGTCTTTTGCACGGAGAGAGTGGGACAAAGAAGAAAAAAAAAACAGTGTTAACATGGCCTTTTGAGATGGAGAGCGTTAGCAGCCAAAGGACGCAAATTTGATTCAGATGTGATGCTCTTCCTTCTGGATGTGTAATATGTTTATTTTGATAACATTAGTGACCTAGCAGGTCATGATTTGACCTTTGTGTTGAATTAATATGACTTTAATTTCAGAGTAATTCAAGCTTTGTGTAACATTAATGCTTTATGTCACATTAGCAGTAAATAGAGTGTTCTACTGGACTGACAATTTACTCATTAGTCAGCAAACACTAACTTTAGACTGGAGGCTACTCTTTGTACAGTTTGTTGCAACCAGGCATCCATAGTTTATGTGATCACTAGGAAACAGGACATGAAGGGAGGGGCAAAGGGTGGTTAGGAGCAATTTATGGTCTCAGTTTTTTTGCATCTCACTAGACCCTCTAGTTCAGCCCTATGATAGACTGGTGACCTGTCCAGGGTGGACCCCACCTCTAGCCCAATGTCAGCTGGGATTGACTCCATCCCCCCCAGTGACCCTATTCAGGAATAAGTGGTATAGATGGTGAATTGATGGATAGACCCTCTAGTGGCTAAAAAGAAAGGCAGAGTAGACAGAGTAACTTTAACCAATGCCTAACCCCAACCCAAACCCTAAACTAAATCTCATTCTCACCTGAACCCTAAAACCAAGTCTTAACCTTCAAATGGCCCTTTGAATGGGTGTGAGAAATTGAGGACTGGACAAAATGTCCTCACTCTCATGGTATGAAATCCAAACCGGTCCTCACACTGCTGGTTATAGAAATACACGCAGAGACACACAAACATACAAGTTATTCACACACAGTCTCTCTCTCTCTCTTTCTCTCTCTCTGCTTGACCTAACTCTGACAGTAAATACCCCGTGACACTGCCCACCCCTAGTCATAATGACCATGCACGCATACACACACACACACTAAATACACAGTCAGGCTTGCACTCTCAGGGCCTCTTAGTGAACACAGTGGTTAAACACACATTCTCAATCACATCTCTGTCAACAAGAAATACATCCAGAAGAAAAGGCCAGTTTCAGGGGGAGTGACAAAGGAGAACAGAGCGAGCGGGCGGACGTACAGAGACAGATGAGAAGAGAAAAAAGAAGACAGAGGTGCCACAACACGGGACACA
>NW_018127986.1:100562-129849 GCF_001952655.1 Monopterus albus | reverse complement strand
AGAGACATAAAGATAGTGAGGGAAACAGAAAGATGGCAGTTTGGCTTTTAGTCCTATTGGGCTGTTTGGTGAGGCTGGAATGTGATCGTCTGGTTGTCAATACTTTGCCGAGTGACCACTTTGAATGGGTCATGGGAAAACGACCTAAACACACACACATATACACCAACACAGTCACACACAATGAGTTAGCACATGTATGCTGTATCCTGAATAAAAGCCTCTTAATGCTAAACCTTTCCTCTGTGTTGCTGAGATATATTTTGCCACATTTGCCTTGATAATGATAAGTGTAGCAATGAGAAAAAGTAATGAGAAGATGTAACCTTGGGCTTTGTGAATGAAATGGTCACCATTCTGACATTTTAGAGAAAACACTTAGCAGATTTATCAATAATGAACATAGATGTAGCCCTAAAATTGTGTTGCTTGTCAAGCTTTTTGGCAGATGATTCAGACCTTGTTGTGTGTATTGCAATCAGCTACGTAGCTGAGTAAAAAGGTCCACTGACATCTTTAGAAAAATCTCCTATCCTAAAGTAACATGAGATGACAGATTATTGGCATTGATGTTTAATAACACCCGCCCATGCTGATGACAAACATTTTAGCAAGGAAAAAAAATGAACAGAACTCATCTTTAACATATGAGAAAAATCCAAGTGATGGCCGTTTTCATAAATCACAAAACGAAGACTCTACGATCTAGTGTCACTGAGGAGACCCTCTTTAGGGATTATTTTTTAAAAAGCAGCTTGAAGTGATTAAGATCACGTAAGAGTATAGAAGCTCTGCAGTTTGCAGCACTGTGCTTTTCCTGTGAGAATGGCACTTGGCTCATTATCACCTTCAACAATGCATCATCTAATTTCACACTTCTGGACCTCGCTGAGCACTGAGGTCACGTGCACATATTGGATGCAGTCTTGCACACATGTACCTGCAACTGCTGTTTTCACACCTCCAGACCACTTTCAGAAATGGAACAAAAGGGGTACACCCAAACAGATTTGATGTCAGCAAATCTGACTGCACACATATTCACGAAATTCCCTCTAAGCCTAAAGCTGATCCTCTGACATGGCCCAACATGCAGGAGGAAGCTAGCTGTATTGCCTCCAGATATAAAAAGACCTTCTTAGTGACTTGGCCATACAAGTCACAATCCTCCACAAAAGCAAACCTCAACATGACACAGCCAGACACACACATCCAATTTCCTTTGGCTTAATGTTTGCAGCATATTAATCCTACATTTGACCCTACACTGAGAAACCCTGAGCAAGCCAAATGCACAATAAGCCCTCCGAGAGTATGTGTTGGCAATATTTACCCACCAAGGCCTAAATAGAAAGCTGAAAAAAAAACATGAGCAGAAGACATCAGGAACAAGGCCTCTGAGGCTAAGAGGGTAGCTCTGCAACTCTGTCATCCTCCAGCTATATCTACACTCAGCTAACATTTGGCTAATACTTGAGTGATGCTAGCATTCAGCGTAGCCCTCTGTTTAATTGCACTTTCATCCACAAAGTAAAACTGGATACAAGGGATCACCAACACTGAATAAATCAAGAATTTGAGATAAGCAATTGTAACAGCGGGTGTGTGACTCACGATGTCTTGGGGTGTATTGCTCCAATCCTCTCGCAGTCATAGATGATGAAGCTTCCAGATACCACAGATGTCCCATTCACCTTTATTGCCACAGAAACAGTCAGATGATCTGGAGAAACAAAGGCATGTAAACAATGGTGCACATGTCAAGCACTTGAGATGCCATGGGTGTTAACACAAACTAGACAGTGAGACATCCTCAAGCTGGACTGACTTTGTTGCATTTTGAAAGATGAAAAAGGTGAGATTACATCTGTTCTAATACAGCTCAACATCTTGTAAACAAAAAATAATCACATATGGTAATTGCACTCGTGGGAAAAATGTGGCTGGTAACATTGGTATGCAGCCTGTTTGCGGCCTCACCTGTGCCAGGGGGGATTGCTTGGTATTTTTCTAGAGGAAGCAGGGGACAGGTCTGGATCTGAGCTGGACCATAGTCCAGGTGTACTGTGGCAGCTGTAGAAACACCAGGCCCATATTCACACTCCACTCGGGAGCCGACCAGATCAGGAACACTGCCATTTATCAGGATGCCTACATCCTACAATAGGAATAGATTAGAAATTTAAGCAATTACAAATTTAAATGAACATGCCCACACATGTATTCAAGTCCAGTGTACGGTTAGTCTTTTGTACAGGATAAACAGCACTGGCACTGCCTCAAGTTTGTTCAGGAGTTCAGGCAAAGAAACAGAAAAAGTAATGTGCAATGAAGAAACAGATGGCATAGTGCTACATTCACATCTAAATCTGGCTATGTGATGAAGTATGACAGATGTATAATGAGAAACATAACACCTCACTGACATAACTGAGTTTCAACTAAATTATTTCAATGTGAGAAAAATGAGAAAAATGGTTGTGTGTGTGAGTGGGTCGGTGGTAGTGGTGGTGGGGGGGCTTATGTACACAAAAAGTGTGTAAGTGGTCAGTAACGTGCTAACAATCTTTATACAGTCAATGGTCCCAACATGTCTTAAAAATCTGCTCCATTGTTCAGTGGAATTGCTCATTTCCTGACTAAGGCCCTGACTTCCTGCCAGCTGCTTCCTGTTTGGGGAGACAACCTTCAGCTGAGCTTCCTGTGACTCTGAAGGATGACTGTAGACAATGCAGCTGCTCAATCTATTATAACCCAGACTGGCTGAGCTACAAAACAAGCAATTAATGAACCAATTAATGAACTGTCATCCCTCAGCCTCATCTAATTATGAGCTGTAATTAAAGGTCAAATATATTCCAAGTGTCAAAATTCAGTGAGCTAATTATCACCTTGTTATTATGCTATTTTACATAATATATTGACTGTAGGAAATAACTGAAAATAACAGCTTACAATTCAAGTAATATGCATACACTCCTTTTACAAGGCTATAAAATATTAGCCAGATTTGTTAGTTATAGTATTTGGTTTTGAGCAGGTATAGTAGTGTACAGTGGGATTTTAGAGCTCCCTCACGCCAGCAGCTGCCTGCTGCAGCTGAGAGCAATGCTATGAGAGTGAACCAGTAAACATGATTGCTATATTGTTCCCATTTTGCCATTTGATCCCCGTTTTGATATGATGCTTTATTATTAAAAAAAAAAATCAATTATAGCAGCTTCGACATCAGAGCAGCTACAACAGCCAACAGTGTTGGTATGACTTTATCAGCAGGGTAACAATAAAATTATATACAATAATAGTGAGAGGTGTCAGGTTATAAAGGTGATCATCTTTCATCAGCTTTAAATACACTGCCCCCATTACAATCATAGCCTCATGAGTAACAACAATGATATCTATTTGACTTATGAAAGGGGTGTGATGGGCAACAGTAGTATGGAGGGAGATAATGATACCTTGATGTCTGCAGAGATGCTGATCTCTGGTGGTGTCAGGGTCATGGACGGACACTGTTGGGCACCTTCCCCTATGCTGATCCAAGAGCGTGCCAACAGACCCTGAGCACATTCCTTCTGGATGGAACATCTGGACAGAACGCAACAGAGTTAAAGTTTACGAGTCATATCTGGGCATATCATACTGTGCTTACTGGATAACTTTTATTTAGGGTAAGAGTAGATTACAGCACAATGAGACTCACATTTGGAAGTTAATGACCATGTGTATGTTTCCTTGTTAACCAGCACAAAAAATCTTTCTACAGCTGAAAGGTTCTGGTGTAACATTTTGGGGTTAGATTTTCCATCAGCATGTCCCACATCAGAACATGACCATCTCATATACAGCAATTGCTTGTCAATGATACAGCCGGTAATCAGGATCTACTAAGCCACTGGTCTAACCACACTGATGTGCAAATGCAGAACTTTTGTTGCCATATTTTCAGGAGACCACAATCTGATGTGTTTTCATTTTATTCCAGGACTTGACAAATTCTCACTGCTGGGTTTTATGCTCTGCTTGCCACAAATTTATGAGGTGCTCCGGTCTCCTAATGTCAAATTCAGACCTTGGCTGTCAGTTTGTCTGGCTCAACACAAGAGACTACTTGACTCGAGGTCACATGCATTGCTATGGCAACTCATCCCGCAGGCACTAAGATCAGGGTCCGGTTGAATAAAAATACAAGAGATTCTTAATCTGTGTGAAACAGTAGTCTGTGCCACCGTGAATATGCATATTGGTGCGGACACACCAACAGCATGTGTGCGCTTCTCTGTGAGTATTATAAATGTGTAGGACAGAAGAATTGTAAAAGGGCATCCAACAAGCAAGGTGGCCACCTACTCTGACTTCTGCTTCACTAATGAACTCCACCGGCCACTGGCTCAGAGCTCATCTGCACTGGAAGGACAAAGTGACCCCAGAGGAAGTGAGAGCCAGAGAGGCTCCATTTAGCAACATCTGAACATGCCACATAATGAGTTTGGCACATCCCACTTCCCTCTCACACTGTCACAGTTGTTTCAAAATAAAGTGCGTATCTGTGTGCCTGCATGTCCATAAGTGTGAGCATTTGTGTTAGAGGACTGTGAATGTCCAGCTTCTCAGTGCTATTGGCACTGAGAGACTGAGAGGGGCAACGAGGTCAGCAGCTGAGCCATATATACAGTCTGTGTGCCTGACTAAGAATAGAACTAAGTGGCTCTACAAGCCACATGAAAATCCCCTCGACACCAACAATCATAAACTCTGAACACACTCTCAACAAACTCAACAGTCCAAATAGAATGGATTTATGGATAAATGGTCCAGCACTGAAAATGTACTGCTGGCTTAGCTATGGATTTAATTTCCATTTTGAAAGTTGTTCTCTGAGTGTAGCTGGGTATTGCCTGAAAGTTTCTGATGCTGCTGTAAGTATGATACTTCAGTTTCATACTTACAGAATGATCCTTTTTGAAACCATACTTTGCGGAATATAAACTCTCGTCAGTTGTTGGTTCACCACTTTGGTCTAGAGTGAAATATCTCAATTATTGAGAAGGATCTACTGTATCTGCACACTGCAAGACATGGACGGAGCGTGTAGGGGTGTAATGTGATGTGTCCAGTTAACCCTGCCACTGACTACAACCAGCCACAGATAAGTGTAATTTGTAGTAAGGGGTGCATCTGGTAGGTGTGACTTATAGTAGAGGGAGGGTTTAGGGGTGTAACTGGACGCATTACCGCTGTCTTGCAGACAGATACTTTTGTCAGTTCAAATTTAAGTTTGTCCAAATTTGATTTATGATCAAATACCTACAAAACTAATGAATTTCCTATCAGCCTCAGCTGGTTAACAAGGGAAACATTAGTTACCTACTTATATCAACATGTAAGCACTGTCACTGAGAATGTTAGCATGCTGACATTAGCATTTAGCTGTGCCAGAGTAAATGATAAATGGCCTTATACTTGTATAACGCTTTTCTATGCATTGCAGCACGCTCAAAGTGCCTTCACACATTATTTGGCCATTCACCCATTCGCACTCTCACATTCATACACTGGTGTCATCACTGGGAGCCACTGGGGGTTCAGTGTCTTGCTCAAGGACGACATGTGGAATGGACATGCCTGGAATTGAACCCCTAATCTTCCAGTTAGGAAGATTTAAAACAGGTCAAGCTTCTCAAGCAAACCTAACATAACAGTGTAAATTTTGTGAAGCTGATGATGCACTTTATGCTAACTTTCACAGTTTGATTATTCTCAGCACTCAATGCTACACATTTTGTTTAGAACTTCAAAAATACCGAAGCACAATACACCAGACCAACAATACCAGTCAAAGTATGGACACACCTTCCCATTTAATTCAAAGGGAAAGTGTGATAGGTAATGTCATTTTGGGATTTGTGCATATGTTTTGAGAATATTTTGTATTTCATTTTGAAATCGTTGGTTTACAATGGGGTGGACGTGCCTGTTTTACATGTAAAACAACAGATAAACTCCAGATTTAATTTTTAAGTAATGGATACCTCTTAGACATCACTGAAGCAGGCATCCAAAAAACCTTGTCCTACTGTAGGCTATCTCAAAAAAAAAAAAGCAGTCTCAAGCGAACATCAGCAAACATCAAGTGAGTTCTACTGGACAGAAAATGCACAAAAGCCACTAACATCATGATATTTCTTATTTCCTCTGTTTTCCACATTCATTGTTAAACTGCGTTCATGACTTGCCTGCTAACTCAAGCAACAATTTAATCAAGTGCAGCAGAGAGGAAAAATAAATTCTAAGCATTTCTCTCTTCTCTAAAAGTCTGGAAAGCGCTAATAAGCATACAGCAGACACGCACATACAGTACACACACAATTATACTCCTCACCTGCCTCACAGCAGCATGCTGACTTTAAAAGCTTTTTAAGCAGCTCTTTAAAATAAACAGCGTCAACATATGCAGCTAAAATATGACCTGAGAAAACTCATCACCTCCTAAGTGTCTGTACACCAGATAAGGTGGGAAGCTAGTGAGACTGTTAAACAGCAGAACATATGAGCTTCAAGCCACACACGGACACACAAAGTCTGTGTGAGACAAGCACATGCAGATAAGCGTGATAATTTGTGAATAGCAAAGACTGCACATGACACATAATTTGATTCAAAGAAATATATTCAAGTGTGTTCTTGTGACATGCAGCTCCAGCACAAAAAGCAAGATGAAGAGCTAAGATTTTCTCTGGTGGAGAAACTCTCTCTCTCAGTTTCAGACAACAATGCAAAGTCCAACAAGCAAACAGACATGTTTTCCTGCTCCCTCTGCATGCAGACATGTTGAAAGGCGTCAGAGCTGTGCATAAAATCAAACAGACACCCAAAGATACAGTGGTGACTTCACAGATTGTAGATAGCTCTCTAGTGGTTCTTTTGTCTGTAGCTGTGTCAGAGATGTGACGGAGGAGACCATCCACTCCCACACATCAAACCCCTGATCCCCCAGGCTCCAAGGCCACAGTGCCAGACCCTCGGACGACATGACTGACCAAACAGTGCATCAAGCACACAAATACACACTAATGACATCAGCTCCTTGGCCTCTGAGAGACAGACAGCGATACACAGTCATGCTGACACACAGGCTTATACACTTTGACATTTCCTTGTCAAAAGAGCCAGTGTGCACTCTCCCCTCCCACCATCATCATCACAATCAGTACTTTTTTGTAGAGGGATAGAGAGGAGGACAAGGGCACTGGGGGAGGAGGAGATGAGGACTAGGGAGAGAGAGAGGGAGGTCGGGAGAGGGATAACTACACTCACAAAGCTAGTGAAAAATACAAGGGCATGAAAGGGATAAACAGGGAAGTCGAAGACAGAGAGAATCACGTGGGTAAAAAAATGCAGTGAAGCAAGAAGGGAACTGGGATAAAGAGACAACACACAGATAAATAAAGAAATGAGACAGGGAGATGACAGCAAGACAGTCTGACCATACATACACACACAGACAGCTCTCATCAGTTCCACTCTTCCAGCTCTGAATGGCCCCTGGCAATGCCAGAGCCTCCAGAGCCACAGCACAACTCATCACAAAATTCCCTATCTCGTCTGATCTGCTTTAATCACCAAGCAACCAAACAACTCTCACACACACACACAATCACAGCTCAACACAACACATATTCTCCCTGAAAGCCAGTGAAAACAGAGCCAGAGATCCAGTCCTGACAGAGCCACATTAATCCCAGTGTACTCTTGCTCGCTCACAGTAACACTTCAGCCAAGTCGCTCCTCGTTGGGCGCTCCCAGCATGTCACGCCGTCCTTGGACTACCAAAGAACCAAGGGACCGCTCCAGACAATGATGTTGCTCCCTAGTATGAAGCCTAATGAAAAGCAAATCGATTCTACTCAATCCAACAACAGCCTTCCAGCCCAAAAACACACTCTGTCACTGCCAAGACTCACTCAGCCAGGCGACATTTTGAAACTGAGAATGAGGATGAAGAGAACGAGCAAATGAGCCTCTGTGATTTCATTGATTCAAATGCTGAAAATATCAAAGCAATGCACTTAAATCATTTTATTATTAAAACATCAATCTGATCTTTTATTGCTTCAAAATCAGCTTTAACTTAAGTCATATAAACAGCTCCAGCTTGTACCGCATAAATACAGGCAGCAGAGACAGCACACATTTCCACATTTTCTCATTAGATTACATCAAAACCATGTGGCATGTGCATGACACCAAGGCGCGTGATATTTTGAACAAATTGTGTGTTTTTCTTGCAGCAGAAGAGACGCTTAACTGCATAAAGGAAGAGAGACAGAGAAGCGGAAACTGTGTGTGTGGGTGTGTGTGTTTCCTACCTGTTCTCCAGAGTACACCAACCACAGTGGGGATCACCCGCACCCAAACAGTCATTGCAGCTCTTCCGCTGGTCACAGTCTGCAACTTTTACCCTCAGCATCTGCACAAATAAAATGCAAACATACACAAAATTATATTAAGGTATAACACCAACAGCTTTTCCAGGATCATCATAGACCGAACTAGCACTGAAAAAAATTGGTCAACAATTTTTATAATCATTTAATACTTCAAGGCTTTGACCTACATTATATTGTGTTATAAATCATTTATCTAATATTTATATCTGTGTATAAATAAGAATAAATAATAAAAAGCGGGGAGCATGTATAGAGAGAAAAATTCTGTTCTGTATGACTTGGTGATACCTTTGGTTACTGGAGGTAACTGCCAATTATATTTATTACTACATATCCCACAATTCTGGAGGCAGCACACACTTTTTTCCAGCAGACAATTTGTCAGAAATACACCAGAAGAATAATCTGTGTGTCTGTTTACAGTTCTGCCAGACACACTCATGTTGTAGGTAAATGTAGATAGATAGTTTGAACTGACAAACTCTCTGTCTCTTTATAGAAAGGTATTGCACAATGTAAACGCATTGAAATGTATATAATACCAACCATGAATGGCATCAAAATCTGTTTTCAGTCTAAAGTGTTGCATTTCAAGATGCTATGGATCATCATGTTTGTCATGTCAAAAACAGGTTTATCTGATCAGTGCATATCAAAGCAGGTCTTGGTTTCAGAGGTAGGAAGCACCGTGATTTAATGTCACTGCAGTCGACTAACAATCAGGTGCATTTGCACCGTGCAACAGAACTGCTGGAGGTGTACACACATCCTGGCATAAACACTGTTATGAATCTCCCTGGTTTGAAAATTGAAACCTATTGAAGGCCTATCTTCGTCACAAATGTGTGAATGTTCAGCTAAATTGAGGTGAGGAGGATTCACTGGAAGTGAAATGAAGTCTGATTGTGACTATTATGATCCGTCTTCATGCTGACATAAATACAGTAAGTCAGTGCCAGAGGAGGCAAGAATAAACAAGCAGCTTGAAATTGGAACCTCTCCTTCAGCCACATACTTACATGGTGAGAGGTCATGAGATAAAGGAAGTTTCTGTCATTGGGGTCAAAGGTCATGATGTGATGGACTGTTTCGCTGCCTGGCAGCTTCAGTTTCCACTGATTGGCCAAGGTCATGTTTGCCAGGAGGGTCAGCTGAGAGAAGGACACAGAGCAGAGGACGCAAGTTAGTTTGCAGCATTGGAACAGAAGCAGAATAGTGCAATAAATATTTTAAATTTATTCAAGAAGGAAAAGTCAAGTGAGAAACTCTTTGCTTCACATCAATGCAGAGGAATTTCTTAAATACTGAGACTGGGCTCAATATAACCACAGCTGTTTTTGTTGATCAAGCAGATCAGTGTGAGCACATTCAGAGCCATGTGCTTTGTTCAGCAGCACCTGAGAAGAAGCAGCTTTTTTTTAATTTCCTGTCTGTATTTGACAGAAGGTTCATGCCAGCAACTTTCATATCATAATAATTTTTCTAAGTTAAAAGCAAGTTCTGCTTACAGTAAGCACTGATGCGATTTTGCATGAAAAAATGTATAATTTTATATGGAAGTTTTAGTTCCTGATTGACATACAGTATATTGTACAAGACAGCACCACAGATTTTCATTGTTTATGAAATGTATGTATAAAAATACCTGACAGTTTACTGTAAGTACAACATTTTTGAAGTCACAAATGTCTCTCTTATATTTCAAAATATACTTTACATGATCAACCTCAAATATATTTTAGGAGCTCCTTTGTTCATCAATTAATCTTGCTCTACTGAGCAGTGATTTATCTACACACTAACCTTCCTACAGCTCGAGATAGTAAGAAGACTGACATGTTGTCACATATGCACAAACATACATGCACACAGACAGACACACACACAGCTATGCAGAAAAACAAACTTTACAAAGGGAGACTTCCTGTCTCAGGCAGACAGTGAAAGCTCTTATTTCTGTGATTTGTCAGGTCTCCCTTCAATGGAGACATCCTGAGGAACTGGCAAACTGACCAGCATCTGGTGACAAGCACGAGCTGTCTGTCTTCTCAATCCTCTGGGCAAACAAACACACTGACACAGACACACACACAAGACAAAACCATCACCACCCACTGAGACATGCTGGTTAACGTTAAACCAGAGCAGACAGAAGCTTAGTAAATCATTGGCTTGTGATTAGAGGCATTATCTCAGCCTCCAAATATCACTGTCGTTTTTGTAGCACCATCCACCCAACCACACACACACACGCACACACACACACACACACACACACACACACACTTGTCTGCCTTGGAGGTAGTAAACAGCTGTGCTAGGTCCTCACCAGAGTGACTACAAATGCATGTGTGGAGTGACACAGCAAGGGGCAAGTAAACAGCAGCCCACACACCTGGACAGGGAGCAGAATAGGAGCAGTGTCACAGCACGCCTACAGGTCAACCAACAAAACACCTGCCATACTGGCAGGTTGCTCTAACTATCTGTCTGCAGATGAAAGACCCCATTCAACCAAGGATTGTTCAGCTGCTGTGTGACAATTCTGTGTGTGTGTGTGTGTGTGTGTGGATATGTACCTGGGTGTAAAGGAGAGAGAATAAAGACACATGAAGGTTGGACAGGAGAGAGGGAACAGGAGAGAGAAGGAGATCAAGTCTGTTTGTTTGCAAAATGAATCAAAGGGCCTTTTATATCTGAGTGGGAATAAAAGGGGGGACAATGAGGTGATGAACTAAGAAGTGAAGGGGCGGACTGACTGAGGGAGTAAAATTGGACAAGAGTGAGTGAGATAAAGGCTGACACTGCAAGAGGCGGAAAATGGAAGTCAGCTGTAATGGGGAGGCAGAGACTTCATTAAAAAATGCATGTAATTACAAAATACTTCACTGAGGTCTCTCTCTCAAAGACAGTAAAAGAGGTTTAACTTAATCTCAACCACTGTTCCCCTGTGTTTAGTCTGAGCCAAACTCAGAGTCAGAATCACATTACACACACTAACAGCACCATTAACCTCTAACAACTCTATCCTTAGGGCACACACACACGGACACTGCCACACACAGATACATATACAGACAACGAAAGACACAAAGCTTAAAAGCACAGAGCACGCTGTTGCCCAAGGTCACAAAAACACTATGCTGCCTACAGTATGTAAAAAGGTTGACACACATGCTGTGAGAACACACATATAGCACATAATCACAGGGTATGCATTCATCTAAGTAAACACATGAAATCACTAAACCGCTTGCACTGGCCTACAGATGAATCAAACACCTAAAATCACAGTCAAACCTGCAATCAAGCAAACAGACATACACAAACACAGTCATACACATGGTCACATACACCACTCCAACCAGTGTTATGCATCCGAAACAATCTATCCAAAAACCAATTACTGCGTGCTCAGCTGAGACTCAAGCAGTGCCTTCATCTGGGGAGGAAAACAAGGAGCCTTCTTGGCAGGTCCAAAATGAAACGCCCCACAGCAACATATTTTTCATGTTGTAAAAGGGACCAGGTACCAGACTAATGCAAAACAACTGGGTCAGAAAGTTTTCAGAGTCAGTTTATGTTGTTGCTGTAGAAGAAGCTTGTTGCATTTGCAGACAAGCTGCTGCTCAGCAAGCCCAGTCAGGGGTGACTAGGAATGTGGCTGAGACAGAATTAAGGAATGCTGTTAACTGGATGGGAAAAGTTTTCACAAGCTGGACCTAGTGCAGATGTTTGAAAGCCGAAGTCGAAGGACTGACTCATACTGTATGTCATCAACAGATCTTGTTAAACAACTTTCTGATGATCCCTCAGATAATAACCAGATCTAAGGTACATTAGAGATGAGAGATTAGGACTATTAAATGGCCCACAGAGCGAGGGGGTTGGGTGGTGGCATTGCTGAGAAAGTATGAGATGAAAGCAGGCATATTTGTTCGCCTATGGCACTGAGCGTTTCATTGCGCACCTATGTCTGGTTTACTGAAAGGTGCAGCCACATCTGAGCAGCACTACGTAAATGTTACTGTTAAAGGTTTTCCAAGCTTGAGGGCTCAATCACATTAAAATATTAACTCCATTCAGCTGTGACCATTATGTTCAACTGCATTATTATCGTTTTAGAAAGGTTTCATTCTTTGCTCAGTCGTGCACTGTTAGTATGTGTGTGCTGTATGTATTTATTGTTTTGTCTCCTACCTTGCGAAGTCGTCCATTATTGCTTCCCAGAAAAACCACAGTGTGGTTGTGTACATTGTCCACAGAAACTGCACTAAGGCCTGGGTATTCAAACACCGGAATAGCCCTCAGGGGCCTCCGTAGGGCCAGAGGGTGTTGCAGGTGGGCCGCACCGCACTCCAGCTGCTCGGGTTGCAACTATAACACAGAAGAAACGAGAGGGAGATTAATTCTCATCAGCTTTCATATGGAAGGGTGCAGAAAAGAGGAAAGAACAGAGCACATAAAGAAAGATGTGTGATGAAAGTGAAGTGGACAATAAGAGCTGATAGTAGCTACCACAATGGTGCTGCCCTTTCTTCTAAATCACTTTGAGACATCTCAGTGAATACTTGATAAAGGGCTTACAAGGGTCTCATAAGATTTTGCTTTTGTCAAATCCTCAGCAGGCAATGATAAAACATTAGTGTCACACTTGGATGAGCATCAGGATCTACTGGGAATTCTCTGAATATTTTAGAGCATGCACAGGCAAAGAAAAAAAAAAGAATTAAGCACAGTGGGTATTTGTAGAGTCATTTCCCACGAGCCCTTGTACTCACGGCCTTGTCTCTTATCATAAATTGTGTCTATGTTTCCCTCAGCACTGGCCTTCAGACTGCCGACTAACAAAAAAGATCACACTTCAACAGCCATGGCAACATACAGTAAATGCCAAGCTAAACAACATCTAACTTTATTCTGTGAGGGGTACGTAGGCTGCATTACAACAAAAAGAAAAAAATCAACTTGAAATTATTCTGAAGTGAGCCCTTGTCTATTTCAGGAAGACCTGAGGGCCAATGGAGATAGTATTCAAAAAAATAATCACAGGAGTGGCCCTGACCACAGCCCACAAGACAGTGCCAGCGAGGAGGACAACTTTCTGACCTGGCAGCACGGTGGCTGAAGAACGGCCTTCTTTGAACCAGCTCTGTCAGCCAAAATCACCACAGTGAAAAACTGGAATTTCACTGCATTCCTGTGAAACTGTGCAAAGTCTCTGCCTTTATTATCAGGCATAAGGAGGGAAAACACAGGGAGGGGGCAAATATGGCACACAATGCTAAAGTTTCCTTAAGGACTGGAATGCAGGCACTGGAGTTAAAAAACACATGATAACATCTGACCAAGTGTCTGTGTCAAAGCGACTATTTATTCACTAACACTGTGCTAATTTTGTGGTCGAGTTATAGTTAGCAGCACGGACAGAATAACAAAAGATGCCTGAAGTGAAGTGACAAACACAGCACACTATTGACCCCCATTCTTTGTCCATTTTTGATAAGACTGTGGAAGCTGCTCGATGTGAGAGGAGTCTCACCCTTCCCATAACCCCTAGTGAAATTCTGGAGCAGCTTTCCAGCTATCATGACCTCTGCTCATGACATGGGAGATCCTCCCTCCAAGTCATGAGCCTCAGGGTCAAAGAGGATAACTGCTTGTAAGCATATATGGCAGCTATCAGAGAGATACAGCAGTCAGTAGCAGCAGTGATGTGTTTTAATTTCACAGGGACAAAAGGTGTCATACAGTAGGCACAGAAACAGGTTTATTTGCCATGTATGTTTAACAATACAAAGAGTTTTGACTCAGATTTGCAGTGATGGAGTGAATTAAGAAAGGCACCAAATAAACAAACTCTCTTGTGATGAATCCAATAATGTTTATAAAACAATGCATAGATGAAAATCAAAGCAGAAATGAAACAACAAAATAAAAAATCATTTCCTTGTTTTCAATAAAATAGAAAATCTGTTGGTGAGGTTATGTGTCTGTTGCTCCCTGGCTTGATGGGAGAGTTATTCTGCCCCAGCAAGATCCAGTAGCCTTTATAAAGAGCCAATCAAGTTGAACCATCTCAACTGATTAATTTCTTTTCATTTTTCTGTTAAATGAAACGTTTAGGCCACGTTTAGGCACATACATTTTGTGCAACATGCCCACATGAAATCAAATTAAACTAAATTAAGATTTAATATTTTTGTGCTAATACAAGAGCTCTGTAGTCCTTACCACCAGGTTTCCCTTCTGAATGCAGGCTGCCCCGGAGCCCTGGATAACGCTGTCCAGCACCTGTACATCGCTGCTGGGGGAATTGGAACAGTTTCTGCGGCCTTGTCGGATCTCCTCTTCAATGTCTCCAAACTTGAAAGCGCATAGAGCGGACTTTCTGTCCGCTTTGGAAAACACTCCGAACAGATAGGGCTCTGAGCCCTTAACGTCCTCTGTGTGAATCTCCGTCTGGTACACAGACAAGAGCCGATTGTAAATGTTCCCGTTAAATCCGCACTGTAGAGGCATCTGGATGTAGGATTCAGTGAGCTTTCTACTCTCTGGCCCGGTGGACTTTCGGGGGTTTTCTGTGTCCAGGCATATCCTGGCGAGGATGCTGTTGGGCTGGCTCTCCTTGTGGCCCATTTTTGCATCATTATTGAAGGCGATGTAGGAATAAGTCTTTTGGATGAAAGCGTGGACGAAGTTCAGTTTGTTTTTGGTTTTAACTTCTTGTTTGATCTTGAAAACATTATCCTCTGAAGGGTTAATGTCATAGGTGAAAAGTCGGGATAAATCCTTGATGTTCAAGGAGCGGATGGCGATCTCCGGGGTGTTTTCAAAGCGCAAGTCCTCCTTGCTGCGGTTATTGGGGAAAAACTGGGTACCAGCCCCTGTGTACGTCGCTCCCACAAGAAGCCGGGTATTTCCCCCGTGGCTCTTGAAGATAAGCCCGACAGTGGACGCGTTTGCATGATTGGCAGCAATGTTGAGCATGCTGGGGAAAACAGTCTTCTCGCCTTGAGGTGGGAACTCCACGGCTATCTCAGAAATATTCTCCATTTTTCTGAGCTCACAAAAGCCTTGATACACAGATCCACATACCAGCACCACCCCTTGCTCTCGGTCCAGCTTCAAGAGCTTGTTGTAATTGTCAGTAAGAGATTTGGAATGCTCGCACGGAGCCTGGGGCAGCTGTGGCGCATGGCACAACAGGTTGTCCTCCACCGGCCCGGTCCTCTTCGCCACCTCGATACTCAAGGTCCCGTTCAGCTGGTAGACTGTGTTGACAGTGGCCAGGTAAACCTTTCTGGACACCGGATCCACCACGAAGTTATTAGTCTGATTTGTAGACGGGAATGCCTGTTGGATGTGCAGCGCGCTGGCACTCAGGCGCGTCTCCAAAGCCAGGACGCCAAGGAGCAGAACAGCTATCCCTATCGAAGGAGGCATTTTTCCTTCTGACCGGCTTCCGCGTGTTCTGTGCCGAGGGGTGCATTGAGCAAAGACAAAATTGTGTGTTTGTTTCTACTGCGACAACCCGAGAGGAAAGGCTGTTTCCTGCTCAACGCCTATACCCAGAATGACGCTATAAGCGAGTCGTGCTTCCTTTACAGGCTGCCTCCTCTGTCCCTCTCTGCCAACCGTGGAGCTCAGCAGAGTGTCTCCCGAGGCTTACTGAGACACAATACCTCGCCGGATTGTTATGATCTCTAAACAATAGACTGCAAATGGGTACAGTTGATTTGTTGATGCGCAATTTCTGTACAATGTCATGCCCGCACAGAGGTCATCAAACTTGCTTGGAGTTTTGTTTCAGTTCGGTTCAGTTATTGAAGAATTCATTCATAAACGATGCATTAATAAAGTAAATTCAATTAAAATTAGGACTTTACTGGGCACAGTGGTGCCAAGTCGCACTGACTCCCCGTGCCACCTCCCATTAAAGTGCTTTGTCAGGCCTGCTGCGACTGATCACAGATGGCTAGATGGAGCCAGGCATAGGTAGTCACTAAATTGTTAGACCTAATAAGTGTTGAGTATATTTTTTTCATTTTGTCCAGCTACATTTGAATTTGTTCTCATCCAACGACAAGATCAAATATGAACTAAGTTTAATATTAACCAAATATTAACCAGCTATAAAATGGCCTCTTCGTGCAACAGAAAGTTATAATGACTATGTACATTTCCTTTCAAGATGATCTACTTGATGAAACTCCGTCTCTAACTGTGGTTCCGCTCATCTCGGGGTTAATGACAGGTCACCGTTCCACCTCCTGTGCTCCCCAGTTCCTTGGCTCTGAGATTAGTTCTGCAGATCCTGAGGGTTCCGTTTTGGGCACATAAGGCACGGTAAGCACCATGAAAGTGCTACCAGATGGGCACATCAGCACACCTTTCCGGTTTTTGACATTCACATCTATCCAACATAGCTTTCTTGCGCGCATTACCTCATACATATTCAAGCACAACACATGCGCCACCACTCAAAATGTACGAATATGGTTAGCATTTTTGTCTCTAGATGTAGTGTGCATATGGTCACATCTCTGAATAGGAAGTAATGATCCCTAGTGCCGGTATGGAAACGACCACGAATGTGTCAGACGCTGCATAAATCAGTTAGCAGGCGAGCCATAGAGGTGTTATCTCTGAATACACGCCATAATTAAAGTTGATGCTAAATCATGCGCATTCGCCTGTGCCTATTTACTGTGGACTCCACTGGGGACAAACTCACTCTCTCCTCCCGCGGCTCCCCCGTCACCACTTGCAGCTTTCAGTAGGACTGATAAGTGCACCCGTGTTTACTTTGGCGCACAGCCATGCGCATCAAATCTGGCACTGTAAAACAGGAGGAAAGCGTTCTGATAAAGTGCAACATAATGACCCTCCACGTGTACAGGACAATAACTGAACCAGCAACAGCCATCGGTGTGCGCGTACGCGTGAGCGCGAGCCTCAGCAGGCACTGGGGAAGCATAGGCTACACGAGGTCCTGCAGGAATAAGGCTCAGCCTGGGTCAGAGCTGTCAGCATCAGATATCACTGGCGAGGTGTGACTGAGCGCTGCGGTTTGGTGTTGCTCAAACACTACATACAACCGAATTAAGATGCGTAGGGGGACAGAGAGAAAATGATAGAGTGGGAGGGACATGGCTCCCGAGTTTATAATGAAAACATTGTCCCTGGCGGCCCACTATGGCTTTAGCAGTTAAGTCAGCAGTTAAGAGTTAAAGCCTTCCACCCAACCTGTTTCCTTCCTGATAAGAAGTGGCACCTCCTTGTGTTCAGATCCCACCTCCTCCATAATAGACCATTCACACAAACTACAGTAAACAGTCTTGCACAGCCTTGGGAAAAACTTCAAGGGCATATAAGGCAAAATAGCCCCATCTAGTGGCCGGGAGCGGAATCTGCAAGAGGTGATTTTTAAAAGAGGACTTTGAGCAGATCATAAAATGCCTACATAAACTCTATGCACCCCAGCAACAACAATAACACCACATACACTCAAAACAATTGACTTTTAAGAAGCAGTAATCGCATATTAGTCAGGAATGCACTTTATTTATTCCACACTTAGAAAAGGACATCAGAAGGCACTGGAGTGGTTTAGCACAAAGCCTTAAGTCATAGGACTTCTAGGTCAAGCCAAGGTCAAAGACCAGCTCACTCTCAACCTGTTTGCTGCACCTAAAATGGAAAAACTGAAATAGATAAATAAATAAATCTGCTTCCTGCCATTTTAATTGCATGTTTGACTGGAGAGCAATCAAGTTTGATGTTTTGACAAGAAATGAACTAAATTCCTCAGTAGGTTTTATTATTAGACAACAGGGATCCCGACTTACATCTGATTTTCTTATCACATTGATAACCACTGTCTTAAGAGTAACAGCCTTTGAATCCTATCAAGGATGTTTCAAGTGTCAGCCTGAACTGTATGTTATCTAGAAGTGTTCTAAAGTGCAGCTGAACACGTGCAATGATCTCACTACCCGTTAGTGAATCTGCTTCTCAGCATGAAATGCAGGGTGCACTATTTAATGTGTTAGGTCATCTAGTCATGTCCTTTACTAGATGAGGAACCTGGGTGAGTAAGAAAAGGAAGCAAGGTGCAGAAATACACACCTGAAGATCAGCAGTCAAGCTCATGTTCAAACTGTGATGTCTCGATCTTCCTTTGCATAAGTTAAGTCTCCCAAAAAGATACATCCTTGACATCCAGGCAAGACATTCTTGACAGAGCTGAAGAGAAGCTAAACCTGCTGAGCAACCTCCCCCTCGTGTCCTCTCAGTTCAGACATTCATGGGTTAACTCAGGTTTGGCACTGAGTGATTACAACAGAACACAGTGTAGTTGTAGAGAAAACAAGAACGGCTGCAGAGATAATACACAGGGAGAGCATCTCATGAAGAGTACAATATCACAGGCAGTGTGCATTTGACTGACATGGCTGTGGACACAACTTACACTGTAGATATGAAGAGGCACCTGAGACGGAGCTGAGAAAGCACCAGTGGCCTCTCTTTCCTAACCCAATAACATCACATATGGCAGGGGGAGGAAATTATCCTGGCAAATCCATTTTACATGGACAATGGCCTTATGTCATTGCTTTCAAAAGCAAATTTGCTTCCTTGGTAATTTTTCTTAATATAAACATGCATCATTGTATACATGTTGCAAATATGGCGGGCACTTGACAATAACCAGATGTTTTGTGTTTGTGCCATTTCTAGGTGAGCAACCCAGACACATTCTGTCTTTGTTTCACTGGCAGTCTCCCCTATTTAAATCAGTTTTTCGTGTTTCACTTAAAAAAGGAAACAAGTAAAACCAAGTGGTCTTTACTATTAGAATTGGAGAGGAAGCACAAAAATTCTCAAGTCATCATGATACTCAAGAGGTCATGGTCAGTCCTTCAGAATGTCCTTTCTGGACAAATTTCATCACAGCAAGAAGCCAGGAAGGTTTTCAGCCACGGTTCATATCTACCAATCAGAGCTAATAAGAGTTCTCTTCCTAAAAGCAATCAACCACATTATCACATTTGCATGTCACTACTGGACTGTGCCTCTGCGGCAAATCACCCGTCCAGTTTCCTAACTCGACTCCTCTTCATGTAGAGTGAGAGGAGCGTAATGCTACATGGTACGGAATAAAATAACATTTAAAATAAAAAAATTACATTATTAGAAATATTATAATTGATTAAAATCTAACGATAAAAACAATACAACATTGCATTCTGTGAGGAATAACAACACAACAGTTCATTTCAAAATGTAAACAGTTTCATCCTTTCTTAATGAAAATCCTAAGTATTGTCAACTGGACTCCATTTCTTCCGCTTTATCTGGATTCCAGGTCGGTGTCCGAAAGTGCTCAGCTGACTTTTCAGTGCCCAGCTGCACAGCCATTCTAATGGCAATCCTGTTCTTCAAACCTCCTGCATGACTGCAGTTACAGTTACATTTCCTGATGTCACCAAAACAACATATGCTGGCTTCAGTCTGGTCATCCTGGGGGCTGCAGAGCACGGTGTGTGTACCCTAAGAGAGCGTCCCAGTTTCTCCACAGGAAGGCCAGCAGCAGGACAAGGAGGAGGGTTGAGAGGGAGCGTGAGCGTGTCTTCATCAAGGGAACCACACAGTTGGCTACAGTTGAGACAAAGACCAGAAGGACAGCCATCAGGGCGAGCAGCACATTGATAAGTTTTCCCAGGAGGGTCCTGGCTGTGGCATTTTCCAGCCCCTCCAACTGGACGACCTGCTGCTGCTGCTGCTGGAGCTCCATCTTTGAGATCCTGGTCTGACACGCCTCCAACGCCTCCTGCAAAGGACACACAGAAATATAAATTTCATCTCCTCCATACAGTACATTCAAACAAGAACTAAACACAGCATACTGTGCACTCAGTGGCAAAACTAAACATTAGTATCTTAGGTAGAATCTATGACTGAGCTGTTGTATTAGATCAGACATCAGATTTTACAGGTGTACCTAATAAACTGGCCAGAGTGTATATTTTGCAGACCTCTACCACCCCCTGCTGTCAGGTAAAGGAAATGCAGAAGGGGCAACTTGAGCCATACAGTAAATACACACTCCACACAGTTGTACTGTTCAAAAACAAACACACCTAGTAGGAGTAATGTGAGTAATTTACAAGTGAATGCGTATGCTGTTAACAAACAAACACACTAATGGACATCTTTATGTTTATAGTATCAACATGCATTAGAAAATAAAGCCTTGAACTGCTGAATCTGACTCAGCTTTATTGGCCAGGTGTGTCAGACACACGAGGACTCAATGTGTATGTACATATCCCCATGTAAGGGGCAAGTAAACAGTAAACCAGCGTAAGGCTGTGTAATATAACAAAATAAGCAGTATTAACAAGCAACAAACAGTGTATACAATGCAAAATAAGCAGTATAGACAGGCAGTAAACAATGCAGACAGACAAGAAATGCTCATTGTGAAATGGGATAAATAGGAATAAAAATAGAGTACTTAAAACTAGAGACCTGGAGGTTTAACTTAATGTATGACTCACACCATGATGCCTGGTCTGAGTGACCCATATTAGTCTACTACTACTTAAGATGGCAAGCTACAGACCTTAATGTGGCACTTCAAAATGCCCAAAATGAAAAATATTAGACTGAAATATTGTAAATAAGGAAGATATTTACAAATAAACAACATTTTTCATGAAATGTAACTTTGTCATGTTTACTGTCATAGTAACTCAGAGTTAGCTTGGCACTGTTGTTCCTCTAGCTAACAGCAGCTACTTGGCTAAAGTCACCAGCAGTTGCTGAGTGTGGCTCTGTCAAAGATCAGCCGCTCATATACGCTGAAGTTAAACTGTGTAATACCTTGTAATGTAATTAGAAGGGCTATAAAATCAATCCTAAACTTATTCAGGTTCTTCCTTTAGTTTTTCACCTATATGTACTATATATTCTGAAGTATTCACTGATGACTATTTGTTAAACATACAATTAAACATCTTTTCATGTAATATGTCACTATGGAAATCTCTATCTTAGAAATGACCATCAAATTCTGTGTTTGGCTCTTGTAGAATGTCAGAGGACAACACTTATGTTAACAGGACTACCTCTGTACAGTATGTGAATGCTAAATTTCAGTTAATGCATTGTTATATCTATATGAAATGGTCCCATGATTCAATCAGTCATTGCTTTGTGCATTCATTTATCCATCCATCATCTATACCGCTGATCCTGAAGAGGGTTGGGGTGGGGGAACCAATCCCTGTTGATACTGGCTGAGAGGCAGGTACGCCCTAAACAGGTTGCCAGTCTATCACAGCCACATAGAGACAGACATCCACACACCCACACCGACTCCTACAGGAAATTTATAGGCACCAATCAACCTAAGCTGCATGTCTTTGGGCTGTGGGAGGAAGCTGGAGTACCCAGAGAGAACCCACGCAGGCAGAGGGAGAACATGCCAACTCCTCTCAGAAAGGCACAAAGGGTGAAAAATGAAATGTAATTATGACAGAGCTTATTTCAGACATGGCAGTTGTGTTTGTGGACATAGGCCTGACGCCAAACCTGGATGTCTCTGGCTCTCTCGTACGACTGGTAGGCAATCTTCTCTTCCATGCTGGCCAGCTCCTGCTTGAGGTTCAGGATCTCATTCTGGTGAAGTTCTGTCAGGTCATTCAGCTGCTCCTCCAGACGTTCACACCTGAACACACATGGGAAAAAAACAAACAAACAAAAAAAAACACCCACATGAGAGTCTGAGGTGTAACTGGCTCAGACAAAGAAACAAGCAGGAATTAGTGGAAACCAGTCCAGAAGGCATCAGACAAAGAAACAAGCAGGAATTAGTAGGAGGCGTTTGACCACATGGCATCAGTCTAAACTGATGACTCGCCCTGACAACATTAGGTCATGTTTACTCATCTGCTGATCCAACTGGCCAATCAGAGTGAGTCAGCTGTATGAAACTGACCAATGAGAGGTGCTCAGCAGGAGGAGAGGGATCTATGTTGTGTTTACTTTGGCAGGCACATACATTATAACCGAATGGACAACAAAGAACAGACAGGAGACTACCCTTGTGTACGTTTGTCCAAGTTTGTTTTTCTTAACAGAATTATACAGAACATTACAGGTAAACAACACAGAGAATGTAATGAGAGGTGGCAGGATAAGATTTAAAAAGCTTTGCTTGGAGTTAACTGCTGATTTATAATGACTTACCATTATAAAAAAATGTGACATTAACAAAAATTAAATCGATTAAGTATTGTAGCTCCAAATTCATCAACAAAATAACTCCGTTATTTACAGCCCTAGTTGAGAGCGTGACATTTTAGGGAATTCTTGGTTAAGCCAATGATGGGTTCAGTCCCTGAGGAACTATATAGCAACATGACTGGATTATGAAATGCCCATTCCCTGCAGGCAGGCTGAAAAAAGCTCCTTAGTGGACATTCTGTTAGCTATTTTTTTAGTCTTCAAGGACAAACACGCCGCTTTGGACTCTGATGGCCATTTTAGGGAGAAAAATGCTCTTTCACTATCACTGCCCTGCCTCTTTACTGCCCCTCTTAATCTTTGTGCCCTCATGTAAGAACATTTTGGAGGAATATGAGTATGTATTTGTAGGCCAGCGGCCCAGACAAGCCGAGATGTCTGAGTCTACGTGCAGAGTTGAAAACAATGACTGAAATAACACCGAAGGCCTTCAAGCTTATGAGTTGTGCAGGTGTGTCTGTCAGCTTTGTGGAGCGTCCGGCTTAAACGTCAACTGTCGTATCACAACAACAAAGCAACTATTCTCTTATATGCAGTGCAGAGGCTAGTATCAGATTAATACACCAATCAGATACATGCATAAGAAACCTGTAATGACAGTAGGCACTGTAACAGTCCTGACTGACACTCAAATTTTGCATAATGCATGTGATAGTGGCACATTTGCTTTGATGCTCAAGCAGCACCTTTATGCAAGCTGTACATGTTCATGTAGATGAGGTTTAGGTATTGTATTTATCTAACGTGTGCTAACTCTTTAGAGCACAAGCAGGGCTGATGTTGCCCATGATGATGCATCACCAGATGGCACATGGCCGATCAGAATGTGTTCTAAATATAGGAGTTCTTCCTGTTTACACACTAATAAAATTCTAGGGGGAATCTTGAGTTAAAAATAAATGCTTCAGGAATATATGGTATGCACATTCTGGTTCTTTCTCTGTTGTTTCTTTACCTGAAGCGTTCCTCCTGCAGTGCCTGCATAATGACTGTGTAGTCTCTCTGATAGTGGTCCTTCAAGCCATCAAGGCCCTCCCCTAGCCTTGCCTGACCCTCCCTAAGCTCCTGCACCTCCTGCAGCAGCATATCCAGGCTGGAGCTCTGGTTCCTCTCCAGTGTGTTGCCCTTGGAACTAGGGGGGCCTCCAGGGGCCCCCGTGATGCTGTTGGCCCCCATTGAGCCTGACGTAGCACTAGAGCAGTCATCCTCACTGCCATACTTGGGACTGGACTGGAGGTGATGCCCAGCACTGCCCAGTGAGCGTCCGCCAGGCCCTGTCACTGCTTCCTCCACTGAGGGGTCTTCCAGAGAGTCTTTGAGAGAGGGGATGTTGTCGGCGCTGCCAAATTTGTTGCGAAGCAGTGAGGCGATTTCCCTAGGTTTGGAGACGACAGCCCCTGCAGCGGAGTGGGTGGCCTGGGAGAAGCTGGAGAGGCCTCCCTTGACGCTGTCCACCACACCTTCACTGAAGCCGGTGACTTTGGCTCCCACATCTTTTAAGCCCTGCTGCATGTCCCGCAGAACATCCTTAGGCTGGCGTGGGATACCGTTGTGCTCCACCTCCCGCAGCTTCCGGTGGTAATGCTCCAGTTTCCTTTGCAGCTGCTGGATGGTCTGTGCTGACTTCTGGTTCTTTTTTTCAAAAACCTAACAGTCACAGCACAGGCTTTCATTGGTCAGGGTAATGCACATTACACTGTAATAATCTGCTCCACTCCAGTATATTTATCAAGCTCCTTTCCCCTAGAGCCAAACGGGTTTAGCATTGACACACTGTCACATTAACTAACAGTACCACTCTGTTAAAAACACAAGACAATTAATTGTCTGTATTAAATCTTTAATAAAATACACATTTATTACTTCCAAAGAGCACAGCAACTCTTAATTTTACCTGTTTGATACGTGTGCTTTGCTGTTTGTCAGCATTGTGAGCCAGTTTGAGGTACTCAGCAACGTTATCATCCCTGACTGTCTGCTCAATCTTGATTTGCTCTGTGAGCTTGAGGATTTTCTGCTGGAGCTGGGCAATAGCCTGTTTGGTGCGCTGAGGGTCTGGAGTGGCATCCTCACCCCCTGGGAATGAACCGTCTGCCCCACATGACACAGCCAGGGGTGTTTGGCCCAGCCCGCTCACCTCCAGCCGGTCGATCTGAAGTGAGGCAATGAGAGAATGGTCAGAGGATGGATTCAAGGTTTTAGAAAATAAGAAAAATAGGGAAGGAAGAAGTGTGAGCTGCATATTTTTTGCTGACACAGAAAACAGAGGCTTCTGCATTTCTGTAGCCAGTCAGTTGGAAAGAAGGCAAATGAAAGCAGTTAAAAAAGGCCACTTGCGGTCAGTTTGTCACAAGAGGAAGATGCTTAATATACATTTTTAATATGAGGCTTTACAAAGAAAGGAAACTGGAAGCAGACAATAACTTTCTTCATTTTCACACCTGAACAACATTCAGTAAGTCTGTGGATGAAAGCAGAGCTATCTGCAAGTCTTTTTTTTCTTTGGTTAAACATTTAGGTTTCTAGTTCATTGCAGGGAGCGACAATATAAGACCAACAGAACATTAGACTTTTGTCTTCCCGTATTAAAAATATTTGTCTGTGTTGCTTTTTCAGATACTGAGCTGATTTTGTCAACAGGCCACAAAGCATTTGTGTAAAAAAATCACAAAACACTTTCTAAATGGAGTTATTCCTGTATATTCCTAAAATAGATAAACTCAGCCTCTGCAGATGATGAACCTTGCACATCAAACCACAGGCAGACGATGTGGCTCATTTTCTGAAGCAGCTCAGGGAAAGAAAGGACACACACAGAATCAACACCGCACTGCTAGAGTTAATCAAAGAAGGGATTGTGATCAAATATTCCTCTTATCACTGAGCATACACATACAATAATCAGATGAACCCGAAAGCTCACCCTGGGGGTTCAGAATCCAAGACAGAGCGATCATATATATTTTAGCATTGACCACGTACACATCACATAGCTTATTAATAGTTTTCCATTATTACCACACACAGAACTGGTAAAACCAAAAGCACCAGACGCTTACCTGTGCCCGCATGACTAATCCTTTAGTCATAGTAGTCAACAACAGAAACCAACGTACCGGGGAAAAAATAAAAGTTTCTGTCGCCAAAGTACAAAAAACTATCTCAAACTAACCGCACTGTCTTATTGGTCCTTCAGACACAAAAGCGACAACATGCGCAAAAATCGGCGCTCACCTTTCCATTCGTAAAACGGAGAAGTTGCTCCCAGTGCATTTTAACCCAGGTGAAGGGGAGCTGTGTACGCTCATCTGTCCTGAACCTTAGAAGGTAAACAGCTAAATCCTACTTCGTAAACTCACTGGAGCTGACTCCTCAAAGTTCAGCCGGACACTTGTGCCCGTCCAACTCGCTGGTCTTGATAAAACTGAATCGCACCTGAAACCCAGTGAACCGGGCGGTGAGCAAAGCTCCGCCCACTCCCCCGCCCACTCCAGCTGAAGAATGACATCATCCCGTGAGCGGGCAGCCAGCTGCCAATCATCCTCAGTGAACAAGAATAGATCCTCAGTAAGACTTCTCGTTTGGTGTAAGAGGCCCACTGAAACACTATCAAACCACTTCACATATATACAAATAAGTATTACAAGACTTAAGTAAAATAGCAGCAATTGTTATGCTGATTCACTAATCAGCATAATTTTATTGGCCAGGTATACTGACACATGGGGTACATTTGGGGTACAAGGCGGTTCTCAGCAGCTTTTAATATACTTCAACAGTACAGCGCAGCAGTTGATAGTGATAACGATTAACACAGGACTTGTACTGGAGTATTTTTTATAGTTCAGTATTGTTTACTTCAGTGAAGTACTTCTTCCACCACTGGGACAGTGAACATATTTACTGGAGGACAAAGGAAAATATCAAGACAAACAAATACACATATGGCTATAATAAAAACAAGAGCTACTGTATGTGTATTGTATATGTAGGTCATATTGTTATTATACAGTATGTACACAACAATGGAATAGGGGATTGTTCCTGGGTATTATTATTAATGGATCTCATCTGTATGCCACTTTTACCATCAAACAAATGAATGAACTACATGAGGAACAAAAATCACACAACCCCACAAAGCCAAACACGCTGTAGGCTTGTTCATCAGTGTCTCAGATCTGCACCACAAAAGAGAGAGAGTCTGTTTTAATATAAGTGATTACAGATGATTGTATCATAACAAATATTTGCGATCAGTTAATGTGTGGAGTAAAATCCTATCTAGTTGAACCAGAGGCTACAGGGAAGACTGTAATGTAAGACTACATCAGGTCCCAGTTTCTCTGTGTGTGTCTGAGCCATTCAATAGAGAGGAAACTAGAGGGCAAGAAAAACCAGTCAGACCTCTTTTTACCAAACACACAAACACACTTATGCAAGGGCACATTCCTCGAAGTTCCAGGAAACCCTACCAATGTGGCAACTTCACTTTAAAGTCTTTGTATTATGTTGATTACTGTGCAGCATTAAATAGTAGAAGGCCTACATCTATGAGTCAGTGTGGCTAACAAATGTTGTGAACAGTAAATCGAATCATTATTAAACCCTTCTGTTATGTGACCAAGGTATTCAAATGAATCAGAGAACTAGAATAGCCTCCTGGGCCGACACAGAAGAGAGGTGAGAAGTGCCATTTCAGAGCTTGTCTGTTATCAGTTATGAACAGTATTAATAGCATTATGAGGGGCAAACATAAATAAAGCACCCATTTCATCCATATGCAAACTCAGTCATGTAAATGTAATGATTTTCCAGTTTGCTCATATCACAAAGACGACTGAAACAAGAGTAAACTGGAATAAAACTGTACGCTCTCTGACAAAAGATACAGATACATAGGGCAAAGGATGAGTCTGTTAAACCCTTTGAACTTGATTACCCTGCAATTCTAAGCATGCGGAGGTTTCTGATATGACGGCCTGGTGACCTGTACACACTGGCACCAAATCTACACCCTTTCACCGATTTAAAAATTTCCCTGTCAGCTATGTAAGCCAAGGGAAGCACAGACAGCTGGTAAGTCAGGTGGTTTCCTAAGGTGTACAGCTCTACAGATAGCTCATATATTCTCTATGTCACTGCACAGTTGTGTTCTAATTTTTATCCAAGCTCAGGGTACTGCTATGTCACCACACATAGCAAAGCAATGCTTCATCCCTCTGCCCACTTCAGTTCCCAAACAAACTGCCTGTACAATCAGCATCATCCCCAAATGGTCGAGTTTTTCTGTGACTAATCGTGCATATAATTACTGAAGGATTAGGTTAATTTCCCAGGGTTAACAGAGCCAAACATGTTGATGTGGTAAGCCACTGAAGCAAGAAGTGATAGAAACTACTTCACTGTAGCATGTGTAGCCTAATGAGAGAAACCGGGTATGTGAGTGTTTGCAACTGGGGGAGGGGGGAGGGGGGTTCTTGATCCCACTCTGATTAGACTTTATCAGTGAGACGGAAAGACAAAGGGTCCGCATGGGCCTGTCCTCTGCCCTATGGCTCCCTGCATGCATCCATACACATGTATCCATTCTCAGAGAAGCCTGCCCTTACTCCACCCATGTCATAAACTGGGTCCACCTGCTGGCAGGCCTGGTTGTGCAACAGCCTCTGATGAAAGTAAAGCTGGTCATAGCCATGGAAGTGCAACCCTGACTTTCACTGGATCCACCAGAGCCCCAGAAAAACCTAAACACACTCAAACCCGTGGCCATATGTCTCACACAAACAGGCTTTTAGAAATCATTACTAGACTACTGCTGTTAGATGTACATCACGTATAATTAGATAGAAGCAACAACAACATCTTGTACTTCCCATCACAGTCTCTCTCAGCCATACAAGACACATTTGCCCCAAATTACTGTCTGCTAATGTAGTTCATGGAGCAGAAATTTATGCCGATGCTATCATAAGCTCTTTTTTTGACCAGATAGCTTCTGACATCCCCTGCTTTTTCGTCTCTAACTCCTGTTCCGTGCGTTTTTTGTTTTAAGAGATGATTCAAAGGGTTTCGGGTTGAGTAATGTGCTCATCAAGATGTTCTGATGGACAAACAGTGGAAACTTAAGCTTCTTGTCACACCGATGATATTTACACCCAGGTCAGGGTGAGTGGAATTTAGACCCGCTTCCTCAGCTGCCTGCTGCTTATCGTTTTAAGATGCATGGATTTTTATGCCACATGTTTATGAATGATACAAAATCATCATGTTGTTTTAGACTTATCACTTCTATAACAGTCTTAAATACTGTATTTAGTGTAAACATAGCAATCATAAACCAAACCAAGCTGTGCAGTGATTGTTTTGAATATAAAGATTTTTGCCTGAAACACCGAGCTTAACCTTTCCTGCATCTATTTACTTGTAACATTCTCCACAATCAAGGTGAAGTTGTTGCTATTTCTATATGCAAGTGCAAAAGTACAGTACCCTGTTGGTTGTTATGCCTTGCATTC
>NW_018127986.1:49627-100542 GCF_001952655.1 Monopterus albus | reverse complement strand
CCTGTGATGTCAGCTTGGGTTTCTTGTGTAGCAGCAGTTTCGCATGTCAAGATGCAAGAGTGATACTATCAGGACTCTGTAACTTCATGTTTCTTTCTGGGAAATCTGTTCTGCTCTACACTCCTCGTATTACACCATTCTCTGAAGCATGGAAAAGGTGCACTTGTAGGCTGGGTTAGCTGGCTTTCTATCCCTGCTTATCTAGAGTCCAATATCCATGAGAGATGGGACCTTGGATCCACGGTGGACATAAGGAACAGGGTTTTTTTTAAGGCACTTAGACTTGTATTTAAGTGTTTCTCTCCTCTTATACCACTTGTACCGCTCTGACTTCATCACTCGACCTGCATCAAAGCCAATCATCTCTGACTGACTGAACTTCACACTCGTGATTAGTTGGTCTGATCTTCAACCCTACAGTCTTCGGGGCCACATAGTGAACATGGTCGTCATAGCAACAACATGACAGTACTTGAGTGATCTTTTATAAAACTTAAAATTTTATGTTTGTGTATGACAGCATGTAGCTGGATGACTCATGCAAGTCCATAGGGTGCGTACCTGTATTATTATTATTTACTATTCGTTATTTATTAAAAACATAAGTGTACGCAACTCCTACTTTCTGCTAGCCCCTCTCATTTCCTCAGGGTTTCAGTTCCCCCCTGTCATGTCAAATTAGGCAGTGCTGAAATTAACACAAGAGATGTTTTAATAGCAACCCACTTTTTGTTTCCTTTAAGGGGATCCAGTGTGGCAATGAACAATGAACCCCATTCAGTGGATATAGAAAATTACATAACTCCATGTGATGCTGGACGGGGGCCAGTTTCCTCAACAAATGCACTCGTAAATTAACACAGCAAACAAAGCTGCATTAATGATTATGCACAACACACACGCACAAACATATCCAATGCCTGCCAGTACATTTACTAAAAATTCTGAGTGTGAGAAAAGCACTTAGTGTTCAGATGCAAAGGAAAGAAACACGCATCAGCAGTGGAGGGTGCAGGTCAGGGAGAACAAGAAAAATAAATAAAAAACAAATAATGTTGACATTATTCTCCTACTAGATTTTGTAGCCTCTATGTTTACTAAATGTATTTTATGGTTTTAACACAGTTTTCATTTATTTACAAAACAGAGGCGGTAACGCACCAATTTTAAGTTAGTAGCAGTATAAACACCAAATCAGTGTAAACACATGTAATGGATGCATGACTTGAATCACCGAATAACAAATAATAGAAATTCTGAACATGAACACGAACATACACTATAAACAAGTGGAGATGCACAGTGGTGGGGATAGAAAGCAAAGAGGTGTCAGCAGTTACCAGACTAAGGATGACCCCCATAGTGATGAGACGCACGAATGTGGCTTTGACTGATTGTTTGGTGCATCTGTTTGTTGGTCCCTCAGGAGATGACCACAGTCAGGGGAGAGGGTAAGAGCGCTGTGCAGGGAGAGAACTTATCACTTAGGACACTAGGACACTTCTTCCAGACAAAGTCTGCTTGCATCAAAGTCCAATGGACAAAGGCTTCACTTGACGACATGGAAGTAGAGGCTCTTAGAAGCTAATGTTGTCTTAACTGAATATCCAAAATCCATAGAGTGTTCAGTCCCTCCGGCAATGAACCATGACTATGGATAGCTGTAGAGTCTACAGAGTGTTGAGCTGCTGGTTCACAGAGCAGTTGGTCCTTAAAGCCCATGACCATGCTTCACAATGCCTAGCAGAGAGTCTATGAAACACACATATATGTGATTCGACAAGCACAATGCTTACAGACGGTGGAAGAACAAGGGTCTGTCTGATGTGGGTTTGAGGTGAATGGAGAAGAGGCAGTTAATCGGATGAAGACTCAAGAAGAAGAAGAGTTTGCTGTGAAGTTAAGCGTTCACTGGTCCGTCAGGCATAACATGCTCAAAAGAGAGGCAGAAACCAAGAGGACGGATGTGAGGGTACTGAGGGAGCATACAGGGAAAAAAAAAATCTGTCGCTAAGAGGACACAGAGCAAGAGCGGGAGAAAAGCAGAGAGGGGCTGTGAGAAAGCTTTGTGATGGGAGGGGAAGCTTTTCTTCTGCTGGAGTTTCTGGGCCAGCTCTGCTCCAAAACAGAGACTAGCTCAGGCAGAAAGAAAGGGAGAAAACTCTTCCACTCCCACTTTTTAACTATCACAGTTTGATTGTCACAGCCAGTCAGTTTCCTGAGTGGTCATGCTGTAATGAATCACCTTCCGCTGCCTGTGTGCACTAACCATGTGTTTCTGCTGACCAATATTACAGGAACTGACTGAGACATGTCAGCTTAAAGTGGCATGTTTTCCACACATTGTACAGCATGAAATATGCAGAAGAGAAGACAGGTGCGGCTTAAAATTGATGAAAAACCTGAACTCAAGAAAAAAATCCTAGACTAGCTCAGGCAGAAAGAAAGGGAGAAAACTCTTCCACTCCCACCTGTGGCGTCTGCGAACTTCAGGAGGGGCTTTACATAGGGGTCCCCTGAGGTACAGTCACTGATATAGAGGGAGAACAGCAGTGGGGAGAGCACACATCCCAGGGGGGTACCTGTGCTGGATGTGAGTTTCCCAAGCCTCACCTGCTGGCTCATGTATTTTACAACGTTGCTGATCCAATGACAGGTACAGTATGGGCAGGCACAGTGAGCTGGGTGAGTTTGGTATCAAACACCAAGCTGATCTGCACAAATAAATGGTCTTATACTTGTATAGTGCTTTTCTACGCTTTACAGCACGCTCAAAGTACTTTCACACTACTTGGCCATTCACCCATTTGCACTCTCAAACGCTCACACATTCACACACCGGTGTCATCACTTGGAGCAACTGGGGGTGCAGTGTCTTTCTCAAGCACACTTTGACATATTGACTGGACAAGCTAGGAATCGAACCACTAATCCTCCGGTTAGGAGACAACCCGCTCTACCTCCTGAGCCACAGTCACCCCAAATAGGATCCGTGCATAGGTCCCTGGGGAGTCAAGGTGTTGCAGAATGTAATGCAGTGCCATATTGAATGCATGGAGCCTCAAATATCCAGTACTGGTCAGGTTAGAGTTTTGCTTTGTTTCCATTAAAGGTATGAGTATGTGATATGTATAAGAGATACTGTGGGAAAAAAATGTGCAAGCATAGCAAAACTGTGAGAGGGAACACAATGTGTCTACATGAAGAGAAACAGAGTGGATACATGGGGAGACTGTTTGTCCATTGGTGGTGACTGGTATTTGTTAGAGCTGTTTCTGTCTATAGTCAGTCATTCCTGGTTATACAACAGGGAAACAGAAAAGGCACTAGCTCAAAATTGCAGAGTTGGTCTGGCTGGTTGCTGTATAATACCATGCGCCCAAACATACTGTCAGCCTATTCGTAAGCAGGAAGATGAAGAATCTGGAGCAAACTGTTCCAGCTTTTCACCCTGAAAGATGATTTGTTCTGGCACCTTCTCAGTTTTCCTGTCCTCTCTACCCAAACTCCATACCACATGTGTGGCCCCATGTTGACCTCACTACCCACTTTGGAATGGTCTCACTGAACGTTCTGGGGTCTGAGTACATTTTAAGAAGTTTTACTGAAACTCTGTGGTGTGAATGGGGCCATTAGAAGGCACTACATTTCATGACAGGAGGACAGATAATCAGAATTGTCATTTGGTTAATAGGAAATTCTCATTAGTACTGTACAGCTATTATCTATTGGAAATCTTAGAGGACATTCTCTTATTGCCAAATCAGATTATCTAACAAAATGGTGGCAGTCTCATATACAGAGGCTAATTTCCAAAACTGGGGTCACAGTTATATTGTAGCTTCCACTTAATTGTGAACTAGTAACTCAGGAAATACACAAGTTAATTCTTAGGGTTCACCATACAGAATCATAACCATGGATATGAGCCTGTATCCACAATAACAAAGCTCTAGAAACTGCACACTGAACTGGAATACAACCATAATGAATTAGAATATTCAGTCCACCTGTGCTTTACCTTCTATCACAAGTCCAAATGTCTGCTGTCAAAGGCAATGAAAAAGTTGGGTACTTTCCTTTTCTGCTCTCTGTCCGATGCATCATCCTCAACACAGAGAATATACAGATCTACTTTCAATAACATTAAATTATGACAGTTTGTAAGCATATACGAGACTTGGTGAATTGCTGAATGTAGATTATCATATCATTTCAAACAGAAAACAAGAGACAGCATAGTCAACATATATCAACAACAGTCAGCTAGAATATCACTACATGGATATGACAAACCAATACAGCTTCATTCCACCAGGGGGAACTAGAGCACAAACTGTGCTACACAGTGTGTGTTATCTACCGTACAGACAACTCCATCGGTTACTGATTCGTCTTTAAATGCAGCCATTTCCTGACAGGCTTCATGTCAATAACTTGTTTTGTTTTTGTTTTTTTTGCGTTCCTCATTATCACTCATCCTACTGATAGGCATTAAGAACCTTTATGCAACATAATTCAGCCCTGACATGGCAGTCACAACAAGGAACACAGGTGCCTTGTGGGATGATTCTGTGAACAGGGAGGAAGGGGGGATATACATGGAGATGAACAGCAGCAAATTACTTGAGTGAGGGAGATAAATGGTGTGACACTGGTGGTTATATAATGCGTCCCGACAGGGGATCATGAGAAGATGTGTGAAAAAGTGTGGGTTAAGGGTAGCTAATGCATTCTAGTATTTATGTATGGAGTTAGAAGCAAAAATATTGAATTGGTCTTATATCGCAATGGTGAAGAATCCTTAAAAAAAAAAAATACAAAAAATCCCTGGATCCGGATGATGGGCCGGGTCATCACCAAAATATAAAGGATAGTTCTGTGGGCCATACCCTACCTCTACAAAGAATTTCACCCAAATCCATTCATTACTTTTTGAATTATGCTGTGAAAAATAACAACCAACCAACAAATGGTGTATGTAATTAACCAACTACATTATTTGCCTGAAGAAAAACATATTGCAATGTTTCAGTGCTGCAGAGGTAGTTTTTCTGATGGGATGCAAACAAGTGAAATACAGTAGATTCCTACTGTTTGGCACATATGAAAATGAGAGGAATGTTTCTGGTTTTTAGAAGAGAGAAAATATGATGTTTCCCTAGAGATTTTGATCAGATTTCAGATGTGTGCATGTGTGTCCTAAGTGGGTCAGTGGAGCAGAACTGAGCTGAGCGATCTATAACCTCATCCATAATTTATCAGAATCATACAATGACAGACTGTGCAGGGTGTGGAAGGGATACGAAGTGTGCCCTCTCAAAGTCTGTCTGTTCTCTTTACTGGTCACTCTGAGAAAACCCATAAGCCTCACTTTATCAAAAAGGTGCATGGTAATGTATTTTGACAACACAAGTCACAAAAGTAATTTTCAGAGCTAGTACTAATATCTGATGATATAAAGGAAGTATTAAACCTAAACATTACGCCAGCCAGAGGACAATGTCTTAGGAACAAACATGTGGGTCAAGGTTGACCAGAACATCTGTAGCGACTGACCAAATATGTGGCAATCCTGCAACAGCTGAGAAAGCAGCATAGATACACGTGCATGCCACACTCATGTTCTTTTTATCTCTGATCCCCTCCCCCACCACCACCAGCCCCAAAGAGGAAGGACCAGCTGCAGGGCAAAAATAAATACAGAAAGGATGGCCCATAGTGACTCACTGCTGACATACACACAAATGTACATGACCTAAAAATATTCATTCAGAAAATAATGTTCTAGCCTAATAAGTAATCAATTAAAATATCCCACTACCAACAGAATATTAGGCCATTTCCTGAAAAATCAATGATGTTATTTGATAAACCTGATTACACACTGTAAATATAATTCATCTGCAGAGAGGAAAAGTGGAATTTCTGTTTCTTACAAGGGATGGAATATTCATCTAAATGAAATAAACCAAGTACTTTTTCTTAGCTTACGTATTAATACATTTAAATGTCCTTGAAAATGTAACTTGCTTCACTAGTTCAGACATCTGTCTATTAATAGCAGCAGAGAAACTGACAAAGAGCTGAAGCAGACTCCTTCCTTGTTCAGACCCAGATTAGAAACCTACAAAACTGGCTGGGAGGATCAAAGGCTTTGACTTTACAGATATATCTTGCTCTTTTATTTCCCCATTGTTCAGCTGATTCTAGTAATAGCCCCATCCACACACCTACATTTGTCTTTGTAATAGTCCTCTGACCCATTACACCTTTGAAACATTCTCATAGTCCATCCTTTTACAACCACCTTGACAGGTTTCAACACAAAATTGCTGTGGAGCTGTATGTGGAGAAGCCTGACATATTCCTATTGTTGTGAAAGCTATTAGCAGCCAGCATCTGATAAGGGCGTTGGCCTATAGCGTATGTAATATCTCATGAATATTCAACAACCTAATTAAAAAGGCTGGAGCTATGCTTCAAATGGGGCACTAACAATTGGGTGGAGAGCCAAAGCACACACAAACAATGCGCACAGAAGATGAGCATCTGATTCAAGGCTACTCTCTGGGTTTTACATGGTACAACAAAACACTTACTATACTCTGTGTCTCCCTGGATAAGCCTGGCATTTGAAATACAGTACTTTATGAAAAAAAGATTAATCACAAGGTTTAGAACAAACAGTATTCAACATAAAGTCAGTGTATTTGGAAAATTGCATACAAGTCTAAAATGATGAAGACAGTTTTCCCCACTCCAAGAGGACCTTATTCCACCAGACGGGTTGGTGAGGTGGCTGTGATATCAGATGGTGAACCTCTGAACATTCAGCTGGGTAAAGATGCTTCACCCCCCTTTGAACATCACCCTGTTACCATGGAGATGGGCCTGGCTCCACTATCTGAACACTGGACACAGATGAGGGAGAGTGGGATGAAGAGAGAGTGAGAGCTAAAGTAAGACAAACCATAAGAAGGTAAAAGGGTGTACAGACAGAAAAAGAGAAGGAAATCAGACTGCTGAAGAAATGAAGGACAGGAATAACAAGCAGTAAGGAAAGTTTCCGGTTTGATTACAGATCCTGAACAAAGCTGTGTGAGCTCTCTCACAAACGCACAAATCTGTACCTGAACACAAATATCCACAGACAGGTGACAAACAATGTCAAGAAATGAGTGCAGATGCTTTGTGAGAATCATTCAAGAGTATAAAAATTCTGTGAATCAAATGCTACGGTCTTCACCGTTTACCCAACAGACCCTTTTCATGTGATGTCAGACAACATCTCATGCCCCTCCCAACGGGGTATCCTCACTTCCACTGGTCAGTGGAATCACGGAACTCACAACGTCTAGAGTAGCTGTCAGAGATGAGAATGGATGATGTTAAACAGATTCTTCATTTTGCAGGTTGCTATGGTATAATTTTAGGTAACAGATTTTAAGGCCTTTGTCTGATCCTGAGCTCTCCCAGATGGAAGTTGACAGTCCTTAAATCTTTAGCTGAAATGTCTCACAATATGACTCTAGTTACAACCCACCTCCATAAACCAACCAGCTGGAACATGGCACAATATCACAGAATTCATTGTGACATGACGTTGAAAGCTCCACTTTTGATTAAAGTGGAAGTATCTTTAGGCAGTGCTCTCCAGCACTGCCCTGAAAACACTAAATAAGGGGCGTATGACCTCTCCACAGAGGCGGAGGATGCACTTGGTGAGGATACAAAAAGGTGACAACATTTTTCTCACCCCAAAGCAAAGGAAATAGGCCTAAGCCATGCATGGCACCCTGGCTCCTTAAGTTATTAAGACAACAGGGCTGGGCTCTATACTAATATTTATTTTTTGGGCACTGGTGTCAGTAAATGAAAAATATTAGAGGCATTGTTATTTATCTAACCTGAACCAAGCACTGGCTTTGCTTATTTAACACGAGTCCTTTCAGCCCTTTTATTTCTGCTTAGTGTCACAATAATTCATGCTACAAGGTACCAAAGATATCCAGTTTACACAATGAAAAAATAAATATACTGCATGCATACAGTAGCAGCTGAAGACATGTATTTACACAGCCTACTGATGTTGGCACACCTTATTTTCCAGTGGCTACTTGGTTCACATACTGAAGGTCCTGATTCAGAACTGTTGGTTTGATCTGCTTGATTTACTGACATTATATAAATAAGATTTTAACTGGGACATTCTGACTGCTGAAACTGATGCGAGATCTGCTGATGGTCTTACTAGGGAAGATGTCTCACTCTGATGGAGTTGTTGGCTTCTTTTACCCTGGGTGAGTACAGACAGCGGTGTTGTGTCACTGTGTATCCCCCACCGGTTTGCAGAAAGCACACAAACCTGAAAACAAAGAATTTAATTTTGCATCCCCGCAAAGGAGAGTTCTTCAATCTGTGTCAAGGAACACTGGAGCTGTTCTGGAACCTCATGCTGGCCCAACTCTTTTCTTAATTGGACACTAATCTGATTACAAACAGGCACATATATTATAAACAGACACACACCTCCTGGTAGCAATTAATGTAAAGAGCAGGAAACAGGACAGGATAAAGGACCAGAACACAAGGCCCATTGTGCTTAATTAAAAGTTAGTCATAGTGTTTGATCTGCTGATCAATAACATCTCCCGGTCATAGGTACACTCAAACCTGTATACCCACAATATAGCATAGAAATAGACCTCTACACAAACACACCACTACTGGTTTAATTAACTTACTGTCCACAGGAGAAAAGTAGACAAGGCAATGTTTACACTTGTCATAAAAAAAGAACAAAACCAAAAAGGAGTATTTTGTTTCTCACAGATGAAGACGAGTGGGGAGAGACAGGAAGGGAAAATGGCTAAATTGTAAATAACTGGTCAGGAACAAGAGAAGGGGAAAGGCTGCAGAAACGTGAGTGTAACACATTTAAGAAAATTGTTTGTTCTTTTACAAAAGTCAACACTGTACCAACCACAGATCTGCCCTTAGCAGCTTTACACTACTTACTCATCTAATTGGAATACTCCAATAAGGTCTCACAGTTGATGTCAACAACTGACAGTCCTGATGTTGCACTGACAGCAGCAGCACACACACAGTGCCTGAAAGATAATTTGCTATGGGATGGTGGTTGGCAAACACAGCGCTGGGATGACATCACCTCCAGTGTTGACCAAACATATGCTTCATCATCCCCATGGCTCTCTCTCTCTCTTTCTCTGAAACTCAGTTGGTTGATTAAACACAGGTTTGACTGTATGCTTTTGTGACTGTTTACCATGACCACAGGGCAATCTGCTGTGGCAGTGTTTTTATTAGACCTGATAGTTGTCATGTGTATCTGCAGCCCTGATTGTATATAAGTGAACGAGACTTTGCAATACCCTGTTTTTGGTCTTCTGCAGCTTTTCAAATAATTGAGTGTCACTAAAATAGTTCCAGGATGAGCCACTGTGTCCTGCTGCAAAAGGCATAACAGCTTTCATGAACACAACCAGTAGCCTGGGGAGGTGAGAGATGATGGGAGCGCAGCGATGGGGATGTTAAACTAGCAGGGACAGAACAAGCCTCGGGGAAGCAGGTGACATTCAGCACCTTCCACTGATACTTCTGACTGCTCTCGTACAGGTCAGCATCAATGGTGGAATTACACACAGGCACCAAAACCCTTCCTAAGTGAAGGCTGTCAAAAATTCACAAACTAAATGTAATATTTCATTAGTTTGTTTGTTGTTCATTAGGAGTTTGCTACAACTCCTTTAAGTGCTCGATGAATGCTATTTAAATATTTATTCTTTAATGTATGCTTTAGTGAGTTATTAAATTATTTATTTCTTGTTTTTACCCCTGCATTGCTGTGAAATGGGAGAAATGAATTTGTTTATATTGCGTATGCATACGCAAGGAAAATGGCAATAAACATTCTAAGTTCTAAGCTCTGAAGGGCAATGCACACCGGGAAAATTGGACAAAAGCATATCCTGATGCGTTGATGTGTGTCAACCCACAATCACGCCCATCAGTTCGCTGCAGGTGTGTGGGCATTCAATGACAATAATGGTTGCTGTGTTTTGACGTGCATCACAATTCACCCTTGTGTGGTGCCATTTAGTGGCAGCCATTATATTTATTTCACATATGTAATTAAAATCTGACACTACAAAACCTGGATTGAATGTGAGCTGAAAAATGGAACAAACAAGAGCTGGAATGATTAAGCAATTAGTTGCTCAAAAGAAAAATAGACAGAAATGATTTCGCTGACCCAAAAATCATCTATTTTTAAAGAAAGTTAAGAGACAAAGCTATAACAAAAGTTTTATGTTGTTTTCTAAAAACATTTTGCAGTATGCCATAACATACATGCTTTTAAAGTTTTCTGTGATACATCCACCATTACATCAGTCCCATTGTATCATCTTATGATTCCAAACCAAGACAATGATACAAAATACATTTAAGATGCTAAAAAGTGAAACTGCATTGCACTGTATATGATATTGAGCTCTTAATAAAAACATAATAGGATAAAAACAAATGTTTTTAAATATCAAACCACACTGCTGAGAGTATTTCCAGCTTTAGTCTGCATACAGCTGTGTGATTTCAGCTTCTCCTCTGAACTGTTTAAATATGTGGCATTTAGTTTTGAGTTGGGATTAGGTATTAGGGACACTGCTGGAAAACACAGCACATTATCTCTGACATGGAAACAAAATATGGTGATAGACAATAGAAAACAAAGGATGCAAAGGAAGACAGGTCATCTACCTAACCTTCCTCCTTTCCAGTACTTTCCAACATCCCATTTTTGGAGGGGACTAGGTTACGGAATATGGTTAGATTCTACAAAGACAAATACAGCTTCAGTCTCTCACACTTAAAAAAAATAAAATAAAATAAATCTATGGTGCGAAAGGACTGACCTCAAGGCTGGACTTCTGCTGCATCTCAGTTCATTAGCTCTAGTCCACTAGAATCCACTCCCATCTCTTCTTTTAAACTAGTCTTCCATCCTGACATTAAACAGCTTGCGCTTTCCAGCACTTCACTTCCTACCTGTTTTTATTCCAGTTTTATCTCTTCATCCCGCTGAGAAGTCCAGAATAGATCAGACTGCATCAAGCTGGGTTCATACCTTTGAGACTGAAAGTGAGACTACACTTCTGTCACTGCATTTGTGCATGTAAATACTGATGCCTCCAGGTATATGAAAATGTACCATCACAGAGCTAACCATGAATAGGAAGGGTGTAGTCAGTCAATTAATCAGCAGCTAATCATAATTACTCCCACAGGCTGAGCACCAGCTGCAGAACAGAGGGCTCTTAACAGACCTAATGCTGAATTGTAACCTAGCCCCTCTACTCTATTTACGAGTGCTACCACCAAGGGACAAATATTTCAAACTTATGGACAGATACAGAGCATGCTAAAGTAGCCTGGTAAAGCAAATGAGTTCCAAATGCTCCCTAATCAGCAATGATATAACATAATGCTTATCAATAATTACACCCCTTGGCAACGGCGCCGATCAACCTTATAGGCTGCTGCAGCATAAGTTACTGTTTAACAACCGTTGAGATAAAGTGCAAAGAAAGACTTAGTTACTGTATGGATCATACTACCTAAAAGTAAATGGACACAACTATTAATATGCAAGAAATGAGCAAACAATGCTTTGTCCAGAGTTGCCAACTGCCTGGTATGCACACTGTTTCTCCACATGACAACAGAGTCAGTTTTTAGCATTTTGGCTACTGTCTTGAACAAGCAATCAAAGTTCTGATAGAGCAGACAAAGTCAAACTCTTTGTGAAACACCAAATAGCTGGAAGACAGAGAGAAAGAAAGAGAGACAGAGAGGTGGAAAATGACATGAAAAATCATCACACAAGCATTTTAAAGACGATAAAAGACTTCGCCAGCAGAAAAACCTTAAGTTAACTGTGTCCTTAGTCATGAAAGGAGCTGCAGCATGGAGACAGGAAGACAGACAAAACAAGCATGTGTGTTTTAAGCTTACCTTGGAGTACTGCCTACGAAGACTGAAGCGCTGCACCATCCTGACTTACTGACGGACCCACAGCTGGACCCCGTTCTACTCGTCTCCACTCATATCCCTCCAAAGTATACACAGCCTAACACACACACACCAACTGAAGGCACACATGCTACCCTCCTCTCCAAACATCAACGTACACACACATTTCTAGTCCACGCCACTTTTGTCTACTATGCAAACACAAAAGAGAAAGACATGAAAAAAGGGAGGGACAGCAAGTACAGACAGCTCAGCTATGTTTCCCCTTACTCATCTTCACAGTGATCCCCTGAGCTCTGTCGCTTTATCTCACAGACACAGCCACTCACACAAGATGCTCACCCCACATCATGGTTTCTAATACACACACATACTCAGTACTTGGACCATAGATACAGTAGAAAAGAAGAAGTCTCACAGTCACACGTATACACACCCCTCCACATCCTCTCCCGAACACGCCACTGATAAGCACATGCACACATACTGTAGCTAGGCTCAGCTCTTACTCATCGAGGATGAGGCAAGGTTGCCTCCTGCTTCCTGTTAGTGAGCTGAAGGGTGGGGTGAGGAGGAGGTAGAAGAGGGGGAGACGGGAAAGAAGGAGGGAGTGTCTGTGCTAATTCTCTGCAGGGACAGAAAGACAGGGACAGAGAGGGAAATAGAGAGAAAGAGGAAGAAAGGGGAAGGGAAGCACAAGAGGGAAAATGAAAAAAGAAAGAAAAATCTGAACAACATTCACCATTCCTGACACACCCACAAAATCAGACCAGCTACACCATACCACTCTCCACCTACACTACACTTACACACCTCCAAGGTCGACCATGCTGTTACTATGGCAACCCAAGCAGGGCATAGTTCTAAGTTTCAACATAACCACGGTGACCACTTGGATGACCTGAATGGCACTGTCATTTTGCTGGGCAGAGATGGAGCTGTGATGTTAGTGAGGGATGAATGAGACAGGTTTCCATCTCTGCCAATGGCGAACAACACATCACAGAAAGGTTGATGGTCATCTACTGGAGCATAGATTTCTGGCTCTCAGCCCTGCTCCATCATCGCAGGTAAGGTCATTTAGACAAAACTGAAGGATACCAGGTTTACGAATAAAGAAATGGGGAAGGAAGAACTATATCAAATTTAGCTCAGAGATTAAAGCTGACAGTTAAAGTGGAAGTTTAAGTAGCCAGCTATCACTCTCTTCAACACATTGATACTGAGTCCTTGGCATGGCTTTCTTCATTAATCCAAGGATCAGGCCAGTCATGAATGAGCTCAATATAAACACATCCTTCACAAGAATCGAGCCCAGGGACAGCAGGTTAGCTGATCTGACAGTGACCTCTAGTGGCAGACAGAACAAACTGTAGTCTGGAATACCTAGAGCAGTTCAAAATCAGGACTTGAAGTTAAGTTTAACGATTTGATTTTAAGTGAATGTGGGGCCTTTGGAAACAAAATCCAACATACAAAAACACCTAAGCTTCTTATTTTCCAGTATAGACACTGCAAAAATGGCACCCCATTCATTACTTTTACACCACTCTTCCATAAACCAGCTATATAGAAATCAAGTGTTATTTCAAATAGAAAAGTAATTCATAAATAGTTGATTATGCAAACAGAACACAAAACAAACATTTTGAAAACACACTGATATTAACTGCATCCTGTCAGCTTTTCTATCTAAAACCTGATTGGAGGCAAACTGAACTGAGTAAATAAAGTCCCACTATTCATGATGCATGTCAGGACAGAAACCAAGCTATGAAGTCCAAGGAATTCTCAAAAGACTTCCACAAAAAAACTGTGGTGAGGTGTTAATCAGGCCAAGGGTATAAGACCATTACCCAGAAGCACAGTCGCCTCAATAATTGTGAAATGGAAAAAGCTTGGAACCACCTAGAGTAGGCTGTCCAGTCAAACTGAGTAACTGGGTGAGAAGGGCTTTGGCCACAGAGGTGACCAAGAACCCAACAGTCATCATCTTATCATCTTGCTCATACCATTCCTATGGTGAAGCATGATGGTGGCAGCATCAGGTTGTGTGGGTCCTCAGCAACAGGGACAGAGAGACTGGTAAGACTTGAGGGAGGGGGAAAATGTAACTGTATACAAAGAGATCCTTTCAGCACAACAATGACCTTAATCATACATCCAAGACAACAAAGGAATGGCTCTGGGACAAATCTCTGACTGTCTGTGAGTGAAACAGGCAAAGCCCAAACTTAAAACCTGTAAAACATCTGCAGAGAGACATGAAGATGGCAGTTCTCAGCTTCCCATCTGATCTGACAGAGCTTGACAGGATCTGCCAGGAAGAATGCGATAAATGATCCAGGTGTACAAAATGTGTAGGGACTTAATTTAATTACACATACTGTATACACACGTGGCAGTCAGATAAAAGCCAATCGTGATCATCTTGATTCCAGCGGAATCAGAAGCAGTTATTTACTACTTCACACCACTATGAGAAGGAACTTTAAACACTATTACAACTTTAAACTAAATGGAAGAAAAGCTGACTGTGGCAGTCTCTGGCTTTTCACTTGTCTATAGTGTATATTTAAACATGCATGGATGTGTTGTGTGTTTTATTTGCTAGCAAAGCTGCACTACAGATATCTGGTCTCAGCTTGTATTAAAGCTGGCCAAGAAAAAAAAAAAAACAACATCTTTGCCCTTAATCGATAGACAGCACTCAGACAGCATTAATGGCAGGCCTTCTCCCTGTGTTCACAGCTGAAACAACAGGGAATATTATATCAGTAGCAATGTGAACATCTTCTGATGGACAGTTCACTGACAACAAGGCCTGACACCAGCAAAAGGGGAAGAAAGACATATTACTGCCTGCTTGTGATGATACGAGTCACGGCCACTGTCACTTACCCTGTCCGTCTCCTCCGTGGACTGGTATCCTGATGACAGCACCACATCACTGCTGGTGTATCCAGGGGCAGGGCTGATGGGTATGGTGTCAGTGGTGGAGGAGGAGCGCGGGCGGCTGGTATGATGCTGCGGATCGTGAGTGCTGCGACGGTGCGGGGCCTGGGGGCTACCTCTCAGGAGAGGATCGCGGTCTCCACTCCCAGATCCCGACCTGGACCCCTTACTGCGCCGGCTCTGCAGGCTGGTCCCACGCCTCATCATGCCCACAGTGGCTGAGCCCTGACCAGCTGCAGAAGGAATCACAGGAGCATATAAGCAATGAGATTCAGCACAGGAAGAACCCGAGGCATCCTCAGGGGCAGAGGGGGAGGTGTCACCTGCTGACAATAGAGAGGAAGACGAGGAGGGACACAAGGAGTTCTAAGTGGAGCAAGAAAGGGAGAGGCATTTACGATGCTGCTAGAACAGCTGTTTCAGTCCCTGGCCAATAACCCCCATGCTCTCCCTGGTGTTTTGGCTCATCTTACTGAAGGAGGGGTGATCCGACTGTGAAGAGGCCCTCTTTAACTCTAGGCCTTGTGATCCTCCTGCTTCTCTTCTAGCTCCCTGACCTGAACTGGAGCCCATTGCTGCATATGGCCCTGCTGACCTCTCATGAATGATTGGGAGGCATTGTCCTATTAAACAGTGTGCTATCAATTGCCTCTCTATCTGTCAAGCATGCCGAGGGTAAGAACAAGACAACAACTGGAGGAGAGATGACTAGAATAGAGTAAAGTAAAGGAAGGAACAATGGAAGAGGAGATGGGACTATCTGATGGAGGGTTGAATCAGCTCAATGGCGGTCAGGGCAATGAATCCAAAGAGGAAGCATGTATCTTTAAATCAGAAACAAGAAGCCATGCTGGTCTAACACAGAAAGAGAGAGAGAGAGAGAGAGGCTATGGATTATGAGACACCAAAACGTTGCCTAGATCACTAACATACAAAGGCTAACTTTCACGTTAACTGGTGACTATCGTATCTTTAAAATGTCATGCTAACGTCAGAAAGTGTGCACACTAAGACTAGGGTCAGTAGACTGGACAGCATTAACCAGTATGAATGCATAATGAATTTAATAAAAATAATAACATAAGTAAATACTCTGCCATCAGTTGAAGATGGTAGCAGACAGGCTGCCTCAGTGACAGCTGTGAAGTCCTCTGAATTCTTTAACATTCAAACAGGCCAAGGTTTCATGAACAAACACATAAGCAAAGAAAAACAGGTTGGACCCAGGTTAATTAACACGATACAAAGACCACACAATGAAGCAATGTCAGCAGTGTAAAGCGTATGTTTATAAACCAGAGCCCATTGCCTACTATTGTTAAAAAGATTACACATCATGCTTTATCTATTTGTCTTTTACTGCTTGAAATACAAAACTAACTCTTTAACTTTATACCCTAAACAGATACTTTAATGTATGTGTAGTCTGCTGAATCTAAATCACTGAATCATACTGTACTGTATCATTACAAATGTTGCAGTATTGTTTTTGTATCAAAACGTGGAGCATGTATCGAAATATATATTGAATCATGAGAGAGGGAGAGATGCACGCTCCTATGAATCATACACGAATTCAGGAGTAAACAGGCTGAAGAGGGTGGTGACAGAAAGGTGCAAGAGGCTGTCAGAATAAAGAGAAGGATGCAGACATTAAGAGAGGAGTGAAACAGAGAAAAAGAGGACACATTAGAAAAAGAAAAACCCACCTACCATCAGCCCAACTGTCAGCCTAGTGACTCACTGTTGAGGATAACCTGGGGGAAGAGCAGAAAAACATTTTTAAGATACAAAACTTCAATTGTCAACATGTGTGATACTGTGTGACAAAACCTGGTGCACGTTTGCGTTCCTTCGGGAGCTCATTTAGCAACCCCAAAGGCATCCCGCCCTTATCCTGTGGCAGTATCAAGAGACAAGGATTTACCTACTAGAAACAACCAACAGTGCAGCATCACAAACACAGATCACTATGGTCACCTGGCTAAATTTTAGTCAGTGACAAAACCACCAGGGGTACACATATGATAAAGTACAAGCTGTCCTCCTCAAGAAGCAAGTTTACTGGTGGAAAAGTGATCACCTCTCAGACAGACAGTCAGCCTGAGCCTCTCTGCAGCATCAAAAGCTGTTGTCAATGAGGGTAGGGGAAAAACAAGTGAGGTAGTAAGTGTTCAGAGCCTGGGAGAGACAGTTTTGTGGTCAAACTATATCCCTTCAGCCGCACTGTCATGTCATGAAGAACAACACAAAGTTGGGCAGACACACACATCTAACAACAGCAAGAATGTAATCTATGCAAACGAAGCAGCTTCAGGCTTCTTTCACATCACTATGAAATCACTCAGCCTCTTAGACAAAGGGAGAAGGAGCTACCTGCAGGTAGCATATCACTACAGCAGCATTTACTTTCCACACAAGCTGGTTTGCGTTCAATAAGCAGGTTCAGGCCAGCAGATACTGATGTGAGGCTGTATGTCAATATGGTGACTACCGATCAGTTAAATGTGACTGTCAGAGAGAGAGAGAGAGAGCAGGTCTTGAACAGCTTCACCTGCTTGCTGGCTGTTGGCTGCCGACTGGAGGAATCAAGATATTGTGCTGTCAACCATTAGGCAGTGCCTTTCATACTAATAATAGCACAGCTTCTACTTGGTTTTTTTTTTTTTACTGATTGGCAGAAATTCCATCTAATTTAACCAGTTTTCAATGTAAATAGACTACATCATGACACTTGTTTCCAATACCCCAGATCCCTCTTATAATTGTGCTGAATACAATTTGATGATGATGTAATTCCAGAGATTTGCTTTTTCTATAAGAGTCATGCATACACATGTAACATAATCAAACATACAGTACATGTTTACCTGGTCATACGTGCAAAGATGCAGCCTCACACAGACAGTTAGCGAAGTGATTTTTCTGACAGTGACACTGAGGTGTGATTGATTACAATTGGGGCACTGTGATGTGTTGTTTTGGAGCTAGTGAGTGGAGGGGTAAACCTAAGCTAATCCTGTCCTGAAGTTGAAGTTAAACCTGAAGCCCTGTGCCTATCCCTCCCTTCTGTGTCTGTAAATCCCCTCCTCCATCCCCAGGCTGATCCTAACGCTGGATTGGATGCTTTCTCGATTGCCTGTGGGTTTAAATTCAACCTAAATCCTCTTTCAAGAGCCTTTAGAGAACAAAGCATTATTGCCAGACTTGGTGTGGATGCTTGTGTATGTGAGAGGTCCTGTATCATTATTCAGTTTAAACAAAACTTATGGTTCCACCTTGCTCAGGTGATGACGCAAAAGAACAAAGAACAGATGGGTCTTCAAATGACAACAGTCCTTTCCTGACCCAAAACAACTAAACAACTTCAATGCACTACAAAAATTATACTATTTAGACAATGTACCAACATACCACTTCATAAGATTGCACATCCGAGAATGCACCATTTAGTATTCTTAATCCAAATCAGAAGAACTGTGTTTTAGATTTCTGAACATCTAAAAACAAAAAAAAGAGTAAGTTATAATCACTTCCATTTTGAAAATGACTTGAAAGAGCAAGAAATTTCAAGCTAACTTTAAATCCAGTATTAATTTCAGCACAAATGTAATATTTTGCTGATCCTCTTCTCTGTTTACTTGCCTCTTGGATCAACCTTAGAAACATGGTGAGTGGATGTATTTTGGTTTATTTAAGCCTCGCCCATGACAGACAGATCAGTGATTAACAGATGTCAGTGACAACTCCGGTCAGCAGCCTCAGCCATTCACCATGTTACTCAGAAATTTCACAATAATGTCAAAGTTGAATGACAAAGATCACGTGGACAGTGGCCTCTCTGAAACCATATCACCATCATCCTCATATAAACACACATCCCTGTCCCTACCTCTGTAGCTCATACCGTTCAGCTGAGCTGCCAGTTGTCCAGCCCTGCTGTCGCTGTCTGTGGCCAGCTAAACTAAAGAGATGGTGAGCAGAACTCTGGCACCATCACAGTGGGGAATAAAAAACAATTCACACATTCACAGTTTGTCATTCTGCAGACGATGAAAAGCAAGTGTGAAATAATATGATAGATCTAGGATTCGGTTTAATAAACCAAAGAGGTATTAAAGGATAAGGCCATTCATTTTCTATATTACAAGTATTTTCATCAATCGCTCTGCCCAGCTCTTCTGACATTTTCCATTAAGAAATTATAACAAATGAGAATGTAACAAAACTTACTGATCAAGCAGAAATAATTGAAAATCCCCGACTGGTTAAAGAGGTCAATCCAGCACAAATGTGAAGGTGGCACTCAAATAGCTAAGCAATAAAGCAGGCAATCTGTAATTTAGCATAACCTGAGATAAATTATGCACCAGCGCTGCGCAAAGTTGTCTCTGCATGCAAACTCTGCCATACAGTAGTTGCAAGCCAAATAACTGCATAACAACCTGATCACTGTTTCTTCTGACCAATACAAGTGGAGGTCAATCAGGTTTATGCTCTTTGACCCTTGAAGCAGCCCTGTTATTCGTTGCTGAACATACAGTCGGTTAACTCAAAGTACTGTATGCCCATTGCTAAAACAAGCCCACGCAGTGTTTCTAGAAGAGTTTGAGAACTGGCGTGGAATACATCACTCTTTGTTCCCTCTCAGCCATACACAGGCCCATTGCTGCCCTTTGTGCTGTGCGTCTTTCACTGACAGACACACATCAATAAGAGGAGGCCAGAGAGTTCTGGCACCGATGTGTGAGTGCATGCATGAATATGTGTGTGTACGTGTGTCTGTATCAGACAGCGAAGGAGAGAGAGAGAGACAGCGGGCATTATATTGTATGGACATGTGCGTACTGTATGTGTGTCTTTGACCAGTGGAAACTGGACCGTATCTCATTCAGCAGCTGCATAATGACAGCACAGCCAGGAAACAGGAACAATCGTTATTGTATTTGTGTGTCTGTAGGGCAGGGAGGCAGCGTGGTGTCAGTTCTGACAGTGCAGGACGTGACTTCAGCACACTGCAAAAAGTGTGATAACAAGAAACAACTCTTTGTATTAGAATAGGACAGTGAGTAACTGAGAGAAGAGACAGGGGATCACACAGGGAGTCAAAAGGGGCCAGACTGGATCAAAGCCCTCTGACAGTCCACAGCATGTTTTGCCTGGTCGTGTCAGGTTCGGGTGGGGCACTCACAGAACGTGTCTGAATGAGGAGAAGAAATGACAGAGGCAGGCACAACGCCCTATTGTGCAAGATGAAACCCACTGGGAGGCCCTGATGCCAAAGCTTTCCAGGATCAGGACAAACAAAAGAAGACACAATACATCTACTCATATACAGACCTGCATATACTCTTTCTAAAATATGTTTAATCTTGGATGTATGACCACTGAAGTCTGTCCTACCTATTATTTTTTATCTCTTGGAGACCATCTGCAACTGCATCCCTCACTGCCAGTCCACATCCATGCTGCTGTGAAAAGCAATACAAATGCTGATCTCAAAAACAAAAAATGAAGTATACATATGCATACTGAAACACACACACATACACACGTATAGGGAACAAACTGTGATATATTTGGTATTAAAGAAGTCTGAGTCATCTAAATCTACCTAACAGATTCTGTGAAGTGGGAAGCTGCAAAGACAAAGAAACAGAGACGTATCTTTCATCTCCACGTAGTAATTGTGTTCATTTATATGGTACAGGGCTGTAAACATCACATGAATCTCTGACTTACAGGCTGTACAGTGAACACATATAGACAGCAGGGCAGAGATGTGTCATTAAACCTAATGCCCTGGGGCTGTGCACTTTTACCAGAGAAGCTTTAAGGGACACCTCTGCATCTGTGCCCAGCACCACAGCAAGTGTCCTGATGAATAATTCACCATGTGCATGGAATTGATACTGGTCCATGTTGACTACAACTACAACAAACCTCAGTGTCTGACCTAATGGACAGAGGAGGATCTCATTTCATTCTCTTGGTGTTTACTTGACTAAGACAGATGTTCTCAAGAGGGAGGTTCCGGTGGAGAGGCAGAGAAATTAGTGGAGCATATAACACATGCAAGCCCTACAAAGTGGGCTTGACTTACTAACCTCATAGATGTTTAACAGTGGCCAGGCCACCAACTTAAGCCAACATAGCTCATGTTCCACACACTCTGGCAGAGCATCATGAAGTGTCAACAGGCTGGAAACCACCTACACACCAGCTGAAATCTCATACCAGAGATTGCGTTAAAGGTGCACAGCCATTAAGGAATGGGAAAGGTTATGCATGTCATGGTCAACATACACTTCGTGTGACTGAAGAGAGAAACCTTCCAGGTTATCAGGCTACAAGACATTTGGTTTGCTGCAGTGCTGTCATGTGGGAACAACTTTACGTAGTCAGATATAAATCATCCATGCTGTCACCTATTTAAATAACTTTCCAGTCACATCTCTGATCTCAGGTAACCAGACACTTCTCTAGCTCACTAGCAGGGTTAGTGGGAATCAGCACAGCAGAGCTCTAGTCTTGAACCTTTTACTATGAACGTGCTATTGGGCTCACCATGTAGGCTGCAGGGCCACAATATCAAGTCTACCATCCTGGACAACATTTAAGATGAAGGATCATATTTCTCCTGACCTCTAAACCTCAATATAGATCTACAGTAAGGACAAGACGATGTACACCAACTGAAATGAAGGGACAATCAAAATTCTTTTTGTTTTCTGCAGCAAACAGTCTTACTAACAATACTGGCTCAAATAAATAGGACCGATAATCGGCCATGTTGCTTGTCATCTGTGCCGCAGCACGGCATGTGTTACAGTTTAATGTCTGCAGGTGGCGCTCATCTTACACACAGCTTGTCACAGATAACGTGGATTCACCACAGCACCGTGGCTGGGATGCTGATATTGTAGCTAGTTAAAAATACTGAAGAATAGAAAACAATAAAAGTATAAAATAAACCAATATAGTTTTTTCAGTGTTAGTTTTACTCTCTCACACATTTTAGGCTGCTGCTGTACAATCTGAGGAAGGATGAATTACAGTATTTCACTTTATTGTATAAGCTAGTGGCTGACTGTTCACATTAGTTAATGAAAGTGATTTTAAAGGATAGGCTCAAAACTTCTTAAGTCTGTCTTAAAAACAGTCAGATTAATATTTAGCAGAATGCTAAATATTAATTCATCCAGGCAGTTGACATGAATGTAAATGTATGATGAAAATAAACTGAGACTTTTGATCAGATTATTACTGTAAGAGGGTTTTTAAACCTCTTCTCATGGTCATACCACAACATCCAGAGAGACACTAAGAGGGAATTTTATACAAAAAAGACTAACATTGGAAGATACTGACCAGAGCATATTAGTTTTAGATAAACAATAGAATACAGTTTTACCAGATGAGAAGTGATGACATCAGGAAGGGGTTATGGCAGGCACGGAGCAATGCCTTGCTTCAATGTTCATATGGGAACATGACTACCGTTTCGAGACTCGCTTGAAAAACTGTGAACATACCCTTTAATACTAGAACCTGGAGTCTAGCCAGGTTTTAAAGTGCAAACCCTTGTGACGCAGTGTGACCCCTGCCTCTTTTCTGCCTCTGCCTTCAAACAGGAAGGGATCAGAGGGAAGCAGGCAGCTCGTTGCCACTAGAAACCACAGCCTTTATAAAGGAATTTCACCTTTATTCTGGAAGAGTGGGAGTCAGTCCTACTGGAGAGAAGAAACCCAATCTGTCCACAAATACAACCAAACATTTTACTTGTACATGATTTTCAATTTCAGTCTGTGGCATCTAGATTAAACAGCACTATGACACCTCTGCTATCCTGTGGGCTTTCAAATAGTAAAGCTGTTCTGGAGGAGGAAAAAAATGCAGGGAGAATGAGAGAGAGAAAGGAAAAAGTGTTTCCTTCCTGAGATATACAGTAACACTTCCTTTTTAGCCACGGGTGGGCCTTTGGTTGAGAGAACAGATCTAAGTCGCTGCCTGAATGAGGCTGAGATTGTTTTGACTGATGCCACAAAAAAACATTTTGACCAGAGGAACATGAACCAAGTGAACATTTATCATTAAAGTACTGAGCATCTTCAAAAAAGACAGATGGGCTATTTTTAGTGTTTCTGCACACTTCACCATACAGATGGATATGTTGATATATGATAATCTAATAAACAGATTTTAGACTTTTATATGAGCCATTATCAGTTGTCACCTTCCAGTAAAGACCTACACTGACAGTCTGTTCAGGTGCCCTCACCAACCTGACAAAAAAAAAAAAAATCACTTGTGCAGCAACAAAGACATGATCCCTGATTGGCTTCCCACTCACAATAATGTTTGATGGAATGCACAACAAACAGGAGGTGCTACTGCCAAAAACTGAACCCAGGCCTTTGCAGTGTGGCTCTATGTCTGCAGTATACAACATATCCTGTTTTCATCTGCAAGAGAGAGGAGCATTGGGCACTAAACAAGAGAAAATAATCCTCCTAAATATTTTCTTTCTACTTAATGCATTATTAAATGTGGCAAAATATTCTGTAACACAGTGTAAAGCATCCATTCATCGATCTTCTATATGCCACTTTTCCTATTTCAGAAGCTTTTGCGTGGCATACAGTGGGTGAGACGTCTAGTACATCCTCAACATAGCAGTTTCACACTTATGGGCAATTTAGGTGACGAATTAGGAAGAAATCAGAGCACCCACGTGCTCTGGGACGGCAGCATTTTGGTTTCATTACTGGCATGCAGGACAAGAAGTTGTTTCACTTAATGATTTCACTGTGTCATATTAAGACCTGACTATAAAAATGTATATAGCACATTAGACACCTTGTTACATGTAAACTATCAAAACAGCGCAGCTGGTCTACAAGAGACATGATGTCATACACCAGTAAAAAGCCTTAATGACACAGCATTCTCTCTTCCTCTCCCATCAAACAGATTGTCTCTGCATATGGTAAATACATAAACCTGTCAGATACCTTTAACTAAAATCCACTTCATATCATCAGTTTAGTAATCCAATGTCTGCAGCTTTGTTGTGAGAACTGCAGGCTTCCTGTAAACACAGCCAATTAATCAGCTTCTTTGACAGCCAAGCAAACATAAAGCAAGCTGTGTTAACCTCAGGATCTGATCTAGGATAAGCACATCTTCCCTATGTTTGATGCTGAAGTGTTACATGAAGCTGAGCACATTTCAGATCATCTTTAAAAGCCACCGTGTTCTAATTTGTAAGCAGTGTGCATACATATACACAGAAACACATTACACTCATACAAAGACTTCCAATTCCTAGCTCAGAGAAGGCACAACATGAGTGCAGTGGGAACAGGGGGAGGAGGAGGAGGAGGAGGAGGAGGAGGGAGGGCAGCGTCATCATGGTGGTCTGACCGTCAGAGTGAGACATCAGCGGCTGTGTGAGCAGTGCCCTGAAGGGGCAGCCAAGCTCTTAGCCACTTAGCAAAATATGCTGAACAGGCAGTAGGATACATCATGTCATAGTGGACCCTTCCAACCGTCAGTGTGTCGACTGTAGTGCAGTACAGTGTAAAAATGGCCAGAAATGAGAGACAAAAAGAGACTGCATGAACAAAGTCTTTGCAGGTTGAAAACAAACCTTCAGTCCATAATTGTGATGCTGCAGTGGCCTTCCTTCATTGCAGAGGAGAAGGCAACCTGTTACATCAGGCCCGCGGGTCTTCAACAAAGAACAGAAACAATGAGATGAGAACAGTAATCCTCTAATTGCTTCCTTGGCACATTGTACTCTCTGCATCTACCTGCCAGCTGCAAGCTTGTGTGTGAGAGTGTGTATGACTCTCTCTGTCTGTCTCCCAGACACTGATAATAATAGGTTCTTGAGATGCCTACCTTTTCCAGGCCACGAAATCAGACTGCATTAACCAGATGACACTAAAATAAACCCTGTTGAAGGTTTATTAAAACTTGTGTAGGTTGCAACAAACTGACAGGGCTCTGGCTAATATCAGAGATCTCAACATGACAGCTCCACAGTAAATAAAAGCAATGTTTAATAAATTACCTGGAGATAAGCTCCTGCACATGACTTTCTTTCTGCTCCAGACTCCATAACAAGCCATTAAGTCATAAACCTGAATATAATGTGACAGCAACTGATCATGTTACTGGATGCCACGAATTCAGTTTTTGTTATTTCCTACTATATAAGACACGGCTGTTGTGCAATATCCTGCAACTTTTTTAAAGTTGAATTCATACCAGGGACAGTAACGAAAAATCAGAATAAAATTATTCTAGCTTATATACATTAGACCCCATAAAGGTAAAATAAGGGCAGGGTAGCCTTCGTGTATGGTGTGAAATTATATGAAGCAACATGTAACAAGCTTTTAAAATCGCTAACGCTAAATGTTAGTTCAGCCAGTGTTAACGGGCTCAGGTTGACAGTCCCGTTACTGTCATTGTACAGAGCTGCTAATACGTTGAAATATCAATACACGACACTAACAGCTTCTCCTCGCGGCACAAAAGCACAGCGCACAGCACACACATGCACAAACTATGCGCAAACCAACCCCCCAAAAATAAATTAAGAACATATCTTACACTTACACGGGTGATAGCCAACTGTTGGAGCTGCCACGGACATCCAAAGAGCAGCAATCCTATTCCAATAGCGTACGCCTCACCGGCCGTCCTCCCACCCCGTACTAACTTCATGACGTAAGACGTAACCTGGCGAGAAGAAGCCAAAGATTGTTTTGTGGTAAGATGCATCACTCTACTGTAAAGAACTTATTCTTACAGCTCTAGTATAGGCCTGCACAGACCTCTTTTCGTTAAATATTATACATACTCACAAAATAATTTAGCAGGTTAAATTAAAGCCTTTGTATAAATTTGTTCCAAAAATTTTATATTGTCTTTATTTTGCCCCCAAAAAGATTTGCAACACAGACTTTGGTTGTACTAGAAAATGACATCAGGACACCATCAATTAAAGTAAATGATACTATGTTAAACGATTACATTGACATTAGAGGATACCTTCACTATTTTAACACAACCTTTAAACTGTTGCTCCAATTAATGCCAAAACAGTCAATTACCAAATTTATAGTGGATCACAGTAAATAGTAGATAATCAATTGAAGTTATTCATCAACCAAAACATTTAGTTAGAGCTTCTGAATTGTAAGAAATTACAGATTTAAAAAGTTATTTTCTGTATGAACTGACTATTCTGTATCTTACAGATTTTGTACTTAAAAAGTAGTAGGCACAGTCGGCCTATGTTGTGTTTAGCCGTTCTGGCCTTTGAAATGTTTGTTCTCTTGTTACTGATATAAACAAACATGCTTTCTCTTATATTTTATTGACTTGATTTCTCTTGACTAGCTCTGCACAGAAGTGAAAAATACAGCCAATAAAACCAACAGAGAGCAGTATTTGTGACCTTTTATTCTGGTCAAACAGAATGGCATGACTAACCTAATTCACATTTTGAAAATAAGCTTTTGAAGGCAATGGCTACATGGAACTATCAGGACAGATTACTTTTTAAAAGCCAAAACTAACTATGTGACTGTACTCACTATTGCAATGTAACAGCACAATTACATTTTTAATAGTGTCTTGGCACAAATAAATTTACTGTACCTATAAGCAAAATGCTGTTACATCCAGTGAGCTTGGCTGACTGCTAGAAATCAAAATGGCACAAAAAGATTTTTGTGTTACAGTGAAACCACTACAGCTAGAGACTGTTCATTTCTACAGAAAAGCAACAAAAAAGATAAACAGATGGTTATGTAACCAAACCTTCTACTGTCTACCCAGTGGGAAAATAGTTACACAACAATTATTATTAATATCTCAGCTCCAAAACACAAGATCTTGTCATATCTCTCCTATTATTTTCATCTGGGACACTCACTTTTAAGATAGACTATGCAACTTTAATTATTCATATTTTTAAATTTTCCTGTAAAGTCATTGAAGAGTACAGTGTGCATTAGAATTAGTGAATTAGCAAGCAACAGTAAAGTGACCTGAATGAGGGATTGTGTAGCTGGGGAGAAATAAAAAGGTACTGATCTTTCCTTTTGAGAGGTCCTTCATCAAGACTACTCGTCACTTCTAACTGAGGCAGCGACTGTCCTCAGTGGTCAGCACTGCAAAGTGTGACGGGGCGGATGTCTGGGAACAAACTATAGTCAGTTGACTACAGGATTTGAATGAAAATGTCTCATAAGATTGAAACACAGAGAGGACACTGTATGAAGTAGCACCAAGAATGTCAGTCTTGACTATTATCCGCTCTAACCATTGTCATATATGTTCTTCCATTGTATGCAAGCAGGCTGATACTTGAAACCTGATAAAGGAAATGTCAGTCTTATTTCAGAGTGCCAGTGATTGTACTTCAAGCCTATTTTAACTTCAGTCTTCCTGTTCTCTCACCTACTCAGAGGTTGGCATGACATGCTGGTAGGAGCGTTTCATTTCTGGATAATAAGTGCAAGCTCTTCTTATGATAGCCTCGGTAGCTATGGCAACTTAAATCTAACTCCAGTGTCAATGCTGGCAATTGTTCTTTTCATCCATGAGTTTGTGATGTCAGGTATCAACAGCGTTTCAAACATAAACCAACAAAAATCTGACTTCAGGTTTAAACAGTGAAACCTGTGCACACAACAAATGGATTTTCTAACATAAAGTTTCAACATGCCATGGTATATAATAATCAAGACCAACTAGCTTAAGAAAGGTAATGATACAGTATGTATACAGTACATCATGTTTTGGATCTATTGTACATGCTGTCAGCCAATCTACATAATCTATATGGAGCAAATGGGATACAATGCTGTATGATGCCTTTTGTTGCTGCTAAGGTTTCTCCACTAGATGGCGACATTGATTCGTGATTTCATGATGCTGGTGAGAGTGGTTGTGTTGTGGTACTGGTCTGTTTCAGAACATAGCCCTTATCTCGGTAGCTACAGTAAGAGTAAAGAGTAAAACACTGCCAGAATCTCACTTGCTGTGCTTACTAGGAGAAAGGTGTTCCATACCAGCAGGTATACAAACAAAAAATTTGACCTTGCACTGACAGACTTTATTGGTGCACCATGGATCATTGGATTGTTTTGTTGTTTTTCTTTTTGGTACTCATTCCCTATGTGTTGTTTTGTGTTATATTATGTTTTTATTTATAGAAAAAAATATTAGCAAAGATGAAAAATTTAGGTTCATCACTTAAGTTAGGAAAATCCAAGAGAAAATCCTTGAGGCATATTTACACTGTTTATACTCCCTCCCTCCTTTGAGAGCTGCCCTGACATTCTTGTTTGATTTATGCAAAACTAGTGCATAACTCCCATGATGAATAGGCAGTGTAAAAGGGGCTTCTGTTGCTCCCATCCCGGAAACAGTCTTCACGCCACTGTTGGTGGGAACGTAAAAATAGCTTCTCATTAGGCTATCACAAATTGTAACTGACTCTGCAAATTATTATTGCCATGCTATAAATTGCTTTAACTTCTAAATTAAAATGTCAAATCGTAATGATTAAGTAATGAAACCAGAATGTATGAATCAACACAGGAGCTGTGAACGGAAATGAAATGAGTCTACGCTCGTGTAAAAGTTCAGTGTCCAGATGAACATAACAGATGGGTAGAGTTTGCAGGATATATGCGCCACTCTGCTGTAAAAGCTCTTAATGAAGGTGTCAGAGTTGTTCACATAACAGGAAGTGCAGTGTTAAGCAACAAAGCAGGTTCACATGAAAAACATCCTGTAGAACAAATATACTTCTCAAAGTATGAGCTGTCAACAAGACTTGTAGATGGGTGTAATGATGTTCTGTTCCAATCAGACCTATGCTCCCATTAGCCAAAGCTCACATGCAGTCACACACAAACAGAAATATGCTTAAATATAACATACACTACTCAAGCAATCTGTTTTTCCTTCTCCCACAGAAGAGCAGAGGATAATGGGAAAGATTAGAGTGAGCGGCTGATGGCTGAAAACCCTTTCTCTGAGAGTACAGCAGACGAGGATGCAGGCTCTCAGTGGCCCTTGCCAATTAGAGCACACACTCTAGCAGGCTGGGCCTAATGAAGAGTCCGGAGCATAGAAGTGGAAGCGAGCAAGCTGAGATCAATCCCCAGCCTGGTGAGGGCACAGCTGGGGTGTCGACATGGCAAAGTCTATAGGGACTGAGGGACCGCTTTCTCTTCTTCTTTCATAAATAGGTCACCCACAGGGAGATATGGTTACATCTTTGTCTGTGTTCTCATTTGACCTCACAACATCCTTATACTCACTGCTTTTCAGGTGTTATAAACTGTCATCCTCTTTGTCTCCAAATTTCTGTTGCAGGTGTGCATAAATAGTGCAAAAATCTGAGGTCATTGCTGGTGTGTCTTGTTATAAATCTCTTATTCCTTCAGCTTTGTTATGTTAAACTAGGCATCGGGGAAATTAGGTTTTTCAAACCTCATTTTTTTAACCACATAATAGCATAATCCTCCCAGAGTAGTAATTGTTCATCCAAAGTGTAGGTACATATGTCAGAGACTGCAATATCTGGAAGGCAACTTAACAGACAAAGCTGGTGTTATTTTATCTTCTTGTTAGCCAGAGGCATGGCTCTAGGGACAGCAACGTCTGCCCTGACAACTACTGGATGATTTACCATTGGAATATGGTTTGGACACTCATGGTCAAAGGATGTAGCCTACTGATTTTGATGATCACCTGTCTGAAATTTAATTTGTCCTATGATTTGGTTTCTGATAAAATGCAAAGCTATTGACAGTTCCACTGCTGAATTAAGTGGTAAACATTGTACAGGTTGTTTACTGTATTGGCATGTGGAGACTGGTTAGGTACCATTTCACAGAGCTGCTACTATGGTTGTAGAGTCTTAGTTTGTCCTTTTTCTCTTTTTTAACAACTGCCCTGAAAAGATCAAAATCAGCCTTAAATTTATCTGAACATAACCCCATGGCAGCAATTTGGCCACACAGGCTCACCCACAGACACGATGAAGAGCTTCACAGTTACTTTGGGTGTCATATACCTTCATTAAAATGAACAAAGGCATTGTACAGTAGTTCATTCAGAAACAACAGTGGCTTTGCATTTTCACTCTAATAAACTTAAGTTTACAGTGGCCATATTCATAGTGAGGCAAAAATAAGTCATCCAAAGCACCATATGACTTTTTGTGTCTAGTCATTTTTGATGACAGTGAAATTCTAAAAATACCAGGAAACAAGGGACACAACATTTTTGAGCACTGTTTCTCTTTTTTTTTTGTAACACTAAACAGACTTGCACACACTCACTCTTTATTCTAATCATGCCTACTGTCTCTCAGTCTGTGATAAGGTCAGGACCCCTCTGCCTCCTCCTCAGTGTTTCTGCATCTCCATGTTAATGAGCATGCTAATAGGGCTAATTGCCATGTCTAGTTTAGGATTAGTATTCAGAGGGAAAGGCTAGCCAGCAGGGCTGACAGCTGGTAAGGCTAATGCTAACACTAGAGAAGATGTTCCAAATATTTTGTAAAATACCATCAAGACTGACTGCCAGACCCATTTCAACAGCTATTCAATGCTGCGGCTTGATTATTTCAAAATTACCTGCAGAACCATTCATGATTGTGGCAATTATGGGACTGTTCACTTTTTTTAACAGTGTATTATAATGACTTAAGTGATCCCCTAACTTTATCGCTAAATCGAACACAACGTTGACAGTACAGTACAGAATGTACAGACATTCAGGTCCCACTCAGGATGAACTGTAATATGTTTAGTGACTCCTTCATTTTTCATCAAGTGCCAACATAAAAACACACTTATGTTTTTCCACTTCTTTGATTTACAGCCATAACTGCTAAACTTATCCCATTCCCATCACCTGCTAATTAGCAAATGTAACATTCTAACATGCTAAACTAAGTTGGTGAACATGAAGCACACTCTTTGTGGTGCACAGCTGCATGTTCACATTCTCATTGTGAACCTTCTAGCATTTAGCTCAAGGCACCACTCTGCTGAAGTACAACCTTGAATAATTGTTGTAGCGTGGATAACTTTTGTTTCTGATTCACTGGTGAACATATTAGATTAAATAAAATATTTAAGACTTGTTAAAAGGAGCAATATACACATTTATTACTTTCCTCATTAGTCTGTAATTACAAAGAACCAGCATAATTCTATATCTGTATCACTGTATATGTATCTGTACAATTAGTATACAGTATATGGCTGGTTTGTCTTTAAATCGCTCTGTTGGATAAGTCTCTCTCTACTTTACATGACTACCTTTATATAATATGTCTGCATTTGTGGAAATTTCTGCTGATGTTTTGGAGAAAAAAATCAAGTAAGCAACAACAAGCTTACAATGGTATTGATACCAATATAAATAGAAAACAAATCCTTTGCAGGGGGTTTAGAGAGACATACATGTATAAGGCATCAGGAGTTTTTCTAAATGATCGGTTTCAATTCGAGACACTAGATAAAGCCAAGTTTCAGAGTAGACGTATAAAGTCATTGATAGTCATGAAATAGAAGAGAAGAGGCTGGTGAGATATTTTGAGATTTATTGTGAAGAAGGCCTAATTGCCTTGCTTCAAACTTGATTTATAGCCAAGGAGTCTTATGGGTGTCCTCATCATCTGGGAATAGTGCTGGGCCGTGATACATCTACTTCTGGATACATTGTGAGTCATGGTATAAGTCACCTCAAATTAGACAAGACGGATTTCTATCATTTAGACCCCTAGATTCCCTTATAGAAATCTTTGCAGGAGATAAGCTAGATATTAACCAAAACAGCCACTTTCAGCACAATAACTTGTGTTGAAAGTGGCTGTTTTTGAATATTTGAATGTGGAAGTTACTGTGCATGCAACGTGGGACAGTTTCTTTTTTAAAGCCACTGAAATAAATGTTTGCATCAGTTTTTGCAGTGTGCTTGTTTTTTTTTTTAAGATAAAACTATATTCATGGCGGTTAATACTGTTAGTATCACACAGCTGCTGGCCAGCTGGTTATAACTGGCTTTAAATCCCATAGTGCAAAGCAAGTAAAAGAATTGTTTGTATGGGTTACAATGAGCAGCATCATTCTTTATTGATTTGAGATAATGTAATGAGAGAAACTGGGGAAGAAAAGACATAATCCATATGTTTTCAGATATAATTACAGTAACTTAGGTGTCAATGCAAATAGTTAATTCAAAGATAGGCCAAAACATAACTGTTGCCAAGGTGTAGGCACATTATTTAATCAAAAAAGAGACATGAAGAAATTAACAGAACAAACAACAGACAGATAAATGGATATGTGAGGTCAAGACTATTTGCCTTGCTTTGCACTACAAGCTGGGGTGGTGCTTTGCAGGCAGGAGGAGAAAAGATAGATTTAACTTTTAGTTTTAATGAAGGCTGAGGTGTACAGTAACAACAGCTGAAGCTGAACTCTCACCTGACGGTTTATCTCCTAATCTGACAATAAACACAAAGGCAGTGTGAGCTCCTCATTACTAGACATCATAACACAGAGAGGATGGATTATACCAGGGGCCGGCAACCTTTACTATCTGAAGAGCCATTTTTGGCCAGAAAGAAAAAATATATAATTTCCTGGAGCTGCAAAAACTATTTGAATACTTTACATACGGGTATCACAGCCTATTGGCTAAAGAGCAATAGTACAACTAGACCTAAGGAAACATTGATTCATGTTTTACCAGAAAGAGACTGCTATAACAAATGACCCAGAAGTCTCTCTTTGTGCTTTATTTCTCATTTTTCAATTTTCTTATTCCAACAGTGGGCAAGAATTTTCACTAGTAGAGTGAGAGCTTGTTTGTAATTTAGCTGATTTAAATAATCCACTGATACACCTGCCATACACTGAAGAAATAAACAGGAATGAGAACAATACCTTCTTCATACCCCGTTTACAGTTTTGTCTGATTACCCAGACGACAGACCTACTTATCTAATGCGTGTCAGTCTATTCCAGTGGCACGCTGAGATTTCCTCCTCTTTTTACATTGTGCTAATAGGCCATGGCACACTGGGTTGGAGCCACAGTCTGTCTTATTAAAACTGAAGCCTTCAAGTCATCTTAGGACATAATGGTGAGGGCCACATTCTCAGTAGAAATCTTTTTTGATTAACCATACCAAAAGTGTCTAAGCACCTCTATTTTAAAATGTACCATAACAATTATCACAGCTGCCTCTAGTTGTACTAATACAAGCAATATTGCTTCAAACGGAGTGCCTGAAACAACATGATGTACATTTGTCAGCAGCATTAAGGAATATCCCATGTCTTGTTTAGACAGAGTAGGTAGTAGCTCCACCAGTCAGGGGTGGATCTAGAAAACTTTGGACAATGTCAGGATACCCCCCAGAAACTGGGGCCCAAAAGCATGACCCAGCAGGCTCTGAAAAGGGTAAAGTGGTTCATTAGTATATTACAGGTGGCGGCAGAGCTGGAAACAGATGCCTGTGGTGTGCAGGTAAAGCAGAGGAATTGTCTCTGGGTCATCAGAGGAGGATATAATCAGGTCGATGGGTTGCAGGTCTCTCCAAGTATTAACCAGGCTCAGCCCTGCTTGCTTTACTTTGAGATGGCAATCTTCTCCAGTGGCGAGGGACTGGGAAAGGGGTTGGTAAGTAAGTAACAGCAAAATTCAAGTTGGCTGATAAACCAATCCCAGGGTGGATGATGGATGTTGAATTAAAGAGTTGTTTTCTCTACTAGCTACTGTACCTCAGTCATCTTCTGTTCCACTTTTCCTAGTGCAGAGGAGCCTCATTTGGGCACATGGATATTCTTATAGTATGATCAGGCACGAACACTGAATCATTATTATTATATTTAAATATTTCCAGTTCCACTCAGCAACAACTGAACAGACCATGAAATTTTGAAGTGACATCACTCCCTCAGAATGAATTGTAATAACTAAGACGTTCCCTAAGATGTTACATTCTCTTATTATATTCTTATATATTTTTTATTATATCTCTGCATTTGCTGCTTAAAGTGCCTTAGATTTTGTGTTACTTATTCATCTACTTTATATTTCATTTGTATTGTATGGCATTCATGTGGACAGCAAAGTAAGAATTTCATTGTACAGAGAAAGACGTTTCCTAACTGTACATATGACAAATAAACACTTTGACCATGACCCTGATTTTTTTTATTTAGCACTATCATCATTTCAAAATAACATTTAGCTTTATGACCAATTATCTGTAAATGGATTGCACGTGTTTATGCACTTTTTATTTCAATGGACAAATTGCTTTAAAATTTTGCCTCTCATTCATAGTCACACACCAATAGTGGTAAAACTGCCATGCAAGGTGCTGGTCTGACCCACAGGGAGCAATTTGGGGTTTAGTGTCTTAGCCAAGGACACTTCAACTCAGCCGGAGGTCAAACAACAAACCCTATGATTTGTGAAGAACCTATTTCACCTCCTGTAAAATTAATTAGGTCACATTCCCATCAGTCTGAGCTGTTTTCTGTTTTGTACTATTTAGCATTTTTCATATTAAACTAAGACAATATAACTGCTAAAATATTCACATTGTCACTGTAAAAAATGTTAGCATGCTAACATTGGCATCTAGCTCAAAGCATCACTGTGCTTAAGAAGGGCATGACAAACCCGCTAGCAAGACTGTAGTTTTAGTTTTGACTTGTATTTTAGATTTTTGCTCTTGTTGCTGCGTTTGTGTTGCTTTCTTCCTCCCCAAGAGGGATTTGTAAGAATTTGATTTATCACAACAAAGTTGTCATAATGCATCCTGTTGGTCATATGTACAGTATAATTCTTCATCTCTCTCTAATGAATGTTGAAAAAGATAAGTAAAAGACAAATACATAAAAATAGTTTGGCCACAGAGACAGGAATAGCTCTAAGTACATGGACACAGTGAGATAAGGCCCCTGGGTTACGAACCACTTAACTGGCAGTTCGACTGTGGCTGAGGAGGTAGAGCATGTTGTCTCCAGGCTTTACCAGTCCACATGTCAAAGTGCCCTTGAGCAAGACACTGAACCCCAAATTGCTGCTGGTGATATCACTTGTGTGTGAGTGTGTGCTTGGGAGTGTGAATGGGTGAATAGTGTGAAAGCACTTTCAGCATGCTGCAATGCATAGAAAAGTGCTATTGTATACAAGTAAAAGTCTATTTACCATTTAGTGGTTGATTAAAGTTCAGGACTGAGATGTTCCTTTAACAAAATTTTGATAACATATTTTGGAGTTAGTATTAGTAAGTTCAGGTGATTTTCTCTCTCTCTCTCACTAACACACACACACACACACACACACTCACACAGAGAATATGCTGTGCAACGAAATGAGCAATCTTGTTATTATTTGACAGTTCTATTCATTTATTCATGAATTGGCTCCTTGGGGGACAACCACTGGGGACAAAGATGAATTCTCTAATACAAAAAACTCTGCTGAGACTAGCAGAGAGATGGGGGAGGCGAGGAGGACAGACAGTAGGTAATTTTACTGAGAGCCATTTCTGGTTATATAAGACTCAGCGAGTGGGGGAGTGCTAGATGAGAGGAAGACGTGGAATGGGAAGCACAGAGAGGAGTTTAAAGTGACAGGCATTCCCTGTACACAGTTTGGGTATCATGTTGGAGCAAGATATTGCTCACATCTTACTTTTGAATGATGTCACAGCAGACAGATGTGTGCATCTGGGGTGACAAATGCTACTCATATGTAACCAGATAACAGGACTTTGAAAATGTGTCTCACTTTTTGGAGCAAGTCTTCTGTGAAAATTAGCTCACACCAAAGATCTTCCTTGGAAATGTTTGCTTGATATTGTTGCATTTTCTTATTTTCTTCTCTGCATGTTCCATGTTATTGTATGCATTTAAATGTAAGGCATAACCTCTGCTACACAAATAAAATTGCCTTGCCTTGAAGTCAGTGCATGCACAATATCACACCAGGGTACCACAATACCTTTTTCACAAAGCAGCAAATGAATATGAATTAACATAAAGTTCAAGAAGGCAGCAGACAAGACAGAGAACAAAACAAAACAAAAAAAACAGTAGCAAAGAAGGAGACAGGCGTGGGAGATAAAGGGATTGTTTGTGTGGAGGAAAAAGAAGGTGTGACTCCCCTTTCTTTCCACTGATTACAGATGGAGAGGACTCTGTGGAGTTCTGTGGCAAGTTCCTGCTGCCTCAGTGTTGAGTGTGCCTAATGCTCTCTCCTCTCTATTACAGTCCACAGAACTGCAGCCAGCACACACACACACACTTGTACTTTTATCTTTGTGAGGACACTCATAATGCTTTCCTTAGCCCCTTACCCTAACCTTAACCACCAGAACTAAATGGCTAACACCTAACCTTTCCCCTAACACATAACCTAAACCTAATTCTAACCTGAACCCTAAAACTAAGTCTTAACCCTCAAAAAAGTGTGTCACAGAATAAGGACTGGCCAAAATGTTCTCACTTTCCAAAAATGTTCTCACTCTGTAGCAGAAAATGTACTTTTTTGGTCCTCACTATGTAGCTAGTGCAAGAACACACACACACATGTTGTGTATCCATCACTATGGCGGACATTGCATTGATTTGCATTCATTTCCAGGCGACTTACCCTGGCCTTAACCATAAGTATACCTAAACCTAACCCTTAGCCTTGGCCTTAAACCAAGTCATCACTTTAAAAAGTAATGCAGTACATTTTAGGGACTTGCTTTTTGTCCCCATATGGACGTCAGTTCCCCGCAGAATGGCTGTGTAAACAGATTTACTTCTCTACAACACGAGTAATACCAGGCCACATACAGAGTGAAGGAGAGAGAGAGTAAGAAAACAACAACCCCTTGCTATCTTTGTCTTTAATTCTCTCCTGCAGATGTCGTAGTGCTGCCTCCAAACAGTGTGAGATCCTGCTTGGCCTTTCTCTTTCTTCCTGTAGTTAATATAAAGCAATATGTAGGTGGCAATTGTTGTCAGGAAACCCTGTTAATTATCATTTGTGTAAGCCTAACTTTCTCTAGAGGTGAAGACCGTCAATTACTGCTCATGTATTATACAGGCAACGCTCCTGAAGCACAGAAGCTGAGCTCATGATCACGACACTGTGTCACTTACATACAGTCAAAAATTTATAGATGACAGCACTGTGCTTGTGTGTAGATCACTCATGAACATATAAACACACACAAAAGCAGAAATACACCAGATGCGCAGAAATACATATACACATATTCATATAGTGTAATATAGATTCCTGGGATTTCAATTTTATTGTATTTGATACCCTGGTAGGATAACGCAGTGAAACAAATACATTGTGACAGTTCCAGCAGGCAGCAAGGAGGCACACAATCAACTTCTCTTTCATTCTGCCTGTGAGTGCATCAAGAACTGTGTCTGAGACGAGACCTGCCGTATACATGAACTGTACACATGAACATTCAGCCAGTGAAAGTTTATATATATAGTCAAATATGACAAATCACAAATTTGTGAGCTGTACAATCTGTACAGCAAATGTCTCCCTCCGACCTTTAACTCAGATAAGGACAGAAGATTTTAAGAGGAAAAAAATTGAAGAAACCTCAGAGAAAGCAAATGAAGAGAGATCCCTCTTCCAGGACAGATAGACATATACAGTAATAAATATTGTGTGTACAAAATGGCACAACATAGTAAAATTACAGTACAGACAACATAAAGGACAGAATTATAGATTGCAAACATACAAAGATCATGACCCAGGAGGACACTGAGCAACTTCTAGGTGTCGTCAACAGATCTGAGCAACACACCATCCTCTTGATCTTGAAGACCTGGAAAGAGGACAGACTTCACAAACACACAAGAGGCAAAGCCCAAGCACATATTTACACATCTGGTGAAGGAAACAAACACAGAAGGGGAGAGATACACGGACAACATGAAAACAGGGGAGAGAATAAGAGATGAGGAAAATTCTGAGACTCCTGGAGGATGAAGATCCTGATCCCAAACATCTGGAACGAGGCACCAACAGCCACTGATTCAAATGTGGCTCAATCCTGATTGGTACATGGAAGCACATGACTTTGCCCTTTTCTAAGTCCTGTCCATATCAAACCAGTAAAAACAGCAGAGAGAAAAAAAAAAAAAAATGTAAAATGTAAATCTCAAATGTGAGTGTGCCCATGTAGAATGTCATCACTTGTAGTACGTTGATAGACAAAACAGGTTTTCTGGGCCTTTTAAAAACTAAAATATTCACTCTTAATCCAATTTAAAATTATGTATATAATTTGTTATACAGAGATAAAGCTCATAAATATGACAGTAATGTATTACTGTATAAAGTGTGTAATTAAATACTTACATTAATGCATGTTTTATTGCACTGCAGTTGACAATGAACACTGGATATCGGAAATGCTGGGGATAAAGCTTAATTTTTATTCATATATTTTTGTGGTTTATGATTTGTTACAAGACACTGTGACATAATGTGCCCAAGGATTAGGTTGTTATGTTTATTTTGGGTGGGTTTTCATGGTATCACTCTAAAGATTGTTTTATATGTGAAAAATCTTACAAAATCATATAATGAAAGGAGACTAGAACACCAACTTTTTAAATTGCTGGTTTCCAAATTTGATATTGTTCTTATTTTGGAGGCGTTGATCATATACTGTACTATCAGAGGTTTTAGACAGCCAATTTGGGGCTGGTGAGTCACCCTGACTGTCACTTTCACTGTTTCTCAGCCCCTGGGTGTGGAAGCAGGCAGGCGTTTGGTTGGCAGGGTGGCAGGGTATCAGGACAGTGACAGGGATGTCTGACAAAGAGCACAGACAGGAGGCCAAGGAGGCAGACAGTGATGCAGGGGGCTTGAGATTGGTCACACAAAAGCATGAAATCTAGAATTTTCCCCTATGTTAATCTGGTAAAGAAGAAGAGATTGTATATTGTGTTCGGGGCCATGACCAGATGTTACAACACACATTGTTCATGTAGGCTAGACTAATTAAGTCAGACTAAAGTGACTAATAACTTATCTGAATAAAGGACAATGCATGTTAAGGTAAGATGTACACTAAAGGCATGCAGAGCATTATGGGACTGAAATGTGGTCTGATCAGCCAGACACGTGTGTAGGTGATCAAGCTCACACTGTGATTGGAACTGAGTCAGATGTAAATGCAACTGCTACAGCATGACTGCGTTCTTGTTGAAAGGTCACCTAACGCTGCCTCTTCCTGCTCAATCAAGCAAGTAGCACTGGCTAGCAAGTCTTCTCTCACAAAAATATATTGGAAGTGAATGGCCGGCACAAACTTGGCTCATGCCATCCAGTTTGATAAGTTCGTAAGCCATTGCTACCTAATTTCCATACTGAGATCTGATCCCAGTGTGGGTAGAATCAAGATAATGAGATCACATTTTAAAATGCCTGTGGATCGGAAATCATTATCCAGGTACAGATCACATATTAATGCCAGGTGTAAATGAGACCTAACGGTGAAATAAGTACAGACTAGAATAGCTTCAGTTTCTACTTTCTCCGTTTCATCTGTTCACTGAAAAATAGTGATTTTTTGAAAACTATCATCTCAACTTTGACTTCTAATAGCCCTTAACAAAAGTTCATCAGAGTTTTGACAGCAGACCAAGAATCAATCTCAGTGGCTGTTTATGGTCTTGATGAGAGACTGGAAATCTCTGTTCTTTGAGCACTGGACCTGATCACAAAGCTATTATCTGTGAAAGCTAATCACATAAAGTGCAAAGAATCATCACTGCCCTGAGTGTCCTTAACGTTACAGTGAAAGGCCCCATTCTCCTCAGTACATCAAAGTGACTGACAAAGATCTCAATAGTTTGGAAGGAAAATGATGAAGGAGGCAAAGCATGGTAGGAATATTAAAGAAGGTCTTTTTCACAGAATCAGGATTTATTTTGAACATGACATTTGAACTTTTTTTTCCACATGGGAATAACTGCATCATGCATAGACAGGAGAATAGGTCAGCTGCAAGTAAACAAGCCACCTTAGATATAATTAATTTTGAACATCAGTGTGAGCTGACAAATTAATTCCTGCTCACCTCATTCATATACAGTAGCAACAAACTCCTGAAACAGCGTGTGTAGGAGAGCTATTTGAGCAAGGCTATGAAAATCTGTATGTGTTACTGCAGTAGTAAACAATATGAACCATAATGTGGAGAACAAGGAAACTACCCATACCACAATCACCATGCCATTATGACTTCTTTTGTGGTCTTTTGACTGAAATCAGATTACTTTAAGTGCAGCTCAATGGCATTTAAACAGCAACAAAGGCCCTAAGTAAAATGATTTTGCGATTCACTTGAGTCCCATGTGAGCAGATCCCATCTGCCGCACCTTTGTCAGTCTTCCCCCTCTTAACTTCCTGTTCCTAACACCAACATACCCATCTCATTCAACTATACAAAGACGCCAAAATAACCAGACTTTGTTATGAGCAGCCATCTTCAAATAACATTGTTTCAGATATTTAAGTGCTATTTAAAGTCCTGAATATGCTGGTGATTGGTTTCTGTTGTTCATTTTGGTTTAAAAAGCTGCTTATTCTTAAAGGATAACATTGGTCATATTCTGTATTTTCCAATTCTACATCAACAAATCCCAGGAAAAGACTAAAACCAATAATAAACTGATTCTACTAAAAAGAATTTCCTGTGTGGCCAAAGCTCCTAGTTTACTCCTCTGTGCCACTGACTTCCCCTGATGTTCAAAATCTATTAAAACACAATGAGCCACTGTTACAATTGCTGACATGTTCCTTCATGAAGATGAACAAGGGCACTAGTCTGACATGTCGAGTCAAGCTCATGCAATGTCTTGCTGGTGTAAATATATGCTAGAACTCTAAATGTATATTTGCTCCACCAGAAATTACAAAAGTCCGACCTTAGCTCCATCACAGTTGGGCTGTACTGAGGCACAGCAGTTCTTTGATTTCTTTGATTGGGGACTCTAAATTGCCCCTTAGGTGTGGGTGGTTCTCTGTCTTTATGTCTGTCCCTCCACAACCCTCCACTAGATGAGCAGTATAGAAAGTGAATGGATGAATGTTGACCATGTTAGTTTTTGCTAATTAGCATTTATACACAAAGTACAACTGAGAATGATGGAAATGTCATTAGTGTTACCTGTATTTGGTCATAAAACCAAGTATTAAATAAATAAAATTTCAACCTGACAGTGGCGCTACATTTATATTTATGGCACCAGTCGCTAAAATGATTACATCCCAAAGTCTAATATTAATGTCTAAATGTCCAAATGGCAGTTACTGAATTAACTCGGAACTAAAAATGTAAAACTCAATGTGCTGTTAGAGGAAAAGTAAGACACAGACAGCACAGGTAAGATGAACAGCACTGAACAATGGACCAACAGACTTTTGGTGTTTTTGTGGAATTTGATGAAGTAAGGGAAACATAGAATAATACCAGACATATCTGTTAACTGTGAAACAGAGACCAGAGTGGTAGGCCTTAATGAAACCTTTGGAAATTATGCATCAAACAAACAATATCCATTGTAATGAGACTGTTAAGTTATTCCAGCTTCTAGTACACAGTTTAAAAGAAATGTAAATAACGGCTTAGCTCCCACATGGCAAGGAAGCTAAGAGTAAATGCATTTTCAGGAAATAAAATTTTCCTCTGTTTGCCTGTGAAGCAGGAAAACACCATTAATTGTAAAAAAAATAATGCTTCACTCTTTTAAAGCAGTGTAGCACTTGATGAATACTTACCTGTCCTGTGTCTGACTTCCAGTGCTCTACAACTCTATAGGCATGTTACCAAGCTGTGACAAGAGTTCAATCATGACAAAACACAGTCTGCCCCTTAAATCAGCTTTTTGCTGTCCGACCTTTACAACCTCTCCAAACATCGCAAAGAGACCGTGTATCTTCATCCACGCCTGCAGGCAATTAGGTTGGTGGAACAGGCAACTCTGTCAATGCTGCTTTTTACTGTAAACAATGGCTGTGTTGTCATCCCAAGAAACCACAGACTTGTCTGATGTCAGAGTGATGTAATATTGGCGAAATTCAAATAGAATAACAATAGGCAACCAACCTCATTAGCAAAGACAAAGCTGGAGAACAATAGTTGTGACCTCATGGATCATGCCTTCATCTGATCCTAACATAATGAAAACAATGTTATTAGTACTGATACAGGTGCATCTCTCTCAGTAGTGACAGCAAATGAAGATGGGGAGTATTGTTCTCAGACTACATGATCACAAAAACTGACAGAGCAGACAGGACCGTCCCCTCTGCAGTCTCCTGGGAATCAGTCTGTAGGGAGGATCACCACCTGCTGCAGCAGTCACATATCTAAGGAAGGGGTTCTTCTTTGAGTTGATTGACTGCCCAGGTGGTCTTTTCAAGTAGGCCATGAGAAGCTTCTTAAGGTAAATTTGTGATACTGGGCTATATAAATAAAACTTGACTTGACTTGAGACACCCTGAACACGATAATGCCAGTTCTCGTCTACTGTATGCTAAACAGTAAAACTTTCATTCTGGTCTGAATTAGCAGGCCCATTTTTTGTTTTGTTTTAGTTTTTTTTTTAATGATTTTAGGACACATGAGGCAGAGTAGGACTTTGTATTCTCATTTTGCAGAGATTCACTCTCACTACTTGGATTGGTTTCACATGGGAGCCTTTTCATAGAAGCACCAGAGTCTGGGTCTTTCTTTGTTTCTGTTGTTCTTCAGCTCACTCGGCCTATGCGTTAGGTAAACTGTGACACATCTTATACCTATTCCTGTCTAAGTGAGGGGCTGGAAAAGGTTGTTGCAGATCTGATGTCAAATCATGAATCGATGTGTCACTCATCAAGCCCAATAACTGCATTCCCTCTCCAGTTGATCACCATGGCTATATAAATAGCTGCTGACACTGCTCAAGAAAAACACAATCAAGCAGTCCTTATCATGTCTCCCTCAAGTCCATCCTCTGATTGGAAGCTCAAAAAAGCCACAAAAACAAGTGAAAGAAGTGTGACATTGTGTGTTCATGGCCTGTATGTGTGTTGCTAGAAAGCCTGAAGAACAGAACAAGAAGGATAATCAAAATAAAGATCAACTTCTTGCTGAAATAAATTTCTTTCAGATATAAACATTAATGTTTACTGCAGTCTATTGTGATAAGAAGACAGAAAAGACATGATAGAGACCAATCAAGATCAAGTAGAAGAGGTTCATTTACTACTCCTGTGATGTTTGCTTTGCTCCATTTCCTGTTTGCAAGGCCATGATTTTGCTGTTATGTCATTTCTTATCCAAGCCAAGTCTCTTTGACCATGATGAACAGTTCTGTGTGAGTACAGTATACCGGCCCCTTTAACTGATATTAATAATAATGACAATAATGACATTTTTAAATATAAACTTTTCAAAACACAGTGCTTTACATAATAAACAAAAAAATAAAAGTAAGAAAATGAAAAACAAGTCTAAAACAAGAGGATGCAAGAGGATCTCAAGCAGAGACCAGGCTCACAGGGAGTTAGCAGACTGCATGGCTTTCAAAAACAAACAGTAAAATCCTAAAATCAACTCTAAAACTCTCAGGGAATCGGTGAAAAGCAGCAAGGATTGGTGTGATGTGGTCATGTTTCCTAGAACATGTTAAAATCTTGGCAACACAGTTGAGTTTTAGTAGTTTTAGGATTATACACTGCATTGTAATCTTCTAGTCATGAGGAGAAGAAAGCATAAATTACCTTTTTTCTCTCAAGGGTTTTCTATCTTCAGTGACGGTCTGCACGTTGCCAGCATCCATGACCCCAGCTTCTGCAGCTCACCTGTTTTCATCATTGGCCTCCACTTCATCGCCCCCCCAGGCAGTCCCAGTGTCCTGCCTGGTCTTGTGGCTCCATGTCTGGTTTGACAGTCTCCAATACTGTAGTTAACAGAGGGTACCCACATCACGTCTGATGCGGTACCCACATCACGTCTGTTACCCTCCAGAACCCTCCTGGTCTCCTCTTCCTTGGCTATCACTGGGGGTTGTCACATTCTTGAAACCTACAGCTCAGGTCCTCTGATCGCCTTCCATATGAAAGAATCAAGTGGTTACACTCCTGTGCTCCCGTCCTACTCTCATGTTCAAGTGTTCACATTGCTTCCTGGTGCCCCAATGCTCTATGACTGTGAATTGCCTTTGGACATCACCTTCTTATGGTCTGCTTCTTTTAATCCTCCAGTAGAATCTCTGACTTTGTGTTATTGTTAGTTGTGAGTTTGTGCATTTTATCTATCTCCGTTTATAGTTATGCTTTCCAACTTTCCATTGAGGTTTCCTTGTTTGTAGACTGTTAAGAGGATTTAACTACAGTATTGTTTGAAATAAAGACTTTTACTGTATATTGCATTTGGGTCTTCACTCCAACTATTAAATCCTGTATCAGAAGTAATCTTACAGTTATTTCATCCAGTGATGACACTATCTACTTTTTATTTACCAGGTAATATTGTCAAAGTGTCTTTTGTTGCCTGTACATGCAGCTGCTCTTTTCAGTTAGGACTTGTACAGACATGAATTCTATATAGATATTTATTGTTTATAACACCAAGAACTGAGTGGTGTAAATATCTCTCCTCTGGCCCCCTGCACAGTTCATCAATAAGCTCCAGCATGCCCAAAAAACAGTGCATTGAATTTATACACACCCTGTCCCACCAACAGAACAGTTTTGGGTTTTGAGTTCTATTCTCTCTCTGCTTAAAATGAAAAAGTACTTTTCTTTTATATTTTACTTTGCTTTCCTCATTATTAGTCTATTTTTACCTTAACATCTAGCCCATCTTATTAAAATACAGAAAACAGAGTGGAAAAGTAAAATGTGATGCTAAAAGCTATGGCACCCTGACAGTTATACCTTTTTACATTTCTCCAAACAGAAATATTTCAGATGAGCTGTTCCTGAAGACACAGCTTAAGAATTTTCTCAGAGAACGTTCAGTAAATATCACACAAGTGCTCCATCCTGTGCAGAAGAAGATGACACTGAGGAAGCTAACCACATTTGAATGTTGTGGCATTTACATTTGGTGATAAATATACTTTTAATATGCTTTGCAGCTGCCTACTATTTTCCCCAATTAGATTAACTAAGCTGAATGATGTTTAGAATGGGATACTGGAGAAGGAATGTGAGTGTAGGTGTGCGATACCCCCAAAGAAGATGGATGGTTTGTATGGGATGGCTACAAACCTCACAGCTACAGCTCACTACAGCTCCCACACAGCCAGCGTGGACCAAAAGAGGTTGAAAATACTTCTGTGTGATTTTAATTCAAGCACAGGATCCCTTTGAGATTCATGTGAAATATTCTGAGGGGAGTATAGCCTTGTGGTTTGAAAGTCTAAACCTCTGTAACAGCTGGATGCTCCTAAATCTAAAGTCATGATATTATAGAAAAGGGCTTAAGTCATACAAACCTGGACTAACAAATTCAGTGCACTGTGGCAGTATTTCTGTCTTTATCTTTGTCAAACTAAATAATTAGAAAAGGCAATTTGCCAAATATCTGACATTTTGTCAGCCTGTGTCCTGTAAAAACAAGTCCAAAGTCATTTTTGCCTGTAGCTTATTGTACTGTGGCCAACAATAACGTATTAGAGCTAGGCGACCTCTAGTGGCTGTAGCAATTATGACACAAACAAAGGAGGAAATGAGGTGAGCAACAAATTTCACATTATGAATGAGATGGGGCAGATGGATGGGTCAGAAAACATAGCAATTAACAACTTGTTGTTACCATGATGACAAAGATACAGTAAATAGCACTGTTAGTTGTGTGCACAGTAGGAACAAGAGACATATTGTGTCATTTAGGTTTGATGACTAACTGGTTTTTAACCCATAATTATCTTTGTGGCTACCTGGGGCCAGAAGAAACCAACTGTATACACAACTGTCACCAAGCTGATACAGATATACGCTACCAGTCAAAGGTTTGGGCACACTTGAAGGAATTGTGGGTATGTGATACTATTGAGCTGAATGGTAACGTGCGTCCAGACTTTTGACTGGTAGTGTAACTTGTTGGTAGTTGCTTGTTAACATGTCCAAAAGATGCACAGCATTTAACTGGAACTGTGATTCTAGTTATTTGATATCCAACATTTACTCTCATTTAGCTTTGTTTGGGTCTCAACCAGCTCCATAAAACCATGTTGTTAACCAGTTAGTTGCAACTTTTGTCTTTTGGTCTCCCATTTAGTAAGTCTGCAACCAAAAACAGGGCTATGACAGCAGTGAGAGTGAAGCGAAACAGTAAAGTTGCAGGTCAGAAAACATAAACACTGAGCTGAACGATGCTAAAAAGTTCCATAGCGCTGCTGCTGCTGCTGCACTGTATATTTGCATTTCCCTGCAAAACTACAGATAATTTTGAGTGAGCTCATTGTTAAGAACAACCTATTTACATGTAATGTTCAAGAATCCACTTGATACGTTGCTTTAACAAAAATGTTTATTCCAGCTGCAGATGAAAGATTGCTCTTGGGAAGTCTAGCCAAACCAAACTTTACTAGTTTTCTCTGAATAACGTTTCCACTACCTGCCTTAAAATCCTTCATCTTTACAAGCTATTGCGTTTGTCCTATTGGGTCCTAAATGATACAGTTAAAACAACAAAAGAGTATCTTAGAAAAAGACAGGCACAGCCAATCATGAAATTGACACTTGATCCTTAAATGTTCTTAAAACAAGTTGATTTATATTGGCAACAGTTGAAAGCCCAGCTCCAGGTCTCTGAGTCACTGCCCACATCTCATGATTTTTTCAGCAATTCAAATAGTGCTGATGAAATGAAATGGCAATTCACTCTGACTGTCAGGGTGACAGGTTGAAATGATTTTACCAAGCTGCTATTTATTCCCATTTGTTTTAAGAAAATTGGGATTTTAGAGCTCAATTATAGACAAAAATAGCTTGCTGAGATTTTTTGATAAGGGTCTCTTTATGATCTTTTTTTTTGTAAAACATTTGGCCCTTCACCAGTCCTGAACAATGAAATATTTAAAACCTTCACATTTGCTGTTTTAGTAGGGTGCGAGACTGAAAGATCAGCTCGATCTACCACAATTATGGCTGGTCCCAGACACTACCTAACCATGACGGAGGAGTGTGAAGACGAGTGAGGACAGACACGAAGGAAAAAGAGGGAGCGCGGTGATAAGTGAGCTGTAGCATGCGATAGTAGTGCACTAATCATGGTCTCCAGCTGAAGAAACACACTGGCGCCTCACAGGGTATTGAGAGATAATGAGATTCTCAGGGCAGCAGACACACAGCTAAAGACAGAGATGAAATTTGAAAATAAATAATGCAAAATCTTCTTTCTCTCCTGCTCTGCATGTGCGTGCGCTTGTTTGTTTGTTTGTGTCTGTCCATGTGAGTGTATATTGTGACTGCAGCTAAATGTCCCGTATGATGAAAAATGAGGAAATAAGGCATTAGCTAATTCAGGAAGAGAAACAAAGCCAGCTTTCAGAGTTTGAGTACTGATTTTAGATTCTTTGCCATAAAATTGAAAAATAAAATTGGCGAGGCAAAAGAGGAAATCTCAGCATAAAAAATTATTTTTTGATATCCACTGACACTCATAACAACCACTTCTAGATGTGAAACTATTGAAAAGAACAAACCCTTTGTAAATATGCATATAAAGTTTAGATGTGAATATCCTACTGTGAGAAGAGCTTTGCTTCACATTGTCTAAATGCTCAAATGGTACCTCAATATAAAGTTGTTGTTTTTTTTTTTGTCTTTACATCTGAAGATTTGTCACACTGTTGACATCCTGCAGCTGATGGCAGAATTAGCTGTGATAAAACATGGTTTCGCTTGATGCCACAGGCCCCTCTGCAGTTATTATGAAGCTGCAGTATTTGCAAGATTATCATGACTGATATGGATTTTCTCATGATTTGAGTCAGGACACCCACAGAGCACTGCAGGTCAAAGATGATTCGCTTGTAGCTCCAACCATTCAACTAGCACAGCTCTCTGACAGAGAGTAAGGGATAAACAATCACCTCAGGTGAGAGGTTTTGTGTACTAAAAGATGTTACAGCAGTTTAAATCAAATCTACTGTATAATATTTTCTTTAGAGTATTCCTAAAAGAGTAGTAAGAAATTGTTCACAAAAAACAAATGATGCATAACCATGACCCAGTACGTGTGAATGAACATGAAAGATTTCAACTGGAAAGAATCACAACGGGAAGATTTCCTTTGAATTTCTGCATGATATTAACATGCAAGACAACAAGCTGGCCACAGGCTGAGTCTGTCTTCCTGGCACACACACCCCCACACACCCCCCCAGCCATATCCAGTGCACCCTGTAAGCTGTCACTCATCCTCTGCCACAGTGACCCCTGTCAGGGCGGTGGCACTTTGGGGGAACATGGTTACCATGCCATTCACACACACTTGCTTTGTATTTGTTTATTTAGCTTCAGTTTCTGGTGTCTGCCTTCTTCCTGTCCGTCTGCTCCTAACATGCACCTGCTGTCACAGTCTTGCCTTTTACTTGGACAGCTCTGACTGCTATGCACTGTCTGTGAACACTGAGGTGTTGGAGTCCATCTATCTACAGATCCACTCTCTAACTCCACTGAGTTTCACTGAACTTTGAGGAGGCATTGTTCACCACTGTGGCTTATGGCTTACTTCAGTATGGTTCTTAAATATTAGACACATTTTATATTAACAATGGACCAACTGATTTGAAATGTGTAAGAATTCTTGGTGACAAACCCACAGATAATTATCAAGACTCCACAATTCCCCTTAGCATCTTTCAGCTCATTGTTTTTCTGGACTGTAACTTTACTTTGTTAGTTCCCACTCTTCTAAATAACCTAGTTTCCAGCCGCAGCAAAGTGACCATTCCTCAAAATAAAAGGACTAAATACATTATTTGTTACTTGACACAAGTGGGAGAAAGTGTTTGATGCTCTGATGGGAGGAGGACATTTTTCCAAAACTGTTAGGAATCTTATGATGGACTCATAGGTTTTTTTGATGTAAAATAACAATGAATATGCAGATGTTTGGTTAGGTTTAGGCACAAAATGAAAGGAAAGATTATGGTTTGGGTTAAAATAAGCACTTAGTCATAGTTAGAGGGCCTCTGTCACATTCCCTCATTTGTTGTTCTGATGATGGTGGCGGAGACGTTGTCTAACACATCTCCTATAGGTGTTCAAGGGGGTTGAGATCTGGTGACTTCGAAGGCCATAGCATAAGAATTCACATCACTTTCATCCTCATCAAACCATTCAGTGACCCCTTGTGTCCACTGGATGGGTGCACTGTCATCCTGGAGGAAACCATTCAGTTATTCAGGTTTTTACTTTATTTTGTCTGTGGGTTACTGTGGTGATCTAACCGTATTAAAGGATAGCCAGCATTGTGATGCTGGAAAACCTGAGATAAAACCGAAAATAGCTGCTAATTCATCAATCTCACATCTTTATGATACAGGCCCCTGATCTGTGCAGTGTTGATACACATACAGAATGACATGTAGTCGTGCTTTGCTCCTTTACACACTGAAGAAGTTTGCTATGAAGTATATAATAAACACCTGCAAGAGTAAACAGAGGATAGAGACTAATGAGTCTTGTTATTTTATCCAACGGCACTTCCCTCATACACAAGGTACAGTATACAAAGCTCCCCAGAACGCTAATTGTTATGATTTAGCAGCTTTGAAAGACTCTGATAGCAAGGTTGTTTGTGCAGGATGAGTACACTAAGAGTGGCTCAAGACAAAGGAGCATGTGTTTTAATTACAGCCTAACAGTGACAAAAGAAAAAAAATGACAACCTCTACAACAACAGCTACACCTGCAGCAATCATTTCATTTGCTTGTTCTACATTGTCAGCGTCAGGACACCACTGAACAGATGTCGAAGCACATGCTGGCCTTTTAAACTGCTTAAAACACATCACACATATTCTCTTGGGCAATTAATTGGTTATTTTGAACCTAATAGGGGGGCAGGGACATACATGACAGACGTAAAGAGGTGGGTTCCCATACAGATTAGACGTGTCTTAATTGTGCCTCTCTAACTTTCATTGTTTGCTGGATGCAATGCAGTGCAGAAAGAAATCACAGCCAGGCAATGAATGTGGTGTTCAGCTCACAGGGAATAATTCATCCTCCTTCATACTGTAACTGAATTTAACCGAGGAGAGAGGCAATGAACTCAGCAGGTGGGGGTTAACAAAATACATTTGAAGTCTTCTTTAACCAGTTCTATCTACAGCAGTGTTTAAGTGCTACCTAAAATGTTAATCCTCCCGTTTTGAGAGGTAACTGATCAAATTTTATTTCAGCATTAGAAGAATAATAAATAAAGATTTATATTGTTTCCTTTTAAAGGAAAATAAGAAATGTCATTTTATAGCTACAGATACTGAGGATCTATAAACCATTTCAATAGAATTCAGTCATAATGCATAGCTAATGGGCTAAACCATGATCGTTTTAACTGCAGGCGGCACATTGAGAGCAGGTAATTATAACACCAATACACCACTGACTGAGTGCGACTGGGAGTTCATATAGACAATGGAGGGATTTGATCACACACAGTGGACAAAGACATACCCACATTGTTTCATACAGGTAGTTTTGATGACATTTGGATAAAAGTGTGAGACTTATGTGGATTCAGAAGTCTCATACTCATTGACATGGTATATAAGGGCC